>NC_135722.1:51336942-51666558 GCF_964656455.1 Halichoerus grypus | reverse complement strand
ATTCAGCCTGTTTCCAAAGAGAAATGTTTGGGGTATTTCTCTTGCCTCTTGCTGTTACAAATAGCCCAAATCATTCCTCATTTTACACATGGCAAGTCTATCTACATTTTAAATTCCAATGTTTGATATTGTCAGGAAGCTAGCCCTTTGCTGAGGTTGTATATTCCTACCAACAATGTGTCTTTTTCTTCACAAACTTGCCACAGATATTATATATATAATATACTTAACTATACATATATACTTAATATATATGTTTAAAATATATTTAAAGTATATATTTGACAATCTGATAGGTAAACCATATCTTATAGTTTGTTTTTCCTTTAAGTAATCTCTACACCCAACATGGGGCTTGAATTCATAACCCTGAGATCAAGAGTTGCATGCTCCACCGACGGAGCTAGTCAGGTTCCCCTATGTTATAGTTTTTATTTTATTTTGTAATTTTTATTTTATTTATTAGAGAGAGAGTGTGTGAGTGAGAGCACTGCGGGCGGGGGCGGTGGAAAGAGAGGCTCCTCAGGCGGGTTCCGTGCTCTGAGTGTGGGGCTTGATCCCACAACCCTGAGATCATGACCTGAGCCGAAATCAAGAGTCTGACGCTTAACTGACTGAGCCACCCAGGTACCCTTATCTTATAGTTTTTAAGAACACTTTGTTGAAGTGTAATTGACATGCAATAAACTGCACATGTTTAAAGTATAAATTTGATCAATTTTGACATTTGTGCACTTGTGAGCCATCACCACAACCAATATAATGAACATATCCATCATCCCAAAGGTTTCCTTGTATCCTTTTGTAATCCCCCTCCCCCCACACCTTCCTTCCCGCCCATCCCCATACAACCACTGCTGGTCTGCTTTGTGTTATTATAAATTAGATTTTATTTTCTAGAATCTTATATAAATGGGATAATACAGCATGCAGTCTTTTTTCTTTCTTTCTCTTTCTTTCTTCCTTTCTCTTTCTTTCTTTCTTTCTTTTTCTTCTTTCTTTCTTTCTTTCTTTCTTTCTTTCTTTCTTTCTTTCTTTCTTTCTTTCTTTCTTTCTTCTTTCTTTTTAAAGATTTTATTTATTTATCTGACAGAGAAAGAGAGAATGAGAGAGAGAGCACAAGCAAGGGGAGCTGCAGAGGAAGAGGGAGAAGTAGACTCCCCGCTAAGCAGGGAGCCTGACGTGGGCCTGATCCCAGGACCCCAGGATCATGACCTGAACCAAAGGTAGCTGCTTAACCTATGGAGCCACCCAGGTGCCCCTGCAGTCTTTTTTCTTAATCTCACTTCTTTCACTCAACATAATTATTTTGAGATTTATCCATGTCATTGCATCTATCAATAGTTGATTCCTTTTTATTGCTAAGTAGTATTCCACTGTATGGATCCACTACAATTTCTTTATGTATTCTTGTTTCAGTAGACATTTAGGTTGTTTCTTTTTGCTTGTAGCAGATGTTTTCTAAATAACCACCTGGTTTTGTTGTTGTTTTAAAGATTTTATTTTTAAAGACTTTATTTTTAAGTAATCTCTATAGCCAATGTGTGGCTCGAACTCACAACCCCGAGATCAAGAGTCGCGTGCTCCTCCAACTGAGCCAGCCAGGTCCCAGTTGTTTCCAGCTTTTAACTATCACGAATAAAATATTCATGACCAAGTCTTTGTATGGACATAGGTTTCTCTTTCTCTTGGGTAAATACCTAGAAGTAGAATGGCTGGATCATATGATAGATGTATATTTAACTTTTAAGGAAACCGCCAAACTGTTTTCCAAAGAAATTCTACCATTTTACATTACCATTAGCAGCATGTGAGTGTTCCAGCTGCACTAAATTCTCACCAATATTTGGTAGGGTCAGTCTTTTTAATTTTAGACATTTTAATAGATATGTAATGGTAATTTTTTATTTTCATTTTCCTAATGAATCGTGGTAATGGTATTGAGGGTCTTTTCATGTGTTTATTTTATTTCACTTTGGTGAAGTGTCTATTCAAATATTTTCCCCATTTTAAAAATAGGGTCATTTTCTTATTACTGTATTGAGTTTTGAGAATCCTTTTTACATTCTGGTACAAGTCTTTATTGGATGTATAATTTACAAATATTTTCTCCCCTTTGTGGTTTCTCTGTTCACTCTCTCTCCCTGCTGAGCATGGAGACTGATGACACTAGATCCCAGGACCCTGAGACCATGACCTGAGCTGAAATCCAGAGTCAACCACTTAACCAGCTGAGCCACCCAGGCACCCCTCTGTTAATTCTCTTAACAGTGGCTTTTGAGGAGCAAAAGTTCTTAATTTTGACAAAGTCAAATTTTACCTTTTTTTTTTTTTAATGGATCATGGTTTTGGTATTATATCTAAGAAATCTTTGCCTCACTGAACATCAGGAAGATTTTCTTCATGTTTTCTTCTAGAAGTTTTAGAGTTTAGGTTTTACATTTATGTCTATAATCCATTTTGAGATGATTTTTGTTTATGGTGTAAGATATGGATCAATAAAGCTTTAATTTGTACATCTCTTATCATGGGTGTAGTTGAGCATATTTTCATAGGTTTAAATACAACTTGTATTTTTTTTTCTCGTGAGCTCTTTGGTCAAGTCCTTTGCTTGAGGCTGCTAAGTTTGGCTATGCAGCTCATGGAAGTGGAAGGGTGAAATCCGGCAGCGCCCTGCTCACCTAGTCACACACACTGTGCAGGTTCTTTTGCTAATTCATCCTCAGGGAGACCCGTTCTTTACTTTGCACAAAGGCATAGTATAAGCTAGCATAGGCATTGCCCTTGTGCATTTGTCTCTTGTATGGTAGGCCTTTTGCATATTTTGTAGGAGTTTTCTGTATTACTTAGCCCTTCATCACTGTGGTGTGAATATATTTTTTCCCCATATTGTCATTTTTTCACTGTGTATATTTTTCACTATGTATATTTCACTATCAGAATTATTTTTTTGTAGAGTCAAATATATCGGTCTTTCTATTGTGGGTTCTGAGTTTTGTGTCACACCCGGAAAGCTTCCCTACTCTATTTATTTGTTTAATTACTTTATGTTTTCTTCTAATTCAACCCTGCCTTGACACCCCCCCCCAATGTTATTTATGAAAATCAAATAAGGGAATCAATGGGTAAGTGCTTTGAGAATTACCCAGTAAACTGAAAGGTGCTGGAAAGCGCCTGCAGTAGGAGGGGCTGAGTGATGCATACTCACACCATCTTGTGACCCACCTGGTAATGGGTCGTCAGAGATCGCCCTTCTGGCTGAGATCAGCCCTAAGTTGGGAAGCACAAGTATTCTAAGAATACAGGGAGGGTGAAGCTGCTATCCTGAGTAGAGTGTCTAATAAAACAGGATGTCCTGGGACTCTCTTAAAATAGGAAGGTCAAAATGCTTTTGCTATTGAGTAATTTAAGAAGTCATTTGTCCATTTAAGAGCTATTTACTGAGTGCCTTACTAAAGATCGGAAATAAGAAACTCCATCTCTGCCCTCAAGTTTAGAGTAGGGTGCTCGATTTGGCAGCACACATACTAAAATTGGAACGATACAGAGAAGATTAGCATGACCACTGCACAAGAATGACATGCAAATTTGTAAAGTGTTCCATATTTTTAAGAATGAAATCTTGCCATTTGCAACAACATGGATGGAGCTAGAGAGTATTATGTTGAGCGAAATAAGTCAGAGAAAGACAAATACCATATGATTTCACTCGTATGTGGAATTTAAGAAACAAAACAAATGAACAAAGGGGAAAAAAGAGAGGAAGGCAAACCAAGAAACAGACTCTTAATTATAGAAAACAAACTGATGGTTACCAGAGGGGAGGTGGGTGGGGGGATGGGTGAAATATGTGAAGGGTATTAAGAGTATACTTACCGCGATAAGCACGGAGTAATATATAGAGTGGCTGATGTATATTGTACATCTGAAACTAATATTATACTGTATGTTAACTAACTGGAATTTAAATAAAAACTTAAAACGAAGTTTAGAGTAGGGAATCCAGTGCACCCCTAGAGCAGGGAAAACAATGCTAGCTGCCATTTCTGGAAGACCTAATATAAGCCAGGGGCAGTGGTGGTCTACATATTATCTCATTTAATACAAGCAATCCTCTTGAGGGTAGATCATATTATCTTTGATAACAATGAGGAAATTAACAATGAAAAAGGTAAGGAAGTTTGTCTAAGGTCACACATATAGTAAATGCAAGAGTTAAAATTGAAATCCAGGTCTGCCTGCACTCCAAAGCTTATATTCATTTCTCCACAATAATAAGGCAGGAGTAATCCTTTTACCAAAGGAATATTTATTGAGCATGTCTTTTTGTTCCAGACATTGTTCTGAGTGCTAGTAATGTAAGAGAGAAAAAAACAAAGTCCCTGTTTTGTGGGGCTCATGCTCTATTGGAGAAAGACATTAAACACAATAAATTTTCAGTATGTCAGATGGTAAGTACTGTGAAGAAAAATTAGGCAAGATAGGAAGGATGTGGGAAAGAGAATTGCTATTTTAAATAAAATCGTCAGAGAAGGCTCTGATAATATGAAGTTTGAGCAGAGACCTAAGGGAAGGGCAGAAGTAAGAGATGGGACTGGCATAAAAGAGCTTCCTCCGTTGCCTGCTTGTGGGTTCAGTCTGGAAAAGAGAGGAAGAAATGGGGGTGCAGGTATTGGGCTCCGAGTTAGAAGATCTGAGCTTTATTTACTGATTGATTAGCAATTTTTTTCCACCTCTGAACTGAAATTCCCTTTCCTGTAGACAGGAATAACATTCCTTGCCCAGCTTCCCCACATGCAGCTGTCATGAGAGTCGATGGGACAACCCACGTGAAAACCCTTAGAAAATAACACAAGTGAGAAAGCAAGACTAGGAGTTAGCTTTTCAACCGAAAGGAAGTCTGTGTAGGAAAATAAAGAGAATTGCTCTTACAGGTGTACTGGTTACCGTAGACATCTTTTTTGAAAAGCTGTCCCAGGCTAAAAAAGAGAAATAGGCTAAAAGAAATAAGCATACGTTTCATAATAGGCTTCTGCTGAAGATCCCCTGTTTAACTTGCAGTAGTCAGAAACTGCGTCGCATATTTTAACTAAACTTGGCAGGAGGCTCTGGGATTCTAACCTTAATTCTAATCTCCACGTTCTTACCCAGGCATTTCCCCTCTTACCACGCCCCCTCACTCGAACTCCATTTCCCAACATGCATCAGGCTCCTCTAAGTCGTCTGTCATTGTGACGTATGTTCCACAGCTTTCTGGGAAATGTAGTTTATTTGTTCTCCAGTTGCGGAAAAATCTAAGGCTGTGGACTACCACTCCCGTGAAGTAGTGCGGTATCCCACCGCGTTCGCGGCGTCTTCGAACGCGCCGCGGCAGCCATGTTGGACGCGGCCAGCGCAGGGGCCGGCACCAGGGGGTTATCGAAGCGGCTGTCACGATGCTGGGGTTCCTGGTGTTGAGGAGAACAGCGCTGGCGCCGCGGCTCCTCCTCCAGCAGCTTAGGTCCCCATCGCTCCGGAGTCATGGAAGTGCCTCCAGCCAGAGTGTGACCACCGCGGGCCGCGGGGAGCCGCAGTGGCTGAGGGCGGCCGTCGGGGGGCGCCCTGGAACATCGTTGGCCTTCCTCCCCCGAGAAGGGGCAGCCACCTGGGGGCGCCAGGGAGGACGCACCGAGACCCAGTGCCTCGTAGCCGCAACATGGGGACGCCTTCCTAGCCCAGAAGAAACACTCCCGGGACAGGACAGCTGGAACGGGGTCCCCAACAGGGCCGGACTGAGCATGTGGGCCCTGGCCACGGCGCTAGTGGTTCACTGTTACAGCAAGAGCCCGTCCAAGAAGGGTGATTATCGGGGCAGTCTGGGATCGAGGAAGATAGAGGCGGGAGGAGTGACCTGACTCCGTTATCTTTGGAGGGCGGGAGTTGCTTATAGATTCAGAGCAGCAGAGCTTCAGTCCTGGAAGGACTCAGACATTGTCTGGTCACTGGGGCAGGGTGGTGAACTGGAGAGCTCAGTGCCTCTGAGTTGTATCACTTCCTGTCATAGGTCACCTCCCTTCTTTGGGCGCTACTTTGTCCATCTGTACAATGGAGACATTGAATGATACATTTAAAATTAGAGCATGGTCCTTTTATGTCCTAATATTCTGCCTGGTCCAGTTCTTCTCTTAAGAGGTCTCCAGGAAACCACCGTGTGTTCTAACGGTAACTACTAGATAGTTCAGAGAAGTTTTCCCGGCAAAAGGTGGCCTAAGAAAGGAAGTAGGAACTTGGTTTCAATACCAGCGTTGCCACTGTTCACCCCTTGCTCCTCTCTGGTTTCACGTTCCCCCCCTTACACAGTAAAGAATGATTTCTCAGTACTCTTACAGTGCTGTTATTTTGAGTCTTGGAGTTCAGCAATCTGGGTCTGCCCATCAGAGTCCCCGGGGTTTTGTTGTCCCTGGTCTCAGGTGTGAGGTGATCTTGCCAAGCCATGCAGTTGGCAGGAGAAGAAAAACAAGGAAGTTGGATCCTTAGAGACCCAAAAGCAACCATGGGGGCCGGCTGACCCAGCTTGCCATCTCACCTGGGTGCAAGGAGTTGAGCAGGGACTGGGAGAGCAGGCAGCCAGACTTCTGGCCTACATGAGTCCAACCACTTAGGTTCTCAGTAGTTCCTCAGGGGGTAAGGCTGGAAGCATGGTGTTCATAGGTTTCATGCATCCCAAGCTCTGAGACTTGGGAGCAAGAATGGGGACTACCTTGAACTAAGTTTATTTAGCAGGATGTGGCCAGCTGTAAAGGAAGGGTCCTGAATTGGGAGTAAGGACCTCTGGGATCTTGTTCTGGTTCTACCTGTAACTCCCATTGTGACTTTGGACTCTTGCTTCTCATCCTCACTGGCCCTGTTTCCCCATCTACAAAATGAGGATGTTGAAATAGAGACTATAAGGGCTCTTCTAGCTTAGGCATGCTATAATTCTATAACTTTGAGCATTTTTTGAATACTCTCTGTGAGCCCAATTTTGGGAGGTGTGGAACTCCTAGCAGCACAAAGTCATTTAAGGAGACAGTTCAGGCAGTTAGGCCGATGGGTCTGGTGAGTGGTATGACAGTGTGTTGTTGGGGGATTGGAGGGCCAGCAGGGTCAGGATGGGTAAGGTACTCAGCAGGATGAGGCAAGAGATGAAAAGGAGTGACATTGTGAGCTCCATGAGAGCGAGGAATGCAGCTTATCTTTTTTTCAGGTTGATACGAGTTCCTTTCCCTAATACTTTCACATTGTTTGTCCACCATAGCATCTGGAACGTAGTAGGTACTCCGTAAATGTGTCTTGAGTTGGATTGTATTGCATGCAAAGACTTCACGGATATGGGGGTCACAAGTCAGCATGGTGTGTGCAGGGGCTGGCAGGTTAGCCAGCCTGATTGGAGGACAGGGGGTCTTTGGAATGAGGTGAGAGCAGATGGAGTGGGGCCTGGATGTCAGGAGGGTTTTTGGAGGGTTTGGAATTTCTCCCATGGGCAGTGGAGAGCCACGGAAAGTTCATGAGCAGGGAATGTCCTGAGGCTAGTATGCTTAGATGAATTGGGGGAGGGGTCCAAGGTCTTGCCTTAGAGGTTCCTGGGGGCGCCAATCTGGACTTTGTCTACTTTCTAAAGTAAGTAATGACCAAAACCATGATCACTTCCAACCCTTCAGACTTTGCTAGCCTATGCTGTACCCTGATTTGGAGTTAAAAGCTCAGGCCCTCCATATGGTGCAGTAGAAACTGTACCCTGTAGGAGCCGGGAGGCCCTGACTCTCAGCTCCTTCTCATTCCCCCTGTGACCTTGCAGAAGCCACTTCTTTCTGCAGAATGAGGGAAGAGTGGATACAGTGATCTCTGAGGAAGCCTTGTTCCCCTTCCAACTGAGGGCTGTCTGAGCATCCCTGGATGTGTGCTTAGAGAACCATGGGGGAAGATAACCAGGAAAGACCTCTCCCTGGACTCTAGGCTGGCAGGTGGGGTGGAGGCACTAATGTTTGAACCACAGATCTGGTTTGTGTATGCATGGCAAGGTGGCTGTCTTATCCCTGGAAACTGAGGCTCAGGAGGTTAGATGAGTTGGCCAGCTCATACAGTATGTAAGTGGCAGAATTGGGGTGGGAGCCCAGGTCTGTCTGTC
The DNA here is from genome assembly GCF_964656455.1 of Halichoerus grypus. Lineage (NCBI taxonomy): Eukaryota > Metazoa > Chordata > Mammalia > Carnivora > Phocidae > Halichoerus > Halichoerus grypus. The sequence continues at coordinate 51,658,412 of NC_135722.1, read as the reverse complement.
TCCATATCCTGCTCTTTCTACCCTACTGCAGTGCCTCCTCTCATGTTTTGCTGGGTGAGTCTCTTGGCTGGACTGAGAACTCCCTGAGGCAGGGCTGAGTATGAGTCTCTCCAGTGTTCAACAATGGAGCTCAGAACCATGCTGGGCACATAGGGCTCCATGACTATTTGAAAAAATCTTGCCTCTACTATTTAATAGTTTTTCTGAGTCACGAAGTTTTTCTTTGTGGCCACAAGGTGGTGCCAACAGCCTGCAGGCTGCTCAGGCCAGGCCAGGCTTAGCATTGCTTTTCTGCTAGGTGTTTGCTAAGGGTTTGCAACACTCTGCTTTGGGTCTCCCTTTGCTGAGCTTGGCACCGAGGAGTTGGCAGGTTTTTCAACCATCATTTCATCTCCTTGGAATCCTCGTGAGGCTTGCCAGGGCAAGGATTATTGCATCTACTTTATAGTCATGGAAGCTGGAGTTGAGAGGGAAAGGGGCTGCCACAGCCCAGGGAGTAGGGGGCAGATGGTTGGGCCTCCTGGCTCCTGGTCAAGGCTCTTAACTGAGGAGCCCACACCCCTGCCTGTTCCTCTGTGCAGGGTTGGTGACTTTTGACATGAGATTCAAAACTACGCTGAGAAATCAGTGTTGGGGGAGAAAGTGGGATGAGGTAGGGGGATGACTAGTAACCATGACAGCCATGTGAAACATATTAGTCTGAGCTTTCTAGCTAATGAAGAGTGTAGGGATTCACATATCACGCATTTGCCATAGGCAGCACATGGTTGCTAGCACTTTACCTGGATCACCTGTATGATAAGAGTTACAAGTTTGGGCTCTGTAATGGATGTGGAAGATAGGTTAACAGTGCCTACCATGTAGGCAGGGGATGATTAGCTTTCTCTTTATATGCCTTGGCATCATTTCCTTCGTTAAAGCCCATGTTTCTTTCCTTTTATTTATTTATTTTTTATTTTGGGGGGAGGGGCAGAGGGGGAGGGAGAGAGAAACCCAAGCAGACTCTACACTCAGCATGGAGCCCAGTGCAGGGCTTGATCTCAGGAACCTGAAATCTTGACTCTAGCCGAAACCAAGAGTCAGACGATTAACTGACTGCACCACCCAGGCCCCCCAAAGCCCATGTTTCTGAAGTTCTTCCGTTTCCATTGTTTTACTGGGCCCTCCATGCAGTTAGCTCTGACGGTAGGTCCTGACCAGGGATCTGACCAGTGCCCCCTTTCTTTTCAGATGCAGCCCTGATGGAAGCTGCTCGCACCAACAATGTCCAAGAAGTCAGCAGGTGAGTGTCAATCCCCAGGACTTGCTCTCCCCTACAGGAGGGCCTGAGCTGGGTGAACCCCTTGCTCCAGTGATGACTGCCTTGGAGAAAATCCTCACACTCATCTGGAAAGTGAACCCTGTAACTTCCCTATAGTCACAGTCACCTGGGCAGCCTTGGCCCAGGTCAACCCTTAGATTTTTTAAGGTGGGGAGTCAGCCCTGTGTCTCCTTTTTTCTTGACCCCAAACATCTCTGGATCCTTCCACTGTCTTGTTCTTGCAGGGCATGGTTTAGAGTCCCCTCCACATCCTGTGGGTTCTTTACTGAATCTTCCAATTTGTTCTTATATGTTTGTGGAACTGGCCATGTGTTATTGCTTGCTGCCTGGATGGGGTACAGGTGGGCACCCATGGAAAGGTTTGGGGATTTGGGAGGGAGCTGGAAGAAGCCTTTCTGTCGGCTCTTCTGGGGCTAGAAAGATCTTCCTGAAGGGCTGGGGTGCACATGCTGGGCTCCTGCTCAGGGGCTGAGTGCATCCTTCCAGCCTGCCTGGCTCAGCTGGGCCCCTTAGGACCACTGGCAGGTTGGAACTGAGGTTTGTTCTGGGCAGGGACAGGACTCAGGCTGAGGCTCAGCCTGGTGCCGGGGCTGGGCAGTCTGTGTCCAGGATAGATGCTCAGACTGGTGCCACCCCAGGGCTTCAGTATGGGGCTGTTGGTTAGGGGCAGAGGTTTTATTCTTGGTGAAACTAGTGGCCTGCGCTGGGCTTCATCTTGGCCTTTTTTGGCCCTTTGTATAAAGCGAGGTGGCCCCAGGATACCCCCCCTTCCCTGCAACCATGTCCACATATTAGACAGGAAGTCCTGTGTTTGGGGTGGCTACCCCTGCATTCAGTGCCACACTGTCGGTGCTCCTCCTCACTCCAGCTGCCTGAACATATAAGAAAGTGTTGAAAGTCAGCTGCAGCCCCCACCAAGACTTACTGCTTTGATTCCCTTTCATTTTATTTGCAGCATTATTAGTGATTCTCAGGGGTGCTTTTGAGTATTAATGTTCAAGGCTTAGTTTTTAATAAACCACTTTTGGAAGTGTGGGCTGGGAGTTGTTTCGTAGCCAAATAAATACGATGGAGCAATAGTTTAATAAACATGCGATGATGCATCTTAAAAACCAAGCACAGATGTCAGCTTGTTGTTATAAGAGCCATTCATAACTGCCGGCTGTGCGTGGCATCCTCATTTCCCCAGAAACAGCTGAGCCGCGCTTCCCTCTGCTGCAGTACGAGGGAGTGAGGGGGCAAAACTGGCTGTGCCCGCCCCCCCCCAGGCCTTTGCTGACCCTCAAGCCACCTGTCAGTGATCGGTCAGCCCTCCTGCTGAGGACTGCCAGGCTGCTGCTTAGCTCTGGCAACCCAGTTTAGGTGGTGTATTTGCAAAGCAGCAATGCCGTAAATCCACTGTTCGTCACCCAGGGGAGGCTGAGTTTACCCTATTCCATTAAGCCCCGAGTGTTGATTATTTTAGCTCTCTCAAAAAAAACGTTTTTCTAATAGCAATTAAACACGCGTCAAAAGAATGCAGGAAGTGATTGAATTTCTGATGTGTGTGATGCAGAACATTCCTTCTTGCCTGTGTGGCTCGCATTTGTAAGGGCCTTTCATGTGTGTCTCCAGTCTCTAGCTGCTTTTCTCCTGCCTCCAGTTGCCTCATCTCTTTTGGTCATGATGACTCAGAGTCTCCCTTCACCCCTTGTAAGGGAGTCAGAGGTGAGCGAGGCACAGAGCCTGCCTTTCAGCACAGCAGTCTTACCCCTACTCTTCTGACCTCCTGCGTCCCCCTGTGCCCACCCCCACTCTGAAGCAAAGAGTAGGGAACAAACTGAAGGAAGACGGGACAGGAGCTGCTGGCTGGCTGCTGGGCCCAGCGTCCTGTGGGTGCTGCTGAGGTGGCACTTGGACAGCACTGCAGGGTGTGGGGAAGAGGGCAGCTGGCTTGAGAGAAACCAGTGTGCGGGGCTTAGAGAGCCCATGGTGAGGAGTCTAGGATTCTTATCCTATAAGCAGTGGGGAGACATGGAAGGTTTTTGAGCAGGGGAGTGACTCAATTAGGATCATTCAGAAGGGTGAAGAATAAACAAGTGAGGAGAGGCTCCTTCAATAAGACAAATTCAAGGTGATAAAGGTCTGAATTAGGAACCCCCTCCTCACCCAAAAGAGTTCCTGCTTAGGCATGAATGGGTAGGCCTCTGCTGGAGGGCACTGGAGATGGGCGGTGACCCAAGGAAACAGACATGTAACCTATCAACTATAGTTTTCCCTGCTAATAGAGCTAGGTCTAGAGGTGGAGGTGGGGAGAGCCTGACCATCCTTGCTAAAAGAACAGTTCTTTTGAATTCCTACAGCTGGTGTTTATTCAGCTTTTCTATGCCCTAGACTCTGCATAGGTGCTTCATGCCGCTCTTAGGTTCTTCCTGTGTATCCTGCTTTTAGCTCCGTCCAACAGACCTGCCTATAGCAGGATAGAGTCCCATTCTCAATTTTTAAAAACCCCTTAAACATAGTTTATACATGGTTAGGTCACCAAGTGTGTGATCAGTATTGTCTCCGATATCAGTATTTGGAATAAAACTCAGATCTGGTGAATAATACTGTCCTTTACCGTTCTTTCCCCATTGCCCTTCTGAGGCTCTGTGCGTCTCTGCCTTGATGTCCCCCAACCTTCCTTAGCCCTAGAGCCTTGGGAAAGCTCTGGATAGTGAAGGGCAGCAGCCTGAGGTTCTTCTGCTCAGAGGGGAAGTGCTTCATCCTCCTCTTTAAGGACGCTGTGGAATCTGAAGTTCCTAGGTCCTGGGTATGAGCCCTCTACACAGATCACCCCTCTGTACTCAGTGCTCATTACCCTCTGCTTAAATCCTTCCAGACTCAGCTCAAGTGCTACAGCCCTTGTGAAGCCTTCCTTGACTCCTCCCACCTGGCTGTGATCTCCCCTTCCTTTGCCCCACATCTCCCTTCTGGTCTGGGAGGGTATGAAAGTCATCTGAAAAGGGCCATGCCGGCCTGCGGCAGGAGAGTGATCCTTGTCTAGAAGAGAAGTTGGAGGCTGGGTGAGAGAACTAGGGCTGACTGTCAGGACTGAGGAGGCACTCAGTCCATGAACAAGAAAAGCAGCAAGATTCACTGCTGCCTAAATCAGGAATCCTTATAGACAACCTTATGAGACGATCAAGCCAACAGCTCTGGACAGTCACCCTGATGTAGAGGCACTGCTGACCTGCTTTATGTGGTGCTCGCTAACTGTGTGTGGCGTGAGCCTGCCTGGCTAGAGGGGACAGGGCAGGATCTGCCACTCGCCACATTCTGTTCTTGATATTAAGAAGGTTGTGAGCTAGACTTCACCTTAAACCACTGGATTGTGTGCCTCCCCAGGGCAGGGACAGGTCTGTTTCCCCACATCTTATACTCTATTCCCCAGCACAACAGAACTTGGGGAAAGTTGCTTTTTACTGACTTTTCAGCAGACTTGAAGCAGACAGTCCAGAGTCTTATTTCCATACTTCCATTGGCTATATTAGAGGAAGGCTGGGTCCTTTCCTCTTCCCTTCCTTATCTCCTCCTTTCTCCCTGTGTGGCAACCATTTCCCTCCTCCTCCCCCAAGGCACTTAAACCTTGTTAGTGTGTTCAGCTCTGACAACTCAGGAGTGGAAGCCCTGTCCTGGGGCCCCTGTCCCACCTGTCAGCATCATGAGCAGGTGGCCCTACTCCTGGGCTCAGCCCATACCCAAGCCTGGCTTCTGGATGCAGGAATCACTCACCCGAAACCTAGGGCATAGGGCAGATTGAAGGCACATCTGTCCAGGCTTGGGCTGAGCCATGTGAGGAGCTATCAGGGCTGGGAGAAATGAGGCCTCCTATTCTCCCAATGGAGATCACATTTCCTTCAGAACAAACTTGAGTGAAAGACAACACCCCTACCCATTTCCCTTCTCCCAGCAGGGAGTTGGGCCTCTTTGCTGAGTGCATAGCTCAGTTGTTCATCAGCCCAAACGTTCTCTAAAGAAGGAACCCTGGTGATATCAATCTTGAACCTCACACTGCCTGCCCTTTCCAGGATTCATTTGATCATTTGACAAAATTTACTGAGCACCTGTCATATGCTGGGTCCTATGCTTGGCACAAGGGACCCCTGACCGTGCATGATTCCTGCCCTTAATGCAGGAGACTGGGGAAGACTGTGGCAACATAGCGTGATCAGTGCTGTGAGACAGGAGCCCAGAAGATGCCCCTAACCAACCTGGGAGACCAGAGAAAGCATCCTAGAGGAAATGGCTTTAAATACCAGTAGGGCTTGGGAAATAGAAGGGGAAGGCATTCCAGGCAAAGGGGGCTGCATGAGTGGTAGCACTGAGGCAAGAAACAGCCTAGGGTGTGTGGTGGGGCGGGGGAATTATATATTGTTTGGTGTTGTTTGATCACAGTTTGAGGTCAGGAGGAACTGGAGAGAGGGAGAGACCTGGCCGTGGAGGGCATTGTCCATTTGTCCCTCAGTCATTCATCTGTCCAGCCTGTCTTCTGTGCCTAGCCGTGAGCTGAATTTATGTTGGTGGCAACACCATGAGGAAGGAGAAGCAATCACTGCCCTGGAGGAGCTCATTAACTCCCTTCCTAGGGGAGGATGGGGCACGTGAGTCAAAATTGAGAACCAGCAAAACAAGGCACATGTTGCCTAACTTCTATGAGCTTAGGTAACATGGAGATAATACCTATAACCCATAGAGTTGTAGAGTATTTATTAATAACAGAAATAATACTTCATTTGACCAAGGTTTGTGAGTGCTTATTAGGAGCTAGGCTTTGGGCTGAATGCTGGAAATGCAGTGGTGAACAAGATTGACACAGTCCCTGTCCTCTTGGTACTTGTAGTCTAACTGGGAGCAGGACTAATTATGCAGACATAATTTTGTACTTCAAAATGAAGTGCAGTGTCTTTTCAACAAATGGTGCTGGGACAACTGGATATTGACATGCAAAAAAATGCAGTTGGAGCCCTACCTCACCTATACACAAAAATTAACTCAAAATGGATCGTAGACCTAAATATAAGAGCTAAAATTATAAAACTCTTAAAATGTAGGAGTAAATCTTTGTGACCTTGGGTTAGGCAAAGCCATCTTAAATATAGCATCAAAAGCACAAGAAAACAGAGAAAAAGATAGATAAATTGGACTTCATCAAAACTGAAAACTTTGTGTTCAAAGGACACCTTCAAGAAAGTGAAAAAGACTCTCCCGCAGAATGGGAGAACATATTTGCAAATCATATATCTGATAAGAGATTTGTACCCAGTATATATAAAGAAATCTTTAACTCATCAATAAAAAGATAACCAAACTTAAAAATGGACAAAGAATCTGAATATTTTCTAAAGAAGATATTCAAATGAGCACATGATATTCAGTATACACACGTAAAGATGCTTAACATCATTAATTATTAGGGAAATGCTAATCAAAACCACAATGAGATACCACTTCACACCTATTAGGATGGCTGTAAGCAGAAAGATAATAGCAAGTGTTCGTTGGATGTGGAGAAATTGGAACCCTCACGTATTGCTGGTGTGGATGTGAAATGGTGGAACTACTTTGGAAAAGGGTTGGCATTTCCTCAGTTTGTTAAACATAGATTACCTTATGACCCAGCAAGTCTACTCCTAGGTACATAACCCAGAGAAAAGAAGACATGAACATGAATGTTCATAGCATTGTTATTCATAATACCCCAAAGAGGAAAACAACCCCAAAGTTCAGAAATGGCTGAATGGGTAAGTAAAAATATGGTATAGCTACAGAGCATAATATTATTCATCAGCACAAAGGAATGAAGTATTGCTATATGCTGCAACATCAGTGAACCTTGAAAGCATTATTCTAACTGAAAGAAGACAGAAAAAAGACCACATATCATATGATTCAATTTATATAAAGTGTCCAGAATAGACAAATCCATAGAGACAGAAAATAGTTATTGCCAAGGACTGGAGAGGTTGGTGTTGGGAGGGAATAGGGAGTGACTGCTAATGCGTCCAGAGTTTCTTTTGGGGATGATGAAACTGTTCTGGAGTTAGTAGTGAAGATTGTACAACTCTGAATATACTAAAAATGATAGAGTTGTACACTTTTAATGGGTGGATTGTATGGTATGTTAATTATATCTTCAGACTTGTTTAAAAAGGGATTTACAAGGCACTTGGGAATCTAACCTTGGATCTAGGAGGAGTGGAGGAGAGGGTATGTATCAGTAAGGGAAAGCACTGGAGTACATGAGATTGAAGTGAGCTCTGAATGATGAAGAGAAAGGCGGAATTAGATTCGGTTGGAGGGAACAGTAGGGTGGAAGTCCCTAAGTCAAGAACAGATGTGAAGAAATCAAGCAATTGAGAGAAGGCCAATCTGACCGGACTCTAGAGAGCAAGGGCACAGTGACATGAACTGAAGCTGGAGAGTTAAGCGAGGACCATACCACACTGGGTCTGTAGGCCATGGTGATTTTTATTTTTACTAAGATCGGGGAGCAACCACTAAAGAATTTTAAGCCTATGCGCTCATGCACATGTGTGTGTGTGTGTGTGTGTGAGAGAGAGAGAGAGAGTGAGCTTGAATGAGAGAAAGACCTGGTGACATGATCTAGATCTGCATTGTAAAAGATCTCTCTAGTTGCTCCACAGAGAACAGATTTATAGAGAGCCATGGTGGATGCAGGAAGACTGGTTCAAAGCGACTGGAATAGTCGGAATAGTCTAGAAGGGAGGTTGATGGCAGATGATGACTTGACTAAGATGTCAGCAGAGATGGAGGAAGTAAGCTAGACAGGACTTGGTGGTGGTTAAGCAGTATCAGTGCCTGATATGTCGTATGTACTAATAAGTGAATGTTGAATGAATGAACAGAATTGGATATCACTGATTAGGGAGAAGAAGGTGTTAAGAATGGATTTCAGCTGTGTAGATTCTATTCACTGAGGTGAAAGTGCTAGAGGAGAACTAGGTTGGGGGGAAAAGATTATGAACTAGGTTTTAAACTTGCTAAATTTAACATGCTAGTGAGATACTCAAGTAAAGATATCAACTAGGCAGTTGAATGTATGCGTCATTCTGACTCTTCCCTCTGTATATACCATGTTGCCTCTCAAAAAAAAATCTCAGTGATCACTTTAGAGATTTTTTTTTTTTAAGATTTATTTATTTATCTATTTGACAGAGAGAGAGAGCTCGCAGAAGCAGGGGGAGCGGCAGGCAGAGGGAGAAACAGGCTCCCCGTGGAGCAGGGAACCCGATGCAGGGCTCCATTCCAGGACCCTGGGATCATGACCTGAGCCAAAGGCAGCCACTAAACTGACTGAGACACCCCAGGCTCCCCTAGAGATTGTTTTGTTACCTTGTTTTGATTTCTGGTTTCATGGTTTTAGAAAATCAAGGAATATCAGCTCAGACTTGTTTACTAGATGCCTTTGGAAAAAAGTCTGATTTGGTTTACAGTTCAGGAAAGAAGAAAGGGTTAGATTTTGTTGAGAGTTAAACACATTTATTCTAGCTTTATGTTGATTGCTTAGTTTGGTTCTTGTCCCTGGATGCCCCAGCTTGGGGCTTGAGGCACTTGCTGTCCCTGTGCCAGGACTGAGGTGTCCAGAATGTGCTCAGCTACAGCATAGGTAAATGTTCTGCACATTGATCCAGGGATTTTATCTAATTAACAAAAACCCTGGCTGGTAAATACATTTGGCTGTCTCAGGTCCTCAGAGAGGCTGTTTATTGATTGTTGTATCATTTTGGCTGGATGGGAAGATATTAATGATGGCATCAGAGCAACCAAACATCCAGCTCTCTTAACCAGTAAATATTTAAATGTCTTTGTGGTTTACAGTAGATTGAAACATAAGTTTTATTCTAGACCAAAGGTCAAGGCCTAACTGGCATCACTCTTCTAATTTGATGCTTGTTGTGAGAGCTCCTTAAGATGATCACACTGGTTTTTGAATGCTACGTGTAACACTCACGGGCTTTTTAAATACTGGGATGTTGGAAGGCAGTGTAATGTTACAGAAAGAATACAAGATTTTTAGAATGAGCAGATCTGGGTTCCACTTCAAACTGGCTCTGGGACCCTTAATAAGTCATAGAACTTCCCTTTTTCAGTCTTAGTTTCCAAATCATGTTAATGGGGGTCCCACTGAGAACTTTGAAATACAGTTCCCAGTATTTAGCTCTGTAGAGAAAACCGAGTCCCTTTGGAAAGGTCCAGATCACATGCTGAAACACCAGGCAAGCAGTTCTGCAGAGGTGTGTGACTGGGTCTCTGCTCTCTTGCTCCCTGGTGATGGAAGGTAATTGGGGAAGACTATATTGGCAGCTTAGTTTCTGAACTTCATAGGTAGGTGAGTTGTGGAAGCAGGTAGTCGACTGCACAGAAGCCCAGCAGAGTCAGGTGGTTGGCCAAGCACAGGAGCAGAGAACAGCTAAGGCCTATGGGGGTGACTTGTAGGGAGGAGGGATGTCCCTGAAAGGGAGCCCAGCCCTGAGATGGAGCCTCTAGTGTTGGCCCTACTGCTTCTTGGCTGTGTGGCCTTGGTCCCTTAACTGTGAATTTCATAGATAGCAGACCATTGTTGTTGTTCATTGCTGTTCATGTAGATAGTTAACAAGTACTTATTGAATATTGCATAAGTGTTTTGTAAATGGTAAAGAGGTAGGCAAATGTTAATAATTATTTACAGTTATAATAAACCTATAAACAGGGGCACCTGGGTGGCTCAGTCGTTAAGCGTCTGCCTTCGGCTCAGGTCATGATCCCAGGGTCCTGGGATCGAGCCCCGCATCAGGCTCCCTGCTCTGCGGGAAGCCTGCTTCTCCCTCTCCCACTCCCCCTGCTTGTGTTCCCTCTCTCTCTGTGTCTCTCTCTGTCAAATAAATAAAATCTTTAAAAATAAATAAACCTATAAACAGAACTGACCTCCCTTTGAAAAAATAATATAAAAATGGAGAATTACCTCTTTTATTCATTCAACAAATAGTGTCTACTATGTTATGGCACTTTGCTAGGCCCTGATGGATCAGTGATAAGCCAAAAATACTTACAGGCATCACTTCACAGAGCTTAAAGCCTACTCGGATGTTGAGATGTCGATTGTGCAAATGTAAAATTAAAGAAAGAAAGAAAAGAAGAAAAGAAATTACAGCTGTGACAGATGCTGCAAGGGAGGGTAAAGAGAATCCTAGAGCCTCTAGTGGATTTCTTCTGGTCAAGGAAAGCTTCCCGGAGGAAGCTTGAGCTCTGGTGAAGAGTTAACTTAGGTGAAGAAGGGCAGAAGAGCTTTCCTGGCAGAAGGAACTTTTATTTACAAAGACCCAGTGGAGGGAGGAACGATGACAAGTGTGAAGGACTAAAAAGGGCAAGGGCGGGATGTGTGTGTGTGTGTATGTGTGTGTGCACGTGCACACGCGCCCTAGAATAAACGTTAGAGGCCATAGTGAGGAGCTTTGTCTTTATTCTAACAGCAGTGGTAACTGATTTGGTGGTGGTGGTGGGGTTGTTGGGTGAGGTGATCAACAACCTTTCTGATGGCTGAGAAACATCAGGAACTAATCTGAGTGTCACCAGCTTGTGTGTGCCAGGACCTTCTTTGGCACTGATCCAGCCACTGAGGCAGGGTGGGTCACAAAGCTGCAGTCCCCCGGGGTCCCGCAGCAGGGGCAGCTGTCAGGCTCTGTCCATGCAGCACTATTGCTGTGGCCCGAGTGCTGCTGCTTAAAAACCCCAGCTCAATCATGACCATAACACAAATCCTGTCAGCATGGCTAGAACCAGTTGGATTTTTTCCCAGGGAATTTTCCTGGAAACTGAGGGAGAGAAATCCAAGAATACTGAAAGTAGTCAAGCTAAATGTGCCACTGGGCTTATGATACTCACTTTAGCTTCTTGCCTCACAGTTCCTGCTCTGTTCCTGTCCTGTTTGAAAGCTTTCTCAGAAAAAAAAAAAAAAAACAAACAAACAAAAAAAAGAAAGCTTTCTCAGAAAAATCTCACTTTTTTTTTTAATCTCACTTTTGAACTTTGAGGTTCTTTTACATCCTAGTTCCTTCCCTCTCTTCCCTTCTGAGCAGGAGTCCCAGGTCCAGACTCCTCCTAAGGCAACAAGTGGTTCCCCCCTCTGACTCATTCAGTGGGTCTGTCAGAGGCTCTCCTATCGTTGGCAGGAATCCCAGTGGTAAGGACTTTGGAGTCTGAGAAAGCAAGGTTTGATTCCCAGCTGTGAGTCTGAGAAAACAAGGGTTGAATTCCAGCTGTGCCATTTGTCAGCTCTGTGACCTTGGGAAAGTTGCCTAACCTCTTCTAGCCTTAGATTCTTCCTCTGCAAAGTGACATGATGATTGACCTACCTCACCTCACACCTCTGCTGTGAGAAAATTAAATGAAACTGCTTAGTGCTATATGCCTAGCGCATACTGAATGCTCTGTATATAGTAGGTTTTGTTACTAAGTGTTATTAATTACACTGCCCCATAACTAGAAAAATAAATTAAGGTAATGGATAGAATTTTCTGAATATTAAGTTGTTACCCTGTATACATGTTTCTTAAGCTTTTAGTGTGAGCATTCAGAGACCTCCCAGACTAATGAACCCAAGGTAAATGAATAGTAAGTGGGGCAAAAAAAACACACAGGCTGGGGCGCCTGGGTGGCTCAGTGGTTGCGACTGCCTTCGGCTCAGGTCATGATCCCGGAGTCCCAGGATCGAGTCCCACATCGGGCTCCCTGCTTGGCGGGGAGTCTGCTTCTCCCTCTGACCCTCTCCCCTCTCATGCTCTCTCTCACTCTCTCTCTCTCAAATAAATAAAATCATTAAAAAAAACAAAAAACACACAGGCTATCATGCTTAGTTTTACTCCTTTTTTTAGAACTTAAATATATTCAGAATTTTATTTACTTTTTATAGGTTATTTTTAATGGCATAATTTTTCATGCATATAATTTTTATATATACTGGTATGTGTAATATAAAATATTATAAAATAATAGTTTAATAATATTGTTAAATATTACTGATAGTGGCTGATGTTTACTGAATACCTCTTTTGAGGCAGGTATTATGTGAGGCTTTAATCACTAAATCCTCACAACTGTGCAAGTAATAATGGCCCCATTTCACAGACGGTGAAACAAATGCAGATTACTTGAGTAATTTGCCCGAAGTCCACTTGGAAGTGGCATACCCCTTCATTTTACAGATGAGGAGGCCCAAGGCAGAGAGAACCTTGCACTCTTCCAGGCTCCCTTTTCCTGTTCAGGAAGTGTTTTCTAGCTAGAGGGAGAACCACTTCTGTCTGCCTTCTGTCTTCCCCTCTGCTCTTCACCGACACGCCCCCCGCCCTGCACCCCTACCAGTCAAGCCTGGCCTGCACCTCCATACCGAGAACCCCGTTCCAGTCAAGACGTGGCTTCTTGCTGGCCCAAACCTGCAGCTTACTCCTCCTACCTGGAAACCTTTGCAGTGCTTGCAGCTCCACCCCTGTCCTTCTGTCTAGCTCCAATTCATGCTTCATTGCCCACCTCAAGCCCTTCCTCTTCCAGAAGGCTCTCCCTCACTATTATTACAGTAGCTGTCATTTATTAAATATCCACTCTACGGGAGGCAGAGTAGTAGATACTGTATGTGTATTGTTTTCCTTTGTTGCTACGGTATTGCAAAACAGATTGTGTTATAGCCATTTTCCAGATGAGAAAACTTGAGGCTTAGATTTCATGCTTACTACCTCACAGCTAGTAAATAGTAGAGCTGTGATTTAAGCTGAGACCCAAAGTATGTGCTTTTCTCACTACAGTTCACTACTTGTTCTAGCCCGCGGTGAGCTTTCGTATCACATTCCCATGGCCTTAAAGTCTCCGCCGTACGGTATCACGTTGGGTTTTCACCTCCTTGCCTCTCCTGCCCGTGTCTCCTCACCCAGGCTGTGCTGTCACAGCAAGGTGGATGGCACCTCCTCCTGCCTCCACCATATCTAGTCACACAAGGCTGGCTGGGCACTCAGAAGGCACACAGTACAGATACAGTCCGGCCGGTTGATTGATGGGTCGAATGAAACCATGTTTATTCTCCAGAGGCTGCCCAGCAGGAGGGTACAGCAGCTGGGCAGGCTGGCTGGGCTCATGGCCCTCCGTTTATGTGGATGGGAGGCCCAGGAAGGCTGCCTAAGAATCCTCTCTGACGCTGAGGCTGAGCCGAGGCTTCCATCTCAATGCCCTTTTGTTTGAGGGGGATAGCACCCAGGCCCCCCATGAAGTCTGTGTGTTTGACCAGCTTTTACAGATGGATAGTGAGCAGGGACAGGATGTAAAGCACAAACAATTGGGGGAGGCCTCTGAATTCCCAGGGGTTCAGAGTCCAGCAGGCAGGGCAGGATCCTTTCCAGAGCAGGTGACACTTAGTTACAGCCCCTGCACTGGTAGATAGGATCCAAGGCACTTTGGTCTCTGGCCTTACTTCCTCATCAGTATTCAAGTCCCTGTTTAGGTTTTCTTCCCCCGCCTCCCCAAAGAGGTTTTTGCTGGGAAGCATCCAGTCCTTAGTAGAGCTTCTCTAGGTATGAGGCCCTCTCTTCCTCCTGAAGGATAAGCAGACTCTGCTTGAACAAGCATTCATTCATTATTTTATTCTTTTGTTTTTCTTTTTGAGGTATAATTCACATACCATAAAATTCACTCTTTTAAAGGTACAGTGGTTTTTGGTATATTTATAAAATTATGCGACGATCACCACTGTCTCATTCCAGAACATTTTCATCACTCCCTCACCCCAAAAAAGACCCTAGTCTTATTAGCAGTCATTCCCTGTTCTCCCTTCCCGCCAGACCCTGGAAACTACTAATCTACTTTCTGTCTCTATGGATTTGCCTATCTGGACAGTTCATATAAATGGAATCAGACAGTGTGGTCTTTTGTGGCTGACTTCTTTCACTCAGCATTATGTTTTCTTGATTCATCCTTGTTGTAGCGTGTATCAGTACTTCGTTCCTTTTTATGGCTGGATAATATTCCATGTATAGATATATCACATTTTATTTATTCTTTCATCAGTTGATGGACGTTTATGTTTTTACTTTTTAGCTAATATGAATGATTTTTCTCTGAACATTCGTGTAAAAGTTTTATGAGAATGTATGTTTTCATATCTATTGGGTAGATTCCTAGGAATGGAACTGCTGGATCATATAGTAACTCTATGTTTAACATTTTGAGGAGCTGCCAAACTATATTCCAAAGTGGCTCTACCATTTTACATTCTTACCAGCAATGAATGAGGGTTCTGATTTCTCCAGTCTTTGCCAATACTTATTATTATCTGTCTTTTTTATTACCGCCATTCTAGTATGTGTGAAGTGATATCTCGTTGTAGTTTTGATTTGCATTTCCCTGATGGCTAATGGTCCATCCATTGAGCATCTTTTCACATACTTACTGGCCATTTTGTATATTTCCTTTGGCATTTATTCATTCTTTTTTTTTTTTTGGCATTTATTCTTAAGGCCCATTATAAGCATTATACCCCATTTGGCATTGAGGAGGAGCATAAACATGTATCATGATGACCTTTGCCTTTCAAGAACTTGCAGTCTGGTAAGAGAATTGTAATTAGTATGTAAGAAAGTTAAGGCTTCATAGACAAGGTGGTGTTTAGTCTGGGCCTGGAGAAAGGTGGTATCTGGATACAAGTTGCTTAGTGGAAAGACTTTCTGGACATTTGGAGTAATGTAAACAAAGGCACTTTGGAATTAGAAAAACATTTTATCTTGTGATGAATTCTGAAGCGGTATGTGTAAAAGCACTGGCCTAGCACTTGACACTTAGAGGGCTGTCATTATGCGTTAGCTTCCTCTGCAGCTGCCCTGTTTAGCCCCTGCTCTGTCCTCTAGGACTACACAGCTTCCTTTTCCTGTTCCAGACCTTTAAATATTAGGAGACGGAACTCCAAGCTAAATAAGCCTTGGTTCCCTAAACTGTGCTTTCAAGTCTTCTCCCCATCGTAGTCATTTCCTAATGAAATGGCCCCAAAGTTTTGGTGCCATTTCTGAATTGTGGCATGACCACAATTGTGAGGAGCAGGGCAGTTCATCTCCTTTGTTACAGATTTTATGCTTCTATTAATATGGTCTGAATTTGCACTAGCTTTTTTGGCAGCTGCATGGTACTCCTGGATTCTGTTAAGCTTGCAGTCAGCCCAGCCTGCTGAGAACCAGGGCTTCCTGTACTTCTTTAACCTTTTGATTGGATTTGTTGCCAAGCTTGTTTTAACCTAAAGGCAAGACCATTTTAAAGCATCGTATTGCCATGTGAGTATGAAAGTTGTGGAGCTAGTGTGGAGGAAGAAGAAGGGATGGATTGGGCCTATCTCATCTTGAGTCTAGGAGAAGAGGGTCTCTTCCAGGGGAGAAGGTTCTAGAATGCAGAACTAATCAAAGAGTGTCTCCGTCCCTCAGATCCTTCCTTTCCACTTAAAGCTTTTCCTTCTTTATCATTTTTTGTCAGTTGATTAGTCCCATCAGATTCCTGTAGTGTGCTGGTCCCAGGCTACATGTGGGAAAGAAGGGGAAAAATGGGATATGTGCCCTGGAAGGCAGTGTGGTTCAGCAGAGAGTCCCGGCATGGGTCCCAGTCCCTCGCTGCCACTCACTGGCCATTCACCTTAAGCAGGTCCTTCACTAGTCACATGATCAGATGAGATCATAAATGTCAGGTGCCTGATACATAGTAGGCCGCTCAAGAGGTGTGAGTTCTTTTGACTTCATCATTCAAGAGCCAAGTATGCTGTGTGCTCACTGACCCTGTACAAAGAGCTCTCAGAGCACCGTGATACTTAAAGCGCTTGTTTGTGTGCTTGTCCCATTTCCCCAACCCCAGTTCAGACTGGGAGCTCCTTGTGGGCAAGGTCCGTGTCTCTTTCATCTCTGGACCCTTAGTGCCCAGCATAGAGCCTGGCTTGAAGAAGATGCTACTTAAGTTTTGTTACTGGAATGAACCTGATCTTTGCTCTCACCTGTCTAGGGGGCCAGGTATTTTGAACGGCTTTTCACAGTCCAGTGTTTACTGAAAAGCTCATGGGGTTCTGGTCCTTGGCAGTGGTGGCTCACGTGCCAACCCTGTTTGACAAATTTGAGCCACTTCTGTGTCTCACTGCCATACACATGTGACAGGCTTTCTGGCAACCCAGCCAGCTACCCAGCGGCCCTCCGTAGCAGCCTAGAGTCCTGCTGTGGTGCCAGTAGGTGGCGCCCGTGGCCCTTCCCCACACTTCAGCTGCCCAGACAGGGCTTTCCTTCTTGTCACCAAGTTACCAGGGCAGCAGCTGACTGGGACATAGCATATAGCCCTGGGCAGTGGTACCCAGATGAGGGTGCCCTGGGCCACCCCCTCCCCTTTCTAGCCTTGTATTGTTGCTTTTCATGTTTTATTGCATCCCAGCCATGGCACACACTGCTTGGGGAAACAGACGTTTCCTCAGGAGGATCCTAGGAGGTCATTAGTGGAATCGGTGTTTCTGCCTGTCCTTTCTGGCACAGCTCATGCCTCTGCCTCTAGGACGTTGTCCCTGTGGTTCTGTTGCTCTGACCTACACTCACATGGTACCTTCTCCAGGGTCCTCACTTATATTTTAGCTGTTTGCCAGGTGTGGAGTTGAACAGTGAGTGCCTTGAAGGCAAGGACACTGGAACTCATCCTGCTCAGAGTCCTGTAATAACCACGGTCTCATGAAAAGTTTGTGGAATGAATGGGTGAATAATAGGAAATGGATTCCTCAAAAAGTCATTATCCAAACTGAAGGACATTCTACAAACTAGCCTTACTCTGCAAAAGTGTTAGAATTATGAAAATCAGAGAAAGGCTGAGCAACTATTTCATTCTAGGTGAAAGGAAACTGAAGACACATGCGATACCTGATTCTCATATTGATCCTGGCTTATATCTGGTTTACGGGGAAAATTGTTCTAAAGGATATTATTGGGGTAGTTGATGAAATTTGAATATTAGATAAAAATATTTTACCAATGTTAAGTGTCCCAAATTTGATCATTGTTGTTTAGTGGTTATGTAAGAGAATAGCCTCGTACTAGGAAATATGTGCTGAAGTATTTGGGAGTAAAGGGGCATAATGTCTGAAACTAACTCTCACATGGTCCAGGAAAAGATAGAGAAAAGGAGTGGTCAAGCACAAGAGGCAAAATGTAACGAGAATCTGAGCGAAGGACAGATCTGAGGTTTTCTGTGCTATTTTTGTAACTGCTCTGTAAGCTTGAAATCATTTCAAAATAAAATTTAAAAAAATAATCTCTGCACTTTAATGTGTGTCAAGTTCCTGCCAGAAACTGTGAGAGCTGGGACAAAGAATGGTCACCCAGCATTGGACTTCATTCCGTTTAATCCAGCACTATTCAGTGAGGGTCTGATACAGCTCCTCCACTGTGTGCTTTTGAACAAATAGAACACTTGTGGTAATGACAACTAACATTTGCAAAATGTAAGTGCTTTGCATACGTTATTTCTTTTGGTCGAGCTCAGCACCCTTGTTAGGTAGGTCTGGCAGGCTGATAAGGTAAGGTGACTGAGGTTCAGAGAGGTTAACATAACCTGCCACGGTCACACAGCCTGGAAGAGACAGATGCAGGCTCAAATCCAGATTAGTCTAGTCGAAGGCTGATGCCTTGTGAACCTCCATGTTTGTATGTATAAAAGGAAGGACTGGACTGATTGATCTCTGCAGGTTGTTCTTTACATCTAGAAATTTAAAACCTTATGTGATAGGAAATAAATAGTTATGAAGCTTGCAGTCTGCATAAATGCCTGTCTTTCTCCTCCCTCACTGTTCACCCGCTTCCCTTTGGTGTAGTGGCAGTGTTGGAGTGGGCCATCTCCCCAGTAGGGAGAGCATCTGGAGAGCTTCCTAGAGGAAGAGTCCCAAGAGGGGCCTTGAAGGAGAGTGCCTAGTTCAAGTAGCAAATGCAGAAGATGCCAGAGAGGCCTTGTGTTTGTGGAGTTAGAGTACCAGGAGCCTGCCTGAAGGCTGCTGGCCCGAGCTGGGTTCTGAGAGCAGCCTTCTTCCTCCCTTGCCCTGCCCCTCTCAGCCCAGGCTGACTGGGTAGATAAGGCGCAGATGGAGGCTGTGTGTGGATTCTAGCCCCAGGCGCCTTGCTTCTGCTCAGACAGCCTGGCCTGGTGCTGTTATTACTGTAAACAGGACCTTCTGCGAGGCTCCAGCCAGAGCCCTGTTGCCCAGATAGTGATCATGATTGAGTCTGCATGGCTCACTGCTTCCAGGCCTCTGATGCAGGTGGGCCAGGGCTCCCCACCCTTCAGCCCCCTCCCCAGCTGCAGCTGAGAGCTGGTTAATGTGAAGGATCCGGAAATCAGTTGGAACAATGCACGATTGAAGTTCAGTGGCCGCTTTGTATTGATTGGTCATAAAGAAAGAGGAAGAAAAATCAAGTGGTACCTCCCTCGCCTGAGTGGAAGAGCTGGTTAGCCAGAATAACTCAAAACTGCCCCATATCCCTGTCTGGGGCTCTCTCCCTCCTACAGACAGCAGCCCGAGGAGTTGTCTTTTCTTTGGAAGTCTTGCGAATGCCTGTGTCTGTTAGGAATCCACTTCTCAAATTTTGACGTTATACATATTTAGAATCCTAAGATTTTAGGACTCACAGGGATTTGAGAAATCATTTGTTCCGTTATTTTACCACAGAGAAAAGTGAGGCCCAGAGAGACAGATTAGGATCACACAACTAGTTACTGAGAGAGCCACGACTAGAATCCATGGCCTCCAGTCCCAGGCCTGCATCTTAAGTGTCCCCAGCCCTGAGCCTGAGAAGCTACACACACACTCTCCCACATATACATTGGAGCCTAAATTCTTTGAAAAAGACAGGCCCACCAGTATAAAACAGGTAACTTCCAACACAAGACCGAGGTATTGATGAGAGTGTGTAGGGAAGTGCTGTAGACATGTACTCATTCAAGCCCGTGTGTGGCCCCATGGTGCCAGCACAGGGAGTGAAGAGACAGGAGGGCCATGCTGATGGGGGGGGGTGGGCGGGGGGGGACTGTTTAATGTTGATATAGGTTAGCATAGGCTTCTTGGAGAAAGAAAGGGTAAGGTTCCCCCCCCCAAGAAAGTTTTGCTTAAAAAAAAAACAATAGTATGTTCATTGTTACAAAAAACAACAATAAAATTTAAAAGAATACAGAAGCACTCACAGCAGGAAGGGAGAGTTTGACTCTCTTATCCTCTTTTCCATCAATTGTTTCGTGTTTGGTCTGAAGCCTTCAGAACTCACCTGGATCCCTGATCAGAACAGCTTTGTTTTTCCCCTTGATGTGTTAGTCTCCTATGGAAATCTTCAGGTCTTGGGCTAGGGGACCCTTATTCTACCACTGCCCTTGCCTGGGGATTTGAGACTGTTTACTTATCAATCCACAGAAAATTTTGAGCACTTATGGTCCAAGTTCTGTGTACACCTTCCACATATCCTAGTTTACTGTTACTTCCTTAAAATGGGGTAGGTACTAATTAGAAAATGATAATAGCACAGGCTCTTCCGTTTGTCCAGTGCTTTATTGCATGTCGAGTATTTTTTTTTTTTTAAGATTTTTATTTATTTGACAGAGAGAGACACAGCGAAAGAGGAAACACAAGCGGGGGGAGAGGGAGAGGGAGAAGCAGACTTCCCTCAGAGTAGGGAGCCCGATGCGGGGCTCCATCCCAGGACCCTGGGACCGTGACCTGAGCCGAAGGCAGACTGAGCCACCCAGGCACCCCGTATGTCGAATATTTTTACATATTTTGGCTCATTGTTTCTTCGTGGTACCCCCGTGTGACTACAGAGTAGGGCTGCTGGGGTCCTCTCCATTCTTGAACAGGTGTGGGAACAGGCCCAGAGAGCAGGAGCTGTCACTCAGATGAGGGGACCAAGTAAAGTTCAGAGAGGCTAGGATATTCATTCATCCGTTCCTACCCACCCAGTTAGTACTGGAGCCTGCATGTGGGCCAAATCCATCCTGCTTCTTCCCCTGCCCCCCACTACTGCCTGAGATCTGTGCAAGATCTGGGCTTCAACTCCTGACTGCTGGTGTGGCCTCCTCCCTGTCCGCTGCCCTGGACCACCCCCAATTAGTGTCACCCACCACTGCCCTGCCAAGCGGGAGACCTAGTTCATTAGGGAAGGGCCTTCCACAAGTCTGGAGGGAGCCCAGAAAGGCCTGCAGTGCCCAGCCCCCGGACACAGGCTGCTCTGCCCTGAGTGGCAACCCACATTAAGCATTCCACTCATCATCTCAGGGATGATGGAATCCTAACCTTTTCGGAGACACCATGCTCTGTCACAAGCATTGCTCTTTTTAAAAGAGATTAATTCACTTGCCGCATTTTGTCTGTTGGTGAAAATCACAGGGGAGAGCAGGGGTGGCTTTCTCAGGCCGCAGAGGCCCTTTCAGCCACTCTCAGCAGGCAGCCACCCTGCACGCCCAGCTGGCCCGGACTTTGAAATGACTGCCCACTGGGCATTCACTTGCAAAGCAACAAAATGAAATGGAGGAGACCTGTGTGTGTGAAATGCTAACTTTGAGGGCTGCTCTGCACGGAAGGGAGGTGGGGGAGGGGCCCCACCCAGCTCTGAAGGAGGAAAAGTTGTTTGTGGTTGGGTTCGCTTGTAGTGCTTTTTAATGTTGGTTCTGGTGCTTCCTTGATTTAACAAGTGCCACCACTCCTTATGGAGTGCTACTGTGTGGTATCACTTTTAATCCTTACAACCACCTTGCACAATAGAGATTAATATCCCCCATGTCACAGCTAGTAAGCGACAAAGCTAGAATCTGAACTCCAGCTCTTGGACTCCAGGGTCATTCCTTTTTCCATTACACCTGAGCCCCAGGAGGCTGCAAAGAATCATGCTCAGTCGGGATGCTGGGCAGGGCTCAAAAGCTGGAGTGTCACCGAAGAACACTAAGATTTGCCTCCTAGAAGTGACCCTTCAGGTTGGTGGCACCCTTTCCTTCAGGTTTCTGTGCCGCCTCCTGAAACCTGCGTGGACCCAGGAGGAGGCTGAAGCTTAGGATGAGATACCTTCCCTAGCGTGTTAGAGCAGGAGGTGGCAGTCCTGACTAGCGCCCCCGCTGCCTGACTGCTCAGTGCTCTCTCAGCTCTGGTCGTTGACAGGATAGCAAGTTTGGAGAAGCCCTTTTTCCCAGCAGTCCTCCTCTTAAAAGAAAATCCCGCATTGTACGGAATGTAATGTAACGAGTAGCTCAAAATTGTTGCTAATCAGAGACGCAAGCTAAGACAATAACATGAGACCCCGTTAGACCTATCGGGCTTGCAGTCAATAGGAAGCTGGCAACTGCCGAGTGTTGGCCAGGAGCACCCCTGTCCTGTTGGCGGGAGGATAGATGGAGCAGCTTTCCCGGAGAGGACCCTGGCACAGTGCCATCAAACCAAGTAACGTAAACCCAAAACCCAGGGATCCCACTGCTAGTACATGCCCCAGAGAAATACTCACACCCATCCAAAGGGGCACATGCAAGACGGTGTTCTTTGAGCATCGCTTTTGGTGCCTGGGACATGGAGGCTGCCTGAGTGGGTATCTCTGGGAGAGCAGAGAGGGAAAAATCTGGTGGATGTGCCGTGGAGAATTATATAGCAATTCCTAAAAATGGAATTATTGTATACTTAGCAGTATGAGTTTATCTTAAAATGCAGTTATTTGTAAAAGAAGTAATAAACAGAAATACATATGTATATATGTATTTAAAGAGAAAAGAGAAAACCCTGCTTGGCTCAGTTCTGGAAAGCAAGAACCTCTGTCTTGTATCCTCCTCAGGAGCCAGCGTGCAGCTGGGCACAAAGTAGGTATGTACACATGTTTGTTGAATAGATGAATAGAGGAGTGCCTGGAGCCAGGCTGGATGAATTATCCAGGTCATCCTGTGTGACCCTGTCTTAGAGTCCCTGGGTATTGGCCAACCTGCTACTGCCAGCTTCAGACTAGAACACATTGGTCCATCAAAGGGGTGGAAGTAGGGTAAGGGGGCAGGCTGAAGTCACCCTGTATTGAACACCTGTTATACGCCAGGTACTGGGCTGGGATCCCAGCAAAGTAGAGGTTAGTGTCCTTATTTGATAGGTGAGAAAACTGAGACTCAGAGAATTGATTTGCCCAGGATCATCTAGCTGGACTAGAATTTGAATTCAGGTCTAATTTATTCTAAAGTCCTTTGTTCATCCTTTTCCTTATGCTACACTTGGCCCTCAAGGGACATGAGGAGGAGGCATCTCCATCCTCTTTCTTCGGCCCTGCCTCCAGAGCAGAGCTGCTTCCAGAATTCTCAGGACCCAGGCAGGGAAACATGGGTCACTGACCCACTGGAGACAGGAGGGATTCTGACTGCACTGAGTTTCTCCTGGCTGTGTCCTGCTTTCTCATTTCCCTGCCCTGGCTCATCTCCTTTGGTCTCATATTATAGCAGCCCCCAAACGGTCTTCTTGTTCCCACTTTCTACTCTCTCCCCTTTCAGACTCAACTTGCTTAAGCTCTCAGGTTAATTTTGTAATTTCTTTTGCCCAGAAACCTTCGGTGACAACCCCTCTGCCTGTGGTGAGAGTCTAAGGAATGCCAAAGAGGTTTCTTCTCTGTTGCCAGCTTTAGTTGATTAATGTTGGCCGATTGGAACGAGTGTTGAGGATTCTGAGGCTTTTTCAAAGGCTCCACAGGAGAGAGCTGCCAGGAGAGATTCGCGATTTCTGACTTAGATGCAAGAGGTACAGGACAGTAGCCTGCATACCAGACATTTGTCAACCCTTTAGATTGGGTTTTTAACCTAAGATCTGTTATTTCATGAAGAGCTGTGAACTCATGGACATTGTATGTAAGGAAAGAAAAAATTCTTTTTTGAGTATGTGTGTTCCTATGCACTTTTCTGGAGTCATCAGCTTGAAGCCTATGGCTCAAAAAGGTTTATGCCCACCGCCTTGGTAGCTTGGCTTTAGAGGTCCTTTTGTAGACCCTGCATACCTTGGCAGCTGCCTGTTTCTTTGCTGTGAACTGTTACCTGGATGGATCTGCCTGAATCCTTTTATATCTCTGAATCTACCTTCCCGTTGCTTCCCTGCTTCTGTCTTGTTCCTTTCCTCTTGACTGGCGTGCACTTCCTCCCTTGCCTCTAGATTGTTCCTGTTCTTCAAGGCACACTTCATGTCTTTTCCTTCAGAAACCTCTTTGTTTTAGAGGCAACCCACAGAATGGGAGAAGATATTTGCAAATGACACTACAGATAAAGGGCTGGTATCCAAGATCTATAAAGAACTTCTCAAACTCAACACCCAGAAAACAAATAATCAAGTCAAAAAGTGGGCAGAAGATATGAAAAGACACTTCTCTGAAGAAGACATACAAACGGCTAACAGACACATGAAAAAATGTTCATCATCATTAGCCATCAGGGAAATCCAAATCAAAACCGCATTGAGATACCACCTTACACCAGTTAGAATGGCAAAAATGGACAGGGAAAGAAACAACAAATGTTGGAGAGGTTGTGGAGAAAGGGGAACCCTCTTACACTGTTGGTGGGAATGCAAGTTGGTACAGCCACTTTGGAAAACAGTGTGGAGTTTCCTCAAAAATTTAAAAATAGAGCTACCCTATGACCCAGCAATTGCACTCCTGGGTATTTACCCCAAAGACACAGATGTAGTGAAAAGAAGGGCCACATGCACCCCAATGTTCATAGCAGCAATGTCTGCAATAGCCAAACTGTGGAAAGAGCCGAGATGCCCTTCAACTGATGAATGGATAAAGAAGGTGTGGTCCATATATACAATGGAATATTACTCACCCATCAGAAAGGATGAATACCCAACTTTTACATCAACATGGATGGGACTGGAGGAGATTATGCTAAGTGAAATAAGTCAAGCAGAGAAAGTCAATTATCATATGGTTTCACTTATTTGTGGAACATAAGGAATAGCATGGAAGACATTAGGAGAAGGAAGGGAAAAATGGGGAGGGGGAATCGGAGGGAGAGATGAACCATGAGAGACTGTGGACTCTGAGAAACAAACAGGGTTTTAGAGGGGAGGGGGGAGGGGGGATTGGTTATCCCAGTGATGGGTATTAAGGAGGGCACGTACTGCATGGAGCACTGGGTGTTATACGAAAACAATGGATCGTGGATCACCACATCAAAAACCAATGATGTATGGTGACTAACATAACATAATAAAATTAAAAAAAAAAAAAAAGAAAGAAACCTCTTTGTTTTGCTTCAGCTGGTCCTGATTTTGTAGCCTTCTGGACTGAGGACCAGAGAAATGAGGCCATCTAATCAGAATCACGGGATCAGAACCAGGCTCTGAACTTTCAGACCCATGCGCTTTGCACAGCACCTGCTAAACCAGGGCAGGTTTTGTAAATTAGGAAGGAGGTTTTGTGCAAAAAGAGATTTTTGTCTCATAGGGCTCTTAGTCTCTTTAATATTCTTGGCCATGGAAAATTATTTCTCCAAAAAGAAGTTTAACTCTGTGTGGTAAAGAGGCCCAGGAGTTTCACCAGAAGAAATCCTCCAAATTAGAGGTGAGAGGTGAGGGTTTCCCAGCCTCCTCTCTTGACAATCCTCCCTCACATTTTGGGCCCAGTCATGCTGCCTTCTCCTCTGGATGAGAGGCTTTACCTCTGCCTGACATACTCCTTCCCTTCCCTCAACCCCATTTATCTGGCAACTCTCTAGCATCACCTCCTCAGGGAGGCCTTTTCGGTCGCTGAGTCTGGGTTAGGTTCCCTGGGTATGCATCTGCAGCCTGCGCTCCCCCATTCACAGAGCTCCTCCGATGCATGCTTATGTGCTTGCTGGCCCTGGGTTCCGACAGTGCCTGTCTCCTCCCTGCGTCAGCGCAGGCCAGATGAGTGCGTACATACTGTGGCTCCTCCTCCCAAGCCTTCTGCCCCTGCTTACTTCAGCCGCACAGAGCTTTTATTTGGCTTGATCCAGACAAGCAGTTACTGCACATTGTGGCACAAGAATGGTGCTAGGACTCAACCCCACCTCCAGACTCTCTGCTGGTGCCTTTCATTTGGAACCCACTAAAGAGTTAGCGGCCTCCCAGTTCCCCCAAACACCCTCCACCCATTCCCCATAGTCAGATCCTGCCTTGTTGGCGGATCGCTCTTGACTTTTGGTCTCATGCTCTCCTGGCCTCCTGCAGCACTTCTGGTGGGAAACCACACACTCCAGGCTTTGATTCCCTACTGTCCTTAGTTCCCCCCCTCCCCACAACTAAATCATTTGCTCCCTAGGGCAGACCCCGTGTCTTCTCACCCCCCACCCCAGAATCTAGCACAGGACATACAGTGATTTGCTAAAGTCAGTTGAGTCTCTTGTCTTCCACGTTCCATGGAGCTAGGTTCGGTCTGGAGGAAGGGCTGTGAGGTGATAGGAACTCTGGCCATAGAGCCATTATCAACCTGAACTTCAGTCACTGATGGCCCTTAGCTGGCTTTGTGACCTTCAGTGAGTCATTTTACCTCACTGAGCCTGTCACCTCATCCATGAAAAGAGGTTAACATCAGTTCCTTAAACTTGTGTGAAGAGTAAATGAGAGCATATGTGTCAAGTTGTGAAGGCAGTTCCTGCTTACAGTAGGTGCTCAGTAAGAGTTGGTTCTTTTTACTCCCCTTCTCTCTGTCCAACCCCTTGTTCCCAGGTCCCAGAATTCAGGATTTTAGTGATATATTTAAAGCCCTATGTTTGTTAGTTTATCCAGCAACTACTGAACTCCTACTGTGTGCTAGGCGCTGGCATAGAGAGTCAAATAGGCTCATGTGGACTTTCCTAGAAACCGAATCTAGCATTTCTAGCATTCTTCCCATCTTTCCTTGGGTTCAAGATTTTCGGTTTCCAAACAGCCACCATACAGAGAAACTTGAGAATGTGATCCTTTGGTAAATTGGGAACTACCTAGATAGGCAGTGTCATTGGGCATTCAGTGCTCCTCCATGAATCATAGGGGAATTCTAAGGACAGAGAAGAGATCTGTGGACCGGATGAGCCACGGAAGCCTTCTCAGGAGGGAGTTCTCAAGCCAGGATTGTACCCCATAGCATGCTAGTAGGATTAGAGTAGGCAAAGAGTCAGGAAAAGAGCATTCTGGACTAAGGGAATGGGAGTGTCAGGGTGTTAAAGTAGGGAAGACACATTCTTTCCTCAGAAGGTAACAGCAGGGGTCAGACTTATGCAAGGGAAGAATGAGAGAGATAGGAGAGGCCTGGGGTGAGGGGAGAGTGGCCAGAGGAGCTGGGATGGGTACTTAGTTTTCAAAGGCCTGTGACTATTTCCAGATTCACCTAGCCTCCCTGTTTGTTGACTGTCTCATTTCTTCCACTCCTACCTCCGCGATAAGCCATATACTGAAAATATTCCTCTGTTTCTTTCTAGGCTCTTGTCGGAAGGTGCAGATGTTAATGCAAGGCACAGACTTGGCTGGACAGCACTCATGGTGGCAGCCATCAGCCGAAATGACAGGTGAGAGATCTTCCACACAGGGCTCCCTTAGCCTGAGCCTTGCAGACCACATTCCAGAACCCTCTCCCACCCTGCTTGTCTCCTTGTTGTCTTCCCCAGAGGCAGGGTGATGGACTGAGCTGAAGGTCAGGTCTACACCTGGTATAATGAAAGTATAGAAGATGGGGAAAGGGAAGAGATAGCCTTGGATCCTGGCTCCATCTTTCATTTGCTTTGTGACCTTAGGCGAGTCATTTGCATTATTGAAGCCATGAAATGTTTGCAAGCCTGTGTTAAGTGGTTGAAGGTACACATGTGAGTTCCCTTCATGTTTTCGTTATCCACTGTCTGTCCATGTGGAGGAAGCTAGTTACCGTCCTCAGCGAGGGCTCCACTGGGCTATTTCTTAGAAGATTCTGATGGAAACTGGGGGGGGGGGGGGGAGCGGTGGCACTCCCTGCCTACCATTGGAGGCCCTGCTCTTTTCCTGCCCACTTCCCCATTCCCTCAGGGGGAAGCTATTTTGTAAAGGTTGAAATAGTCCCCTATGTGTAGAGAGTTATTTCCAATTCTCACAATTGCCACAATTTGCCAAAATTCTCATTTTGCAGCTGAGAGAACTGAAGCCCAGAGAGAAAAGATGATTTGTCTGAGGTCACACAGACAGGAGTTAGAATTTGGTCTGGCTGCCTGCAAAATTTGTGTTTTACTTTACCTCACTGCTGCCTCCGTCTGCCAGATCCCGGATGCTACTTCTCCATCCCAGTCTCTAGCTGTAGTTATGCAAAATAATTGATTAAATAAGAGCAAAAAGAAATGCTTTCAAAGAAAGCAGACTGGGCACTTTAGTAACAGCCACGGAAATTGGTAGTTTGAAGTACCAGTTTTAATTTTTTCTTCAAGCTGATCATTAAGGCTTTTGTCTGCCACTACTGGCCTTTGGAAGGATCATAAATATGGTGGAAACCGACAAAACAGGGATTTTCTAATGTAGAGGTGGCACTGCCTCAGACGGGCTGAGAGACTTAGCTGTACTTGAGGTAGGTCTCTCTTCTCTGTTCCTCTGTCCTGAGCCTGTTCTCAGCACTCCATTTCCTTATTTGCCTCTTAAGCTCCAAGCACTTAAAAAGAAAACTTGGTGTAAATAGGCTTTGCAGTTGAGAGGCCTGGAATCCAGTTCTGGTTCTGACCCTTAGTTGAATTTCAGAATTCTGGAGGTACCCTGTTTCTTCACCTGAAATCAGTTATTTTCACAAGCATTTGGTAAATATCTACTCTGAGCCAGACTTTGTGCTAATCATTGGAGAATCAGAGACCTTGGGAGCTCAAGGTCCAATGTGGAAAAGAAAGGCAGGTAAGAGAGAGAGTCTAATGTGACCACTGATGTCAGAGCCATGTGGACAGGATATTATCAGAGCAGAGGGTATGAGGGGACTGAATCTGGCAGCAGAGTAGATTCCCGCTATATTTTTGCAAGAGCCCAGTGCGATAGTGTATGTGCTACCTATTACAAATGACGAGTTGTTATTCTCTATTACCCACATTAGCCATGTCTACACACAAACGTGTGTTTATTCTACCACTGATACTCCACCCACCACCACCTCCACCACCCCACCCACCAGTCTTCTTTCCCAGCTGGCGGCTCTCTCCATCCACAAGAGATAGCAAGCAGGTGGTGGAGAAAAGGGAAGGGGGTGTGTGGCCCTTCTAGATGTAGTATTTCCAGCATTGAGACAGATGAGGAAATAACACTATACTTAAGAGTATTGTCAATCAGTGCGCAGCTAGCTGGTAGATGTGCTTTGGGGACACTTTTCTCTAATTCTAATGACTTGTTGCCTTAACTGATTGCCCTGTCTTTATCCAGTGCCATTAGCAAATCAGTGATGCTTGTTGAGCAAAGTGAGAGTGTTGGCTTGTATTTACTTGTTTTGGTTCTTAGAACTAATTATTGGTGTTTTAAACATCCATTTTGTGTCCTCCTCTTCCTTCCAGTGTCTAGGGACAGATTTTTATTGAAAGTAGCGTACCTTTTAGGTTAATTTATTCATATCATGATTTTTTTTTTGGCACCTACTGTTTGCCAGGCACTGTTCTTCACAGACAAAGATCCCTACCCTCATAGAGCTTATTTCTATACTAGCGGTGGTCCCTGGGTAGTAAATGATAAATATAATACATAAATAAAATATATACTATATTAGAAGGTAAGAAGTGCTATGGAAAAAGGAAAATAGAACCTGATAAAAAGGAATGCCAGAAGTACCTTGATCAGGGTGAGTAGGCCTCATTGGTAAAGTGCTATGGGAGTGGTCTTAAAAGATGATCATGTCCATACCAGCACAGTCTGCCAATAAGTTTCTCCTTATTAGAAGTGTACTGATCCTTATGTCATCAGTTACCAAGCCCTTCTGGAATCATATTGGCCAGGCCTGAAATGCCACCATTTCAATTGGACTTGGATGAAGGGAGGATAGAGGGGCAGCACCCCTTGCTTCAAGACTGAAGCAGAGAACCTTCACTTGCATTAGATGTTGTCAGCCCACAAGCTCAAAGGAGAGGTCCTGAGATGATCCAGTCATTTCACCCTCAACTGCCTTTAGTGAGTGCCTGCTTCATGCCTATGTCCTTAGGGATATAGCACAATAATCTCTATCCTTAAGGAGACTAACATCTTGTGAACTGTTATTTGTATATATATTTTTTAACTTAATTTTGAATAGTAAAGATAGTACTATTTTATTTAATTTTTAATAAAAAATACAGTCCTGTAGAACAAAATTTTAAAAGTATGTATGGGAACTTAATTTATAATTTATTCTCTCCTTTTATTTCCAAAAAGGGTTTGCAGTGACTCAAATTAAAATACAAATATAAATGTACACAGGAGAGTTAAAACTGGATCAGGATCAGAAATCATATTGGTAAAAGGAAAGATAATTGTATCAGGATTGAACCAGAGATTTTCTTTTCTGAAAATAGTTTTATTGTTTTTGTAAAAATAATACAGAGAAGAAAGTAGCAGTCAACTGAATTCCCTCTATCTAGAAATTGAGCAGTGTATGTGTGTGATTTCACATAAATCAGACCATGCTATACTCACTGTAAGTCAGGTAATTAGTGGAATTCAGTATTACTTTAGATTGAAGTTTCCTGATGAGCAAGGCCAAAAAAGGGATACAGAGAGTTTGGTTCTTCAGGAAAGAAGAACTTTGTTCTGACACCCCTTTCTATTATCATTTTATGTATCCAGCAAACATTTTTTAAAACTATACTGCATCTGGTGCTGATGTGCTAGGCTGTGACGGATTCAGATAATAAGCATCACAGCCTTTGCCTTAAGAAGCTTCCTTGGACTGCGGACATCAAGGACTCGAGTAATGTGATGGCCATTGTCTTCAGTAGCCATTCTGCCAAAGATTTACCAACATTCTACTAGGATGATCCTTTTGCCAGCCCTAGTAACAGCTTGGGTGAAGTAGTGACTTGAGGAGCAGTTGCTGGGGGCTGACCGCTTTTCCATAGTGAGGCCTCCGTAAGCCTCATGCTATAGGCACTTGTTTAGCTTGAGTCTGGGTGCCTCATTCTGTGTTGCACTTTGACCCAGCCCAGCTAAAGGCTAAGCCACAGGGTCCCAGGATGATCACTGTGACTTAGCAGAGCCTTCACCAGCTCGTGCAAATATACCCAGCCTGCAGCTAAATTCAATTAGTTTTTCTTTAAGAAGAGAAAGAAATCCAATTTTACCAAACATGGACAGACGGTGGAAGGCACTTTGATGTTACAACCTCTCAGTGATGCTTTACTTAGTCACAAGTTCATAAGCAAGAAGGCTTAATTACTTGGGAAAACACAGGATTAAAACTGGACACAATGGCTGAGTATCCGCTCTTAGGCGACTTGATTCGAACCCATGTACCCAGTTCGTGTGTGGTGCAAACTTTGATGTGTGCTATGACAAGCTGAAAGTCATGACCCCCTCAGGGAAGCTCCTTCACATGGCATTTGCAGGATGTGTAGGCGGAGAGGCAGGGCCTGCCAGGCCTGTTTGCTCAACTTTGATGTCCAAGCAGCCACAGGCCCCACTGTTTGCTCTTTCACTGAAGGATGGATTGGGAGCCTCCTACCTTTCCCAGTGGACAATGGCCAGCAATGGAGTGTGACGACTGTTGACCATTCCAGGAGCCTGGTGGACCAGAACAGGGCTTTTGGGAGGTGCAGAGCCTGGGGGGCCAAAAGCTGTTTATAAGACAGCCATTTCTCCAGATGTAGCTTTCCTTAAAGTCTAGTGTTGGTTGGGTGCTTACAGTGGAGATAAAAATAGCCTCATGAGTTTTAGCAGGTATCAACTACTGCTTGACTCTCTGTCCAGTGGCACTAAGGTATTTGTAAACTGAAGGTTTGAGTCTATCCTGTTTCCTTCATCAGTGTGTATATGCAGGGGATAGTGGTTTGGCAGAAAAATGGTATGATTTAGATCCTTATAATTTTTAATTTCTCAAAAAAGAAACTGTCAAAACACACATCTGATAAAGGAATATTATCCAGAAGATATAAAGAACTCATAAATAAAAAATAAAAAGACAACCCAATTTTTAAAAAATGGGCAAAAGATTTGAGCAGACATTAACCGGAGAAGACATGGATGGCAAATAAGCACATGAAAAGATACTCCACATTAGTCATTTAGAATGGCTAAAATTTAGAAAAGCTGACAATACCAAGTGCTGACAGGGATGCAGAACAATTGCCATCATTGCTGATAGGAATGCATTATTATGCTGTGGCCACTTTGGAAAACATTTTGGCAGTTTCTCATAAAGGTAAAACATATATTTACCATGCAACCCAGCAATACCAGCTCCTATACCAACTTTATCCATGAGACATAACAACACACATCTTCAAAAAGACCTGTATGCAGACATAGTAGCTTTGTTCATAATCGCCAAAAACTGGAAATCACCCAAATGTCCATCAGCTGGTGAATGGACAAATTATGGTACATCCATACAGTGGACCACCACCCAGCAATTAAAAAAAAAAGAACTATTCAGGGGCGCCTGCGTAGCTCACTTGGTTAAACGACTGCCTTCGGCTCAGGGTCCTGGGATCGAGCCCCCCATTAGGCTCCCTGCTTCCAGGAGAGCCGGCTTCTCCCTCTCCCTCTGACTGCTGCTCCCCCGTTTGTGCTCTCTCTTTCTCTGTCAAATAAATAAAATGTTTTAAAAAAAAAACAAAAAACTGTTCACACATACAGCAACAGGGATGAATCTTTTTTTTTTTTTTTTTAAGAGAGTGCATGCACGAGACTTGGGGAGGGGGAGAGGGAGAGATAGACTCTTAAGCAGGCTCCACACTCAGTGCAGAGCCCACACAGGGCTTGATCTCACAACCCTGAGATCATGACCTGAGCCGAAATCAAGAGTTGGATGCGTCACCGACTGAGCCACCTAGGTTCCCCAACAGAGACGAATCTTAAAAGCCTTAGGCTAAGCTAAAGCCAGACACAAAAAACTACCTATGGTATAACTCCAAAAATATATGACAGCCTGGAAAAGGCAGTACTGTAGGGACAGAAATCAGGTTAGTGGCTGCTAGGATTTAGGAGTAGGAGGAGGGACCCAAAGGAACTTTTGGGGTGATGGAAATATTCTAAATCTTGATTGTGGTGGTGATATACAATGAAAACTC
This sequence comes from Halichoerus grypus, assembly GCF_964656455.1. Taxonomy (NCBI): domain Eukaryota; kingdom Metazoa; phylum Chordata; class Mammalia; order Carnivora; family Phocidae; genus Halichoerus; species Halichoerus grypus. The sequence continues at coordinate 51,625,864 of NC_135722.1, read as the reverse complement.
ATCAAATTGTACATCTTAAAAGGATGCATTTTACTATGAGTAGATGATACTTCAGTAAATTGACTTAAAAAAAACTTAAAAAGACATCATCCCTGTCTAATTTCCATTATTAATTGTAACCTGTGGCATACCAAGAATTCACGTTTGTAGTGTCAAAATGAATTCATATAGTTCATGGTCACCTGGAATGTTTAGACTTCCTATTGTTGATGGTGTTTCACATTAGAGTACTGTATACTCTAATTGTTAGTAGAGAATAAAGGTTTATGAATTCTCATGATTTGTGATGTCATGAAGTATAATTACTGATGAATAATGATAAATTCACTTACAAGTGATACACAGTGAGCTTATATAAATTCACAACATATTCTACAATTCTTAATAGTAAGGAAAAAGTGCAGGGTACAGGACTGAGAACTTGCCTCCCATCCCACATCATCCTCCGACTCCTTGTCCCTGCACTGCCATACAGGGAGACCACCTAAATAGTGTGGCCGATGTGGTGCTTCAGGAACCAAAGATCCTGAAAGAGTGGGGTGGTGGGGGGAGATTCAGATTTGAGTCCACTTGGGCTTGGTGGTTGCTTTGAAAGCCCCTGCCTCAGAGAAGGTGAGGCCATGAGGCAGAGCTCCAGCAAAACTGTTTGAAATTCCCCACAAGAATCTCCCTCCCTCCTCTGCCTTTTCTCCCGGAGTGCATTTCATCAGCATCGGAAGGCCTGCTTCCCGGCACTGCCTTCCCTGCTTGGCTGGGGTCCCTGAGGAGCTGATCTAATGAGTGGCTAACACGCATTTGCCAAGGCCTTCCTGGATGTGGTACCTGGGCTTTGTTAATTTTAAAATGCCGCCATCCTTGGCTGAAGACCATTTAATTTCCTCTCATAGCAGTCATTTATTTTTAGCATTTGCTTATTTTCCCTCCACCTTACTAAGGAGGTGGGTGGGTGGGCATTAAACCCTGTCTTTAATAAACCAGCAGTCCCAACCAGATTTCTGTCCTGCAGAAGAGGCTGTGCAGGCCTTTCTTTGTGGGGCAGCAGCTGCAGAGGTGTTCCTACAATGATGCTGCTCTTGCAGCTGGACCAGGGGCAGCTTCCCTGGGAAGCTCTCCTCCCTTGCTGGCTGGCCGGAGGCAGAGTGCAAGTGGAGGACCCCTGCACCCGTGCTTCAGTGCAGGTCATTAGGGGGCCTGACCACATAGAGATCTATCCTGACTTAAAGGCCTACAGCCTCTTCCTAGGGTCCCCAGCTTGTTCTTGGCCTGGCTGCTTGTTGCAGAGGGGTGCTTCCTTTGGCCCAAGGAGGCTGGGCTTTGTGCTGGCCAATCTGACTATAGTGGTGATCATGGCTGTGGTTGTGATTGGGTGCCTTCTGTATGCCAGGCCCATGTCAGGCACTTCCTGTGTTGGCTCTAATCCTCACTACAATCCTAATAGGGAAGGATCATTATCCCTATTTTACAGATAGGGAAAATGAAGCTCAGAGATGCCCATGGTTGTCTAATAAGTGAAAGAGGGAGCCAGGCTTTGAAGCCAGTTGTTTTTGAACCATAAATTCTCATTCTTTCCACTAGATATACTGCCTGTGGAGGGAAGGGGTGGGGAGCAAGGCCTTGGGATGGACTAAGAGGTGCCAGGACCAAAGTCAAGTCAGCTCAGTCAGGGTTTCTTGATGACCCACTGGTGTCAAGATATGCTGGATGATTATGAGAAGTCTAAAAACAGACAAACCACTCTCCTTGTCTCAAAAAGCTGACTGTCAGGTGCCTGGGTGACTCAGTCATTAAGTGTCTACCTTCGGCTCAGGTCATGATCCCAGGGTCCTGGGATCGAGGCCCACATCGGGCTCCCTGCTCAGCAGGAAGCCTGCTTCTCCCTCTCCCACTCCCCCGCTTGTGTTCCTGCTCTCCCTATCTCTCTCTGTCAAATAAATAAATAAAATCTTAAAAAAAAAAAAAAAGCTGACTATCAGGGGGTACCTGGCTGGCTCAGTCAGTAGAGCATATAACTCTTGATCTTGAGGTTGTAAGTTCGAGCCCCACCTTGGATACAGAGATTACTTAGAAATTTAAAAAAAAAAAAAAATCTAAAAAAAAAAAGCTGACAGTAAAGGGATAAACAAGTCCCCCCCCCCCCCTTTTTTTTAAACAATCCGTAGAATGAGGCAGAATGTGGTCGGTGTCCCAGAGAAAATCACCTCTAGTGCCAGGCAGAGATCATGCCGTGTAGAGGCGAGATCATGAAAGGAGGCCTTTCACACAAGGTGGGCCTTGAAGGATGGACAGGATTTTGATTGGTAGAGGGACAGCATTTCTGGAATATCATTAGTACCAGAGGACCAGTGTGAACATAAGTTCACAAAGGTGAGAAAGTAAGAATGTGCCAGATCCGGTTGGAGGAGCTGGCGGAGTCTAGAGACCAGAGAATGGAAGGAAAGGCCCTATCCAGACTGGCCACGATCCTCTCACTCTGTGGTAGTCTAGGGTCGGTATGTCTGCAGCTCTAGAGCCACATTACATGGGTTCAACTCCTGTTCTTCCTCTTTCCACTTATGTACCCTAGCAGGTTGTTTCACTTACCTGTGATTGTTTCTTCAACCATAAAATGGGGATAATAAGCAAATCTTCCCAAAAGGCTGTTTTGAGGTTTAAATATGTAAATATTGTATTGTTTAGAACAATGCCTGCCATATAGTAAGCACTCGATAAGGGTTGGCTACTTTAGTTAGTAGCATAATAGTAGTGGTGGTGGTGCTTAATTATTATTATTACTGCTGAATGTGGATCACTCTAGGAGGAAATTAGTTAACAGTCTGCAGGTTAGCCTATCTTTGAATGTGGGTTATTAACTTGTCTCTCACCAACACCTTTAGGTGGCTCAGAAGCAGAAGGGCTTTGGAGATTCTTTTTCCACTCCTTTTCATCTAAGAAACTGGGCCTAGAACATGAGACCCCAGAGCAGGGCACTTTGATGTGGGACTGGCTCTTGTCCCAGGTGGCCACCTGCCTGGTGCTGGACAGTGCCCAGTATTTCCCAGCAAGGAAGGGTGGATGAGGGTGCTGGCCAGGTGCCCAGAATGCCAGCATCATGCCCCCAGAAAAGTGTGCCGGGCTTGATGTTTCTCCCACTGCTGCTGTGGCCGATTATGTCTGAGTAACAGTCATTTCTAATCCCATTTGGAATCGTTGCTCAAGATAATCCTGTTTCGTAGTAATGATATTCCAATTCCAGCGTGCACCGATTCTAGTTTGGCAGATGCATGCCTTGACCTCAGGCAACCCAAGACAGTGCTCCCTGGAAAGCAGTGCCAGCTCATTTGCCTAACATAACAATCTCAGGGTAACCCCCCTTTTTCAACACTATATCTCGTCCTGGGGTTCTGTGTTCGGTGCTTTCATGGAGAGTTTCAGTTGGGATGAAGGGAGCATCCAGTGCTCATCCAATTCAGCTGCTTGGGGAAGGACGTTCCACTTCTAGGGACTGTGATATGGTTCACTCCCACACCTCTTTTTAAAGACATCAGACCCACATTGTGCCATGAGCTGCTTGCTTGCTTGCTTATTTATTATATATTTATTTATTTTTAAAGATTTTATTTATTTATTTGAGAGAGAGAGACAGTGAGAGAGGGAACACAAGCAGGGGGCAGTGGGAGAGGGAGAAGCAGGCTTCCCGCTGAGCAGGGAGCCCGATGTGGGGCTCGATCCCAGGACCCTGGGACCATGACCTGAGCCGAAGGCAGACGCTTAACGACTGAGCCACCCAGGCGCCATATATGTATATTTTTATAAGAGAACAAATCTATACCTTTATTTACACCTTTATTTATTTACTTTTCAGTAAGTTTAAATCCTTGAGTGGTACAGCATCACATGGATTCTGTGGCCAGTGGCTTTAGCAGGAAGGTTGCTTCAGAATTTGGCATGAACCATGCCACTGGTTCCATGAGCACGAGTTACTTTTCCCTAGATTACTCTGGTTTTGTTCAGTTTCTCACCAGGAGTCACTCTTTTGTTCTTTGCTTTGTACACCTAAGCACATCTCTTACTTAAATAGAATTCAGCTTCATCTCGAGCATAAATTTTTAGAAGAGCTTTGTGCTCCCTTTGGTTCGGGAGACCTCACTTACAGCCAGCAAAAATGGCCTTGGACCACAGCCTTCCAGATGTATTTGTCATTTTAGGAGTCCTATTCCCAGCAGGCCTCCATAGGCTCCAAGATGGCAGAAAGAGGTGAGCTGCTTATTTAAATAGGGCCGCAGGCTAGTGGATCAGGAGTATACAGTAATATAGTAGGTGTGTCTGGGTTTCAGCAAGGTATTTGTCTCTCATGATACCCACATGAATAAAGTATGATGTGGAGAATAGTTCAGTCAGATGGTGAGTGACCTGTTTCATATGTTGTGTATATATGATTAGAGATTGGAGAGCAAACTCTAGTGGTAAGCCACAGGGCCCTGTCCTATTCAGTCATTACATGGATAAATGCCAACCCAATTGGCAGATTAAATGAAACTTAAAGAGGGAGGTAATATGTTGGGTGAAAGAATTGGGGATATTGAAAAAAGAACTCAGTGGGCTAGAACAGTGGTTAAATCTGTGGTGATAAACATTAATAGGACAAGTGTTTAAGTCTGCAATTAAAACCAAAAGCCAACTGTAAAATCAAGGGTGAGGAAGACCTAACTTAGCAAGAGTAGCAAATAAAGCCTAGGAGCTGACAAAAAACTCAGTGTGTGCATCAACAAGTGCAGTGTTAAGGCCCCAGAAATGAATTGATTCAACAAATATTTACTGGTCTGTACTGGGCCTTATGTGTGAGGAACAGATGGTCGGGGCACAGTCCCTGTTTGGGGGAGCACATAGTCTAGTTGTATGTGATGTAGTGGTGAGGAACAAGGGCTCTGGAAGGAGACTGCCTAGGTTTAAAACCTTCTACCTGGTACTAGCTCTGTTTCCTCATTTGCAAAACGCAATAATAATAGCCCCTACCTCAACATAGGGTGGTTGTGAAGATTAAAATGCACATAAAACTGTTCAGTGCAATGCCTAGTGTGTAGCTAAGTACTTAATAGGTATCTGCTGGTGTTACTAATATTTTTTGTTTTCTTGTTGTTATTTTCATCCAAAGTCTAGGAGATATAGCAGCCCCAGCACACTCTTATAGATCATTTGCCTAGAGAGAACCTAGTCCAGGCCCATACTGTGGTGAAATCCCTAACAACCAGGGTTTGACCACTTTGGCCCATAGGTTCAGCAACCATGTATTCTAGAGCACAGATCGAAAGACATGGAAGATAGGGAATTAGATTTAGAACTAAGCTGAGGATGTGAAGTTGAGATTGTCTGGGAAACCCTTTGATGGGTGATCTTGGTTCCATGGCCCTCTCCTTAATGTGCGATGTCTTCCTTGGGCCTTGCCCCAAATGATTTCATGTTGTCTGGACCCACCATTGATTTTGACCCTTGTTCATCTGAAGGAGACTCCCTCTTACCCCAGCTAGCTGCTATGACCTGCTTTACTTTACCATCTGAAAATGTCACTATCCCTGGTACATAGTAGAGGCTCAGTAATTATGGGATAGTAAGACAGACTAACGGATGGATGGTTGGATGAGTGAGAACCAGTGTGGTTTAGGGAAATGTGTACCAGGTTTGGCCCCACACAGACCTGGATTTGAATCTTAGTTCCTGTGCTTAATTAATGTGTATACTTGGGCAGCTGAGCCTCAATTTATTCATTTTTTTTTTTTTATATTTTGAATCTTTATTCTTTCACTTTGATATATTTATGTTTTCTCACACCATACTATGGTTTTTTGATTACTGGAGCTTTATTTTATTTTATTTTATTTTATTTTATTATGTTATGTTAGTCACCATACAATACATCATTAGTTTTTGATGTAGTGATCCACAATACATTGTAATTTATTCATTTATAAAATGGGACTAGTACCTCATTGCAAGTGGTTATATGGATCTGGAACAGTGAATGTAAAGTGCTTAACCCACTGTGGCTGCTATATTGTGATTACTGATCTTTACCTTTTGAGGGAAGTAAACAAAAGATTATTATCCTCTTTTGAGAAAATTGTGGCACATTTTCTACACAGGAACTTTGCCTCCTACCGAATCTTAGTTTATTTCCTAAGAAAGCTGGCTTTAAAAAGAAAACTGCTTTCCCCACCCTCTCCACTCCTGGCTCCTGCCCCCATGCCACAGGACCTTTAGATTTAACACATGCTGCTGCCTTTGCTCAGGCCACCCTGCTTTCCTGACCAGTGCATAGACCGGTCAGTAGACTGAATGAGCCACAGCTCATTTGACTTTCCAGCAAACCTCCTGAACTGTGACCTCTTTGCTTCCTCCCTTCATCGAGGTGTGCACTGGGTTGAGAATAGGTCAACTCTTTGTCTTCTCCTTGGGACCCGTGACACTCATCACAGTGACCCCATGCTTTGGATGTGGGGGGTAGAGGGGAGGAGGAGTTGGAGGAGCTTCTCCTGAAACTCAACATTGTGTGGGGACGACCTGGAGCTGGGATCACTGCCCTTCTTGCTTCACCAACTCCAGCTGCTCGCCAGCCGTCTTTGACACGCGCCTGGCCCAGCATAGGCCTCAGCCCACACCACAGGTTTCCTCGCTTTTTCCTAAACAATGTAGCAACCCCAAGCCCCTCCGGCCACTGAGACCAGAAAGCCTTAACATCGATCGATGTAACTGTCCTCCCATGCACTGTGACGCCCCACTGTCCTGAAAGCAGGAGCTCATCAAGGTCAGTGTGAGCCAACCTTCCTACATGTGCTCCCACCTCTAATCTAATTACAACCTGATCAGCAAATTAAAATGCGCCTCATGGGGGCTGTGGCTCCAAAGGGAGTTCCATGAGTCTCAGGAGCTGCCACTTTGGGACCACCCTCCTATTCATTTCCTCAGCTTTGTCTGGGAACTGCCTGGTGGAAGGCAGGAAAGGTCTGGTGCTCAGGAGAGGAAGGTGAAGGTTTTCCACAGTAAACCTCCTGTGACCTAGTTTGTACCCTCAGGTGGGAGATATCTGGACAGGGCTGAGACAGTGGCATCTACCATTCTCCTCCATTTCCCACCAAATAAAATAATGATTTTATTTATTCATCCTTCATTTATTCATGCACTCATTCAGAAAGCATCTACTGACCAGTTTGACCCAGGCACTGGGCAAGGAGCTGGGAATGAAAGTCAAGACATGGCCCTTGCCTCATAGTCTAGCAGGAAAGGCAAATAAAAGTAAGCAGGTAATCATGGTACAACATGATGAGGGTCACCTACCCAGGGGTGAGTACTGCATTCTGGATAGACAAATAGGAAGGCATGGACCCAGGCTGGGGGTCAGAGAAGACTCAGTTGAGTTGGTGACCTAGTCCCTGAAGAGCCCTGAAGGTGATGGGCACTAACCAGCTGAAGCAACGGGGGACACCCCCAGCAGAAGGAATGGCACATTTGATGGCCTTGGTGTACTTCAGAGAATTCATTGTTTTTGCTGGGTCCTTAATCCTTCAGTCCCCAAGATCCACTAGATCATCACAGGAATTAGAAGTTCTACAGTTGAAAGACTTCCTGAAGGAATAAACCTTTGGAACAAATGGTGAAGTTCAGTTAATGATTAATAGTTGCTTCTAACTGCTGTATCATATTTCATAGTGTGTCTCTACCACATTTAATTTACTCATTCCCCAATGGTGGACACTTGATTGCCTGCAACTGCCCACTGTCACAGAATGCTGGGATGAACGTCTTCCATGTTGCCCTTTAGGGATCTGTGTAAGAATTGCTCTGGGAGATATATATTCAGAAGTTCTGGGTCATCGAGTAAGGTACTTTAATTTGATAAACTGTTAACAAGATCGCCTTCTAGAATGGCTGCACCAGTCTGTCCCGACAGTGCGTGAACAGTCCCAGAACCCCATGTCCTCTCCAACACATGGCATTTTTCAGCTTTCTAACTTTTGCCAACTTGTGGACTTTAAAGTGATATCTCATTGTTTTAATTTGCTTTTCTCTAATAACAGATGAGCTTGAGGATCTCTTCATATACGTAATAGTAATCTGTTTTGTTTGTTTCTTCCTCTCTTGGGCTTTCTGATCCTAGCTTTGCTGCTAAAACCTGACTTGAGCAAAGTGCTCCCACGGTTTGTTAGCTGCCTGGGAGTCAATATAGGGAAGTGAGGGGCAATGTAGCAGAGGGATAAGCACATGGACTTTGTAGCCACACTGCCCTGGTTTGAATCCCACCTCAACTCCTTACAGCTGAATGATACCTTAGGCAAGTTACTTAATTCCTCAGGGCCTCAGTTTTCTTAATGTATAACCTGCCTCACTGGGTTGTTGTAAAGATTAAATGTGTTAGTATATATGAAGTGTTTAAAACAGCGTGTGGCATGGGGGAAATATACACAAATGTTAGCTCTTATTAGACTGCTGTCTTCCTCCTACTTAGCCACACTCTGTACCCTTGAGAAAATAGATACTTGTACTAGCAGGTAGTATAAACAAGGCAGAGAATGAAACAGTTCTCAGCCTAGGATCCGAGCTCACCGTCACAACCTTAACCTTCAGTATTCACAAGGCCCAGTCTTTTTGGTGAGTCAGCTCACTTGGGCGGAGATAAGAACAGAACGGATTCTGATGGGCATACAGGAAGGCAAGTACAGCTGCTAGAGCCAAGTCATTAAAAGACAAGCCCCCATCCTCTTGGGCTATACACAGCCTCTGAATCTCCAAATTAGGGAAATAAGAGTCGAGATTATCTCTGGTCTTTGAGGCTAATAATGGCATTGGTTTTCTTTCCACAGACCACCAGAGACCAAATCCTGAGCTGGCTCAGAGAATTGCTGGTATTCTTAAATCTTTGCCCAGAGAGAACCTGTGGAGTAGTCAGCATAGATCCCCTGAGTAGAAGTGTTTCCTGTTGTAGAAAAACATAAGTGCATGGAATGATATACTCTTCCCCCTTTAATCCAGCTGTTAAGACCATAAAGGACTAGCCCGTACACCATAGCCTGTGTGGTACCAGCTACCCAAATTTAAGGCAGTAATACTAAACCCAAACCTACTAAAGGGCAGCAACCAGTATGCCAGCATCAGAACAGAGGGTAGGCTGCCGTTGTCCTTTGATAGATCACCTCAAATAGCAGTGTCTGCTTCTCTTTGTGCCATCAGATTCTCTTTTTACTCCTGACCTTGTTACTCCCCTTGTTAGCCAGATGGGCGGGCCAACTTACCATCTCTCCGTGTAAGTCACCTTCTCCCAAATACAGTTCTGAACCTGAGGATTTGTTTCTGCTTCAGGGAAAAGCATCAAAGAGATAGAAATCACTTCATTTCCAAAGTCTCATTGCTGCTCCTGGTTTCTGCTTCTTTTGCCTTTCCTTGACTTCTGATACCTGTATATTCCTTGGTTTCTGGCTGCCTACTTGGTTTGTGACCTACTATTCTTCTTTAGCCTCTAATCCTTAACATCTGACCTGGCTTTTGACTCTGTCTCATATTTGTGCTTCCTGGTCTCTGGCCCTTGGTTCTGTTTTACTCTGAACTTCTTGACACTTGCTGGGCATGGCCAACTGCTAAGCCTGTTCTTACCAGCTTTGCCTTAGCTTTCTCTAACCTGGCTAGCCCCCTACTGTGTTTTTGCTGTGCTGTAACCCATAGGTCCAGGAAGTTCTTTTGATCACCAAAGCTAAGCATAGTCGTGTAGCCCTCTAGCCTGATCTGGGCTGGCTTCTCCAAGAAGGGCCTGATCCCTGTGGAGATCTGGATTAGATGCATTTTAAGTAAGTAATGGCTGTTGGACAGAAAGCCTCCTAGCCATCTGGCAAGGTGTTTGGTGCCACTCTTGGCCACTAAGCAGCCACAGTTCTTCAGTCCTAGCTGTACTCCCACAGTGGGGCTGCTGCCTTTGAGTTTTATTAAAAGTGAAGGGAATCTTCTCTGAGGTTACAGAATGAGTCACTAGCTTGGTTGCTTATCCTCTTTGGCCTCCAAGTTTGTGAAGTGAATTGCGTATTCCCTTTGATTGGGTTAGCAGTCTGAGGGCCGAGCCTAGTCACTGTCTTCTCTCCATCCTACCAGACCACTGTCTGCCCTCCAGGGCCAAGGGCAGCATACTTGGTTGCTTGGACACGTCTTGCAGCCTGCAAATTGGACAGATGGAATCAATACTCACAAACCTGGAGAGGCCCAGGTAGCACAGTTAGTGACACTAGCTGCCTAGAGGGACAGCCTGCCATGGGAGGGGTTGTGATTGAATAGTGATTGGACACAGCAGCTGAGGATTAACCAAATTATGTCCCTTTGAGTTTAGATCGACAAACCTTTCTCACTCGGATTTTAAAACAAGCCACCTTATGCAGAATATAGAAAGAAATGTTGCCTTCTTAACACAGGGCTGTGCCAGCATGAGTCCTGAGTTTGGTGGTCAGGTATACATCTGGTGCCTACTTCCGCCCAGAATCATGTTATTATTACTAAGATTATATGGACAAAGGGAAGAGATCTCTTATTTATGGACTCCTTCTGTGTGCCATGCACTACTGAGTTTTACATGCTTATAACCTGTGAGAGGGGCATTTTTATCTCCATTATTCTGGTAAGGGAATGGGCATCAGAGGTATAGTAACCTGTCCAGGATCACAGACAGTAAATGATAGAGCTTTGATTTGAACCCAGATCTTTCTGTGCTTGTTATAAAATGTGCTATCTTCCCAATTTAAGTGTCTCAATTCACATTTCTCTTGACTTCCCCACAGCCCAACCACAGGGTCAGGGACATGGTAAAAATAATAACCAATGTTTCTTGAGCACTTATTATATGTCAGATGGTGTTCTAAGCACTTTACATGCATTAACACAGCCATGTGAGCCAGATGCTCTTTTTATCCGTGATAATTATGAGATTGCAAAATGATGTTCTAATTTCATTGTGCCTTCTACATTTATTAGTTGTCATTCTACAGTAAGGAAGAGCTTTCCTTTCATCCCATTAACTTACTTATTATCAGTGTGGAATTATGGAATCTTTTTTTACTCAATGGGTTATAATCCATTACTGTGATTACTCATGTTGATGCTCAGATTGTCCCAGATTTTAAAGCCAATGTTCTTAATCTCTATACCATTGCTACCTCTCTAGCAGATATTTTTTCTCACTGCCTTCTGTGTTGGTTTGCCTATCTATAACAGCCTTTTTGTACCCTCTTGGCTTTTCATCTTCTGGGAAACAGAAAGACCAATGCCAGTTTTATCCCAACTATGTGTAAACTAAGAGCAGATACATCTCCAAGTGAGAACCTGACAGACTCTGCTGTGAATTCAATATCTGAGTTTTAGACATGGATTTTAGCTGCTTAGAGATCCTTCTCACTTCTCCTTAGGATTGTAATCGATATACTGGATAGATTGCCTATGAAAGGTAATTCTTAAGATCCTTTTAGGTAAGGTGAATAGACACCTGAGACTCAACCTGACCATGTTAGATCAGTTGTAGGAGAACCTCAGCTACGTGGGAGATGGATTCTGGTTCTTTAACTTACCTGTGAGGACTGTGTGTCTGTGTACATAGGAGTTATTAAAATTCATCCATCCATTCAGCAAATAATTGAGCCAGGTTCTATGCCTATTTGAAGGTAATGAAATTCAAGCCAGTTGGTACAGGGAAAACCATCAACACTGCTGATTACAGATATTGAAAAACTAACAAAGAAGAGAAAAACTAAAACTATAGTTTGACTTTTTAATAGTTATGATAGGGTAATTTTTTGAAACGCTTACCATTACGCCTTCGAAAGCATTAACAGTTCTGAAGGCCAGTAAACAAAAGATTAACATACTAAGAGAAAAATGGTCAAAGGACATTATGAAAATACAGTCAACTATTGTGATTCATGAAAAAAGAAACATGACTACTAAACATTTATTTCTTAAGTCCAGCCTCATTAGTAATCCGAGAAATCCAAGTAGAGATGGCAGTGTGATTCCATTTTTGCTTACCAGACTGACACATGATAAAGAAAAATAAACACCCTATTTTGTGAAAGGAAGGCACAAAAGTTACTCTCATCCTTCTTCCTTTGCTAGTAAAAAAAAAAAAAAAAAAAGGTACAATCTTCCTAAAATTCAGTTTGATAATATTTATCAAAACCCTTAAAAAGGCTTACACTTTTGGGGCACCTGGGTAGCTCAGTCGGTTAAGCATCTGCCTTCGGCTCAGATCGTGATCTTGGCACCTAGCTCCCTGCTCAGTGAGGAGTCTGCTTCTCCCTCTCCGTCTGTTCCTCCCCGCTGCTCGTTCTCTCTCTCTTTCAAATAAATAAATCTCAAAAAAAAAAAAAAAAAAAGACTTACACTTTTAAAAGACCTAGAACTTAATCTCCTAGGAATTTATCCAAAGGAAATAATCAAATATGTGTTATTGAAATATTAAAAATAATCTAATGTTTTACAATAGGAAATTGGTTGAATAAAGTATACTATAGTAGAACACTGTGCAGCTATTAAAAACAATGTGGTAGACAAATACTTAAAACATGGAAATGTTGGGGGGCGCCTGGGTGGCTCAGTGGGTTAAGGGTCTGCCTTCGGCTCAGGTCGTGATCCCAGAGTCCCAGGATCGAGCCCCACCTTGGGTCCCCTGCTCAGCAGGAAGCCTGCTTCTCCCTATGCTCCTCACCTCACTCACTCTCTCTCGCTCTCTTGCACTTTCTCAAATAAATAAATAAATAAAATCTTTTAAAAAAAAACATGGAAATGTTGGGGCTCCTGGTGGCTCAGTCAGTTAAGCATCCGACTCTTGGTTTTGGCTCAGGTCATGATCTCAGGGTTGTGAGATCCAGCTCTGCATTGCACTTAGCGTGGAGTCTGCTTGAGATTCCCTCACTTTCCCTCTCCCTCACCCTTTGCCCCTGTCCCCACTTGCATATTTGCATTCGTGTGCTCTCTCTCTCTCGTAAATAAAATCTTTATAAAAAAAGTGTATGTTTCTATGTGTTTAGAGAGAATTTATGTATGATCTTATTTTTGTAAATAAAAATATACATACATTAAAAAAATGGAAAGGTGTTATATATACTAAAAACATTTTCTTCTTTTTAACTATTTATAGTGTCTGAATTTTTTATAGTGAGCAGAGTCTTTTTTGTTTTTTGGTTTTTTCCTCTTAAGGAAAAAAGAAAGCATTAGCAGGAATATGCCCTAATAGAAGGGAAGTGGACTTCTATATGGAGCACTTCCTGGGTCAAGCACACTAGGTTTGGTGCTTTATAAATTTACCTAATTTAACCTTATAACAAGTCTGTAGAGGCTCCTGCCTCTGGTCCTACTCCCTCCGATCCATTCTCACACAGCCTCTGGAGTGATTCTTCAAATAGCAAAGGTTTGGAAGGAAATACACCAAACTATAAATAGTGGTTACTCTTGGCATTTAGATTGAGGAGATGGATGTAAGGGAAGACTCATTTTTAATTTAATATTTCAATATGGTGTGCATTTTTCTAAGGCGGTATATTTTTAAGTGGGGAGGAAAAGCATATGTTGTCAAGTCACTTCCCCTTAAGCCCTTCAGTGGCCTACCTCCCTCCCACAGCTCTCTTCCCCTTATACTCTCTGCTCCAGTGCTATTGTCTACAGGTAAAGCCCTGTGCTCTTTTGCCTCCAGGATTTGTGACCGCATTGAGGCCTCCCACATCACCTTCCAGGTCTGGCTATGCAGCCTTCCAAGTCTTAAGTTCCTTAAATACCACATCCTCTGGGAGGCCTTTCCTCTAAATTTTTTTTTTATTATGTTAATCACCATACATCATTAGTTTTTGATGTAGTGTTCCATGATTCATTGTTTGCGTATAACACCCAGTGCTCCATTCAGTATGTGCCCTCTTTAATACCCATCACCAGGCTAACCCATCCTCCCACCCCCCCTCCCCTCTAGAACCCTCAGTTTGTTTTTCAGAGTCCGTAGTCTCCCATGGTTCATCTCCCCCTCCGATTTCCCCCCTTCATTCTTCCCCTCCTGCTGTCTTCTTCTTCTTTTTTTTTTTTTTAACATATAATGTATTATTTGCTTCAGAGGTTCAGATCTGTGATTCATCAGTCTTACACAAATCACAGCGCTCACCATAGCATATACCCTCCCCAATATCTATCACCCAGCCACCCCATCCCTCCCACCCCCACCACTCCAGCAACCCTCAGTTTGTTTCCTGAGATTAAGAATTCCTCATATCAGTGAGGTCATATGATACATGTCTTTCTCTAATTGACTTATTTCGCTCAGCATAATACCCTCCAGTTCTATCCACGTCATTGCAAATGGCAAGATTTCATTCTTTTTGATGGCTGCATAATATTCCATTGCATATATATACCACATCTTTTTTATCCATTCATCTGTCGATGGACATCTTGGCTCTTTCCACAGTTTGGCTACTGTGGACATTGCTGCTGTAAACATCGGGGTGCACATACTCCTTCGGATCCCTACATTTGTATCTTTGGGGTAAATACCCAGTAGTGCAATTGCTGGATCATATGGTAGCTCTATTTTCAACTTTTTGAAGAACCTCCATACTGTTTTCCTGGGAGGCCTTTCCTGATCCCCTTGGTTTCCCACTGTACATGGTACTACTATTACTTCTTTTTTTTTTTTAAGATTTATTTATTTATTTGACAGAGCATGCGCACAAAAGCAGGGCGAGCATCAGGCAGAGGGAGAGGGAGAAGCAGGCTCTCCGCTGAGCAGAGAGTCCAATGCAGGGCTCGTGGGGCTCGATCCCAGGACCCTGGGATCATGACCTGAGCCGAAGGCAGATGCTTAACCAACTGAGCCACCGAGGCGCCCCAGTACTTCCTCCATCATAGCCTTTACCACACATTGCTATAATTTCATGCTGAATTCTTGATATTCCCAGAAGATCATAAACTCCATGAGGGTGCAGACCCTAGCACCTACAACAGTGACTACAACACAGTAAGCATTTGATAAGTGATTGTTGAATATTTACTTTGTATTTTGTAGTTGTGGAAACCTAGCCTTAGAAGGGTGTTAAATAACTTGACCAGAGCCACTCGGCTAGTCAGTTTCAGAGCTTTCCTTGTCTTTTACACTGGCAGAGTTTCCATTCTTTCCCCTGTACCACTCACATGAGCAGAAGCAGCTCTAATCCCCAAACATGCTTCAGAATCTGAGTCTCTACTTCCTAGGCCTTTCCAGCTTTGGACACTTCTGTCTTTCTGATTTTTTCCAGTGTGGTGCAGATCCTGCTTGCTGCTGGTGCTGACCCAAACCTTGGGGATGATTTCAGCAGTGTTTATAAGACTGCCAAGGAGCAGGGAATCCATTCTTTGGAAGGTAAGCACAGACCACCCTGTTGTTGTGAGCACTCTCCTCCCTTTGGCTTCTAGGCAGCCTTGCTCTGTGTCAGCTCTACCAGCAACTCAGAGTGAGAGCCTGCAAGTCCCTCATCCTCTGGGAACGCATGGATAACCCAGAAAGCTTGGAACAGACACCCTTCACAGTCCCTTCTGGCTCTGTCATTTATGTCCCTTCAGAAGTCTTGGGGAATAAGATAGAGGCCTGACTTCATGACCAGAGCAGGGAGTGGGGGATACCTTTCACCTGGTGTTCTCCTGACAGCACCTCAGCCCATAGAGCCTCAGGTGAGTGGATAATGGAGCAGGTTTCCATAAAATAATTAAGGCAACTGCATGGAATGTGGCTTTGTTCCTCTTCTACTTCCTGCAGACTTAACCTATCCCATCCCTGTCCCAGAACTAGAAAGCAGCCTCACTGGTTTCCTCTGCCTCAGAAGTCCCTCAGTACTACTCTGAATACTGCTTTTTTCCCCTTCTATATGCAAAATGAAATTGTATCTCTGGGATTGGCCCTCAATTTACCATTATGACCCAGGACAAATAGTGGACCTTCTCTGTGCCTTGATGTCTGTGCTTATAAAATGGGGTGGTCACCTGTGCCTCCTGAGGATGTTAATGTGGGTTGTTTGGACTTCAGAAGAAAGAGGTGGTGTGCACCTGTATCACGGTTCAGTCACATGTCTGTCAGAGGGTACTCAGGCAAGTCAGTCTTTGCTACTTCTGGTGAGTGGTTCTTCAAAAGTGAGGTATAGAAGGGGATAGGTTGTTTTGGCTACAAACAGCAGTGAATATTTATTTTACTTTTGAGCTTTTGCTTGTTCATACTGGCCCCCCTGCCTGTCCGTTATCCTGTGTCACTCAGAGGCTGCGATAACCAGCCCTGTTTCCAGCAATAGGGCAGCTGAGCAGTACTGCTCTCGGGTTGGCAGTGATGCCAGGAGGACAGACAGCCATGCCGACTGCCTGAGGGTCAGAACATTGACTGAAGGGAGGTCCAGTGAGGCGAGCAGTGCACTTGGTCCTCAGAGCTGTCAGTGAGGCTGCCGGACCGACGTAGCTGTGGTAGCCCACAGCAGAGGTGTGCTTGCTGCCCCTGCGAGGTTTCTCAGGTCAGCAGCGTAAGAGCAATGTCAAGAGCAGCAGAGCATTGCTGCCCAGGGGAAGTGTGGAGTTGCCTTCCCCCTGCCTGTCTACCTCTCTAAACCTGCTCCTTCTGTCAAGCTCCACTTCTGTGGCTGGATCCTCCACGAAGCCTTCCCTGTCCTTGGCAATAATTGCCCCCAGCTGCTCTTTTGAATGTTCTCTAAATCTTGGCCTTTATATGGTTATTTGAACTCTCATCTGCCCATATGTCTTTCCTCTCCTGCTCAGCTGACAGTTCTGTGTGCAGGCCATGACCTGTGCCTCCTTGGATTCCCCACTGAGTTGGAGGAATTATGTTCACTTTGTGTTTCAGAGGAGAATTTCATGAGTACCAAACTTGCCCTATATTTGCAGCCTGTTATGTGGAGACTCATCATGTGGGTTGTCTTCTCACTCAGACATAGCATTACTGTCCTCAGCTCGGTCTTCTGTCCAGGTGCTCTCACCAAAAAGCAAAGAGGAGTGTTTGCTGAGGGGGCAGAGCCAGGTGGAAGGGAAGGGATTATTTGAGTGCCTTATCATCTGCCCTCGGGATCCCAGCAGGGCTCAGTCATTATTTTTGATTTCCCAGAATCCCAGAGCTGTGAAGCCGTGTAGGCCAACCTCTGCTGTCACACCAGTCCCTTTCCCCTGCATTTAAGTTTTATATCTTTGTTCTCTCCAGACTGATGCTCATATTCAACATTCTAGATCAGTAGTCAGGAAACTTTTTCTGGAAAAAGCTGCATAGTGGCTTTTAAGCTTTGTGGGTCAGTTGGTCTGAGTTGTGAGTACTCAGCTTGGCCACCCTAGTGCAGAAGCAGCTGTAGACAACATGCAACAAATGTGCATAGGTATGAACCAGTAAAACTTTACCAAAATGGGCAGCAGGCTAGATTTGGCCCATAGGCTGTATGTGCTGACCCTGTTGTAGGTATTTTCTTTTTTCTTTCTTCTTTCCTTCCTTTCTTTTCTTTCTGTCAGCCTCCTCTGAACTTTTTTAACTTTTACACTAGCCAGCCTACATTCTAGATAGATAGGTAGATAGACAACAAAAATATTGGAAAAGGCTATTATATTCCTTATGAAATAAGATAAAAAATATTAAGTATCTCTTCTTATTTTGTATGATCTACAAATTTAGTGAGTAGACTTTCTGTGGATTCATATATTTACATATATTTACATTCACATATTATTCATATATTTATATTCCTACCTAGCAGACAGTGTTCTAGGCGTTGGTGAGTTAGACAGGCAAGATCCCTGCCATCATGTACTTTATGTGCTAGTCTTTGGTTTAAATGTTTATAAGGACTCAGTTCAGTATGGAGCCTTGGAGCATGTAATCATCACAATTTTGAAACATTACTCAACATTCACAGCTGTATCCACCAAACTTCATTTTTTTTTTAGCCTCCATTTCTCATGTTGTCCACAAAATTTTAAGAGATTTTCTTAGGTTTCTTGCTAAAATAAAAATGTGCTTTTAGCATTTGTCATATTTTTTTGCCCAATAACCCTTTCCCCAAAAGATACTAAGTTATTCTGGTATGGTCTTGTCTTGTCCTTAGGGAGCCCACACTGATACTCAGTAATTACCTAAGTGTTTAAGAACCACTAAAAAAAATACATTCTAGAATTTTGTCAGAATTATTGATGAACTCACTCTTCTGTAGCTTGCAGGATATGCCTGTCTCTGCATCTTTTTGTTGTTGTTGTTGTTGTTGTTTTGGGTTTTTGTTGTTGTTGTTGTTAAATTACAGACTGCACTGCCTGCCACAGTTTCCAGCAGCTTATCCAGTTTTCCCTGGCGTATCAGTTTGTATGTGCTCTGCCCTCCAACTTCATGTGCTCTAACCCTGAAAAGTCACAGTCCTTTAGAATCATTCCAGGGCTCTCCTCTCTCCTTACCAAGCCTTTAGCTCCTTCTTAACCAGATTTTTCTTTTTTTTTTTTTTTAATTTAAAGATACTCCGCTCTTTCATCCATTCAGCCAATATCTGTTGCCTACTGTATCTAGTTCTAGGTCATTCTCATTGGTGAAGTAGACAGGAACCAAAGAATCCTGTGGTTCTCTTACCTTTGGATTGGACAGACTTTTTCACAGGAGGTACCTGACTTACAGGATGTGTGAGTAGGGTAGAAAAGAGCAAGAGTGCTAGCCCTTTGCCAAGAGTGTGTCTAGGCAAATTCAAAGACAAGTCACAGGCTCAATTGGACAGTCCTTTACTATTGGAGCAAAGTCCGTGCCAGGTCCATCAAATTTACTAAATTTCTAATAGATATTTCTGTGGGCCTTATACTGTGCTCAGTACTGAAAGGAGGTGGTGAGTTGTCATTTGTGACCTTGGCAGGACCTCCCTAAACCCCAGTAATATATCCCTTTTCTACCTTATCAGTATTGTGAACATCAAGAGATAAAGTATATGATGTGTGAATTGTAAAGTGCTCTACAGTTGTAATTGCTCATTAGTTTTATTTCTTTATAATTCAACATGCATTTACTGAGTGTCAGGCACTCTGCCAGATGCTGGGAATGTAGAAATGAATATACATGGTCTAGGCCCTCAACAGTGTTCCCAGTCAAGTGAGAAGACAGACCTACGAACAAGGTACCACAGTACAGATGCAAAGGTAGATGTACAAAGAATGGAGATAGCACTGACATAGGCAGTGATAAGCTCTACCTGAGGGCAGGCTGCTGTCTGGGAAGTGTCATAGTGTAAGTGACTTTGAATTGGGTCTTAAGGATGAGTGGGAGATTGCCAGGCAGACTAAGAGGGATGGATCTTCTGGGTAGAAGGAACAACACATGCAGAGACATGGGGTGGGTGGGTGACAACAAGTGGACTCATCTGCCACAGTGCTGAGGAGAATAGCAAGAAGTGAGACTAGAGAGGGAAGCAGGGTTCCGCATGATAAGGACATTGTAGGACAGTTCTAGGGTGCTCACACTGTTTTTGAAGGTCATTGAAGGATTTTAAGCAAGGGGTGTCAGTTTACATTTGCATTTTAGATGGATCATTCTGATGGGGTGAGGGATGAAATTGAAGGGGAGAGATTAGCAGTGGCTCTTGACCTTTAGGGGATGATGGTCCCCTTTGAGAATTGGTTGGGAAGCTATGCTCCTCTCCCCCAAAATGCACTTATAATTTCTGGGGATTCCTAAAAGTGATCTTTGGAAATTGAGAAATTAGATGTTAAAAATATTAAGAGGTTGAGTTCTTAGCAGAATGTGGGAATTGATGGAAAAGGAGGCATTTCATGGTGACATCCCAATTTCTGATTTGGTTTAACAGTTGGATGTGTGGGTCTGGAGTTCAAAGGAGAAGTCTGGCAGGAGATAGGGATTTAGGAGTCACCAGCTGGGGCGCCTGGGTGGCTCAGTCGTTAAGCGTCTGCCTTCAGCTCAGGTCATGATCCCAGGGTCCTGGGATCGAGCCCCGCGTCAGGCTCCCTGCTCAGCGGGAAGCCTGCTTCTCCCTCTCCCACTCCTCCTGCTTGGGTTCCCTCTCTCGCTGTGTCTCTCTGTGTCAAATAAATAAATAAAATCTTAAAAAAAAAAAAAAAAAAAGGAGTCACCAGCATTAGCTTGGTAGTGACTACAGTGGATGTGACTAAAATTGTCCAAGGAAAAGAGTGAAGGTAAGAGGTGCGGGGACAAGCTCCTCACTCAGGGTACAGCGTCTAAGGTGTGAGAAAGAGAGAGGATCCAGGGGCGCCTAGGTGGCTCAGTCGTTAAGTGTCTGCCTTCGGCTCAGGTCATGATCCCAGGGTTCTGGGATCGAGCCCCACATCAGGCTCTCTGCTCAGCGGGAAGCCTCCTTCTCCCTCTCCCACTTCCCCTGCTTGTGTTCCCTCTCTCGCTGTGTCTCTCTCTGTCAAATTAAAAAAAAAAAAAAAATCTTTAAAAAAAAAGAAGAAAGAGGATCCAAACAAAGGTACCAAAGGTATCAGAGAAGTTCCCTTGTTTTCTCTCAAAGAGGCTCTATCTGTTCTACCTGCTCAGAACAGGCATGGTCTAGAAAGGAAAGAAACTTCTGTGACCTCCTTTCTGATACTTTATCATCGGTTGCCCCATTCCTAGCAAAACCCTTCTGATTTACATATGGCCATTGCTCCTTAGCAAGAAGCCTGCTGGGCACATTACAGTATTCCCTGCCCTTGTCAGGGTTGGTGTTTCTGGGCAGAGGGCAGGTCAGCTGGTGCAAGTGACACAGGAATGCCTGGCATAGAAACTGTGTTGGCCTGACTGTTCTGTCCATCCTTTTCAGCCCCCAAGAGTGGCATCTTGAGAGGTATAATGGTGTCCTGGAGAAAGGTCAGATGTCAGTGGTAGGCAGTTATCTAAGCTCTGTTTGTCTAAGTTCTGTAACTTACTAGCTGTGTGATCTTGAGCAAGTGATTTAAGGTTCTAGAATTTCTGTTTTCTCCTCTGTAACATAGGCATAACAATACCCATCATACAGGGTTGTTAGGATGACTAGAGATAAGTATCATGTGAAGGATGATATTTGATGAAGAACATCTCTATTGAGGTGGATTTTCAGTCCGTGTAAAGTTGCCTTGGAGGTACTGAGCAACTCATCACTCAAGGAGCATTGACAGAGGCTGGATGTCTGCCTGTCAGGGATTCTGTACAGGGGATTCTTGCCCTGGGTCATTGGATAATATGGCTTCCAAGGCCCCTGTCAGCCATGTGATTTCTAAGGTCTAGAAGCCCTAGGCTCACCATTGGAACAAGTGATGTACTTATAAGTGGGATTTGAGCTGAGTTTCGGAGGCCAGAAAGAAAGTGAGAAAAGAAAAGCTATTCTAAGCGGGGGCACAGCTTGAGCAAAGGCACATAGAGGGGACACATGTGGAGAGGGGAGCGTGGAGATCACTGCTGCTTCTCTACCAAGTCACTCCCTGATCTTGACCACATTCCATTCAGTGCCTTGATCCCCATCCATGCCCACTCCAGGAGAGTTCCACTTGTGGCTGGCGGATGGGTGGTGGGTCCCAATCCTCAGGTGGAGGAGACAATAAATGAATGGTAACAGTAAACAAGTTGCCCAGCCAGGGATGCCGCAGGCTGCTTGTAAGTAACTGTTATAAACATTGGGTGTCTGGGGCTGTCAGAAACGCAAGCGAGCGCTCTGAGTGCCTCTCATACGTACAATTAAAACAATAAAACACGGCAGAAACATGGTGAGAACAGGATATAAATCAGCTTCTCTTCTCAGCTCCAAGTGGTGGCTGAATAAAGATGAGTCGTGTAGAAGCTGGGTTGGCATAGGAACCTTCTGGGGCTAGAGGGCCTGACTTGCCAGGCTCTACCTCCCAAGGCCAACCCCAACAGTCTGGGCAGTCCCCTTCCCACAGCTCCAGGGGCTGTGGGTCCTGGCCTGCTCCAGCTGACCTCCCCATCTCTGTGTCTTCAGATGGGGGACAGGACGGTGCAAGCTGGCGCATCACAAACCAGTGGACAAGTGCCCTGGAGTTCAGGAGATGGCTAGGAGTTCCCACTGGCGGTAATGGAATGGCTCTCTATAATATTTCTCCCCTTCCCTAGGACATGCCAGGGAGTCATCTCATCCTGGTTCATCTATTCAGTATAAGTTAACTGCTCAGCACCCACCGTGTGCCCAGCCCTACCTAGGGACAGCAGAGAGAATGTATGCCCTTGGAGAGCATAAATTTAGATGAAAGTAATTATGCTCCCAAGGACATAAGAATCACCTTAAGAGCTTATTAAAACACGGATTCCTGGGCCCCACCCCCAGAGATTCTGATTCAGTGGCTCTGGAGTGGGAACTAAGATTTTGCATTTCTCACAGCTCTCCAGTCTTTGAGTCGCATGATCTAGACTACAGATGTTAGTTCTGGCCATGGGCTTGAGCTGCTTTTAAAAACTCATCTGGGCCTTCTCCCCGGAAGAGACCTTATTTTGCCACTTTAAGCTTCACTCCTCGCGAGGTTATGTGCTCATGCCATGGTATTATAGGTCGTACAGAACACATAGTAGCTGTGACACCTGCAGCGATTTTCTGCACCTCTCAGAGCCTCTGTCTCCTTACTTAGAAAGGTTATCAGTTTGTTTCCCGGAGCTAACTGAACATAATAATAAAATAAATAAATAAAATAAAGGTTATCAGAAGAGTTAGAGATAGCATATTTGTCCCTAACCTAAAACCTAGAATATAGAAGGAATTCCACTAATGTAAATTTCTGTCTTTCTATCATCATCATTATCCTCATCATACTCTTGTGGAACTTTATTCAGACTCTTTGACATGGCCTTCCAAATGCTTTTCAGTGGTAGCAAACTGTTGTCTGTAGAGAGCCAAACATTATATTTAGAGTCAGAGGAGTGGCTTAGCCATCACCAAACTGTGTGACTTTGGGCATTTCTCTTTCTTTCTCTGAGACTTGATTTTTGCATCTATAGGGAAGAATATTTCCTACACCATTGGCTTATTATAAAGATCAAATTGAAGTACTTATGAAAGCACTTGAGAAAATACAAGGTGTATTGCAAATGTGTAAGGTACTAGCAAGAAAATTAATTAATAATAATAATAAAGATTGAAGACTTGACCAAGACAGTATTTGACAAGTGTTCAGTCAGAGGTACAGATAACAAGGACTACCAGAGCTCAGAGAAGAGAATCTCTGGTTGAAGCAGTCAGAGAAATAAAATGGTATCTGAGCCCCAAAGTATAAGAAAGTTTTATGGAGGGCCTGTAGGTGGGTACAGTTGGGTGTGAAGGGGTGTGTTATATCCCAAACACCGGGAAACAGAAAAATGTGTGTCAGGCTGTTAAGTGAACTTGTTCAGGTGAAGCATCTACACAGCAGATTTATCTTGAAGAGTAATGAACAAAAGATTTGGCATTAGTGCACTGGGGCCAGATCAAGATGCTTGGACTTTGTCCTTTAGACAGAGAGGGGCTCTGAAGGTTCTAGAGGAGAGGGCACCACAGGAGTGGATCCCTTCCAGGGTGGAGAAGCAGGGGAGGTGGTAATAGGATGGCGATGATAAGACCACTGCAGCAGCAGGTAACATGGACTGATACGGTGTGCCACAGCAGCCCTGTGATACGGGCACTAAAGGAAACTGAGGCAGGGAGAGGCAGCCAAATGCCAGCAGAGCTGTCTCCTGCTCATACACAGAGCCCAGCAACCACAGCAGCCTGTATGTGCCTCACACTTAGCCCAGAACCTCTGCTTGTCCAGAGGCTTGGGAAGGCTGGGGAATCTGCCAGGCCAAAAGCCGTTGGGGCAAGTTATTATCTTTAATAATGTCCCTGCCTCTTCCTCGTCACTGTCACAGCCTTGTCGCACCTCCAGGGCCAGTGGTTCTACATCTCATTTCTCAGCGGTGCCAGCTGCTAGAGTCACTAGGATGGACAGTGCACTGTCAATCCATCATGCTTGTGTTAGCCAGCTTCAAGGTGAGATGTGTCAGCCAGTTAGGCTAATTGTTTCCCTCCTTTTAGTCCTCTAAACATATATATATATATATATATATATATATGTTTGACTAGGAGAGGGAGATAGACTAGTTGACATGTTTTATTAAAAAGAATAAATTTGATACATTTATAAAAATAAGGAAAAGTGGGATGGGGTGGCGAAGAACTAGTCCTGTGATTTTTAACTGATTTACATATTTTGTGTATAAATATTTTTTCATCAAAAGTTCCAAATCAGGGATGGGTCCCACACACCACACAAAATATATTAGAGACATTTATATGGATAGCAGGAAGGGAGACAGAGGGCTGAAATTTTCCAGGCACCCAGTGATTGATGGGGACTGAGGCTCCCCCTGACGCTTTATTGAGTTTCCGATGATTATCTCTCGCTGAGACATTTTTTACAGATGACGGTCGAGCTGTCACAATGGACCATGGGGGAAAAAAAAACAACAATAATAACACTTTAATCTTTTTACTGCACTGCTCCCTAGTATCTCAGATTCATCTTCCCTGACGCACGCAGTTCATTATTCTGCCCCTCCCTGGATGGGAAATAAAGGCAAATAAATATATATGTAGACACACTTACCCACATACATACACACACGGACTGGATATAAAAGAGACCACCTCAAAACCAGAGAGAGGCAGAATTTATTGTTCTTTTTGCAAGTGTTGAGGTTTATTAGTAGAGATGCTGGGTTGGCTTGGAATTGGCTATTAATTACAGCATTTTGTATTTGTTTTTTATTGTGAGTTTTTAACATTTTGAAGAAAAGGCAGAGGAGAGGCAAGCAGGTGTAGAGATGGGGAGCACAGAGGGACTGAGTTTGGCCAACCAAGTAGCATAACTGACTGAAAGGCAGAGAGGGCAGGCTCCTCCTCTTGTTGCCAGCCCTACCTGGAGGATCCCTGGAGCTGAAAGATGGGATGCTTTGGTTGGGATGGGGGCAAAGCAGGGGCAGTGGGGAGAAGTTAAGCTCAGAGTAATGATAGGCCACCTCAGAGGGACTCTAAATAGCTGTGACATGTTACTGCTGTGAGACTTAGAAGAGATGGGAAGAAGGGGAGGGTCAAACAGGGTGTTGATGGGCCTACAGACAGCAGAGTAACGCATTCTTAAGAGTTTGTCCCACTCTTTGAATTTGATAGTGTGAAGGTGACACGTGGGCTGTGGGAAAGCTCCACCTGGGTCTGTGGTCAATGAAGGTGTCCTGGGGGCACCTGGCTGGCTTAGTTGGTGGACCGTGCAACTCTTGATCTCAGGGTTGTAAGTTCGAGCCCCACTTTGGGTGTAGAGAGTACCTAAAATAAAATATTTTTTTAAAAGGCGGGGATGCGGGGGAGGTCCTGGGCCAGAGAGGATGCCACTGTCTACATCACAGGATCAACAACCTATCGTCTTAAAGCTCCAACCTTTCTGTTCTCCCCCTTCCCTTTCATGGGGATGAGAGAAAATGAATTTGGGGTCCTTAGGGGAAGGCTGCCCTTAATGTGCCTTCAGTAGAGTAAGTGCTGACTAGTCCTCCCTTTAATTCTTCAAACCTTTTCTGAGCTCCTACTAGAAGGGAATAAAGAGATAAACAGAGTCCTGTTCTTGAGAAATTTTCCAGTCCATGGGCAGAAAACGTGGTGTCTGTGAGAACCATTTTCAAGTAGGGTCTCGTCTTCTATCCATAGGCCAGCCTAGATGGTCATGAGTGCCATCTCTGTAGGAAGGATAAAAAGATCTATAAGACACAGTATCTATCCTTCAAGAACCCATTTCCTTCTTGGGGAGACAAGCTTACCATCCACTCACTAAGGAAGTATTTATCAAGCACCTGCCATGTTCAAGAATATACACATGAGGCACTCTGTGAACACATAAGGCTATGTAAAAGAGAATGTTAACTAATTTGATGTGAACTAGATATTACTTGAATGCATAGAGGAAAGGGAGATCAGTGAAAATCAGACTGCTTGAGTTATAAAGGATGGGTAACATGTAGATAAAGAAAAGGAATAATGAAGTCATGTAATCACATAGAGAAAAGAGTATAAGCCTTGGAGCTAAACAGAGCAGCTTGGTCACTGAGTATCAGTGACCTGAAACAAGCTACATAACTCTGTAAGTCATGGTTTCTTCATTAATTAAATAGGAATAATAATAATAATAAGAGCCTAGTATGGTTCTTGGGAGGAAAACAGTTGTAAAGTTCCTAGCACAGAACATGGCACATAGTAAGTGCTCAATAAGTGGAGGCTATTATTTTCTTACTTCTCCAAGAGTTATGTATTTATTAATCTGAGTATTGGAGAAAGACTCTTAGTCCTGGGATATTAGGCATCAGGACTCACCTGTGACTCTCTACTGAGTATGAAATGGGCGCCCTGCAATGAGCCTGACATATTCTACAGTGCTAGTGTGAGAGGCAATTCTGGCCAGAGTGAGAGTGTCGCATCAGGAAGAGGAAAGGGCACAATAATAAATCTGTTACCATTACTGAGTACCTACTGCATGCCAAGCAGTGTGCTCACCTCCTTACATACATTTTTTTTTAATATAATAGCCTTGTTGAGATCTAATTCACATACTGTGTAGTTCAGTCTTTTAAAGTGTGTAAGTGTAAAGTGTGTAAGTTGGGCCTGGCTCAGTTGGTTGAGTGTCTGACTCATGATTTTGGCTCAGGTTGTGATCTCAGGATCCTGGGATCGAGCCCTGCATCGGGCTCCACGCTCAGCCGGGAGTTTGCTTGAGATTTTCTCTCTCCCTCTGCCCCGCCCCCGTCCCCCCCCCCCCATACTCAATGCATGCATGCATGCGTGCGCTCTCTCTCTCTCTCAAATAAATCTTTTTTAAAAAGTGTATAAGTCAGTGGTTTATGGTATATTCACAAGGGTTGTGCATCTATCACCACAGTCAGTTTTAGAACCTTTTTTTTTTTTAAAGACAAATTTATTCAGCGTTGTGATCAGATTATTACATTTAGCAATCAACAGCATGGGTGCAAAAAAAAAAAATCTACATTAAAACCCTTTGTTGGAATGCTTTACACTTTCCACAGAACAGAAACTAAAATAACCTGTTATACAATTAGTCACAAATACAGTCCTCGAGTTTTTTGCCCATACACATGAGTATTGTCTAAAACATGTCTTCTTTGTGGCAGCTAGGCCTTGCCACCACTATGCTTGGCCGAGTTCATAAATCTGTTGTAACCTGTAGCTTCCCTGTCACTTCTCTGACTCTCCTCTCCTGCTAAGCTTTGTTTCCTGGCAGTAATTAAAACCTCCTGCCGCTGCCGTAGCTACGGCTGCTGCTGGAACCACCACAGCCACCTTGGTTTCGTGGTTTGGCAAAGTATTGGCCTCCACCACCATAGGGGCAGAGCTTCTGCCTCCAAAATTTCCTCCTTTCATGGGTCCAAAATTTGAGGATTGATTGTTGTAATTGCCAAAATCATTATAGCTTCCACCACCTCTAAAGTTGCTTCCATCATTACCAAATCCGTTATAGCCATCCCCACTGCCACCATATCCACCACCTTGACTGCCACCAAAGCCACCTCGACCACTGAAGTTCCGTCCACGACCAAAGTTGTCATTCCCACCAAAACCACCTCCACGACCACCACCAAAGTTTCCAGAACCACTTTGACCTCTTTGGCTGGATGAAGCACTAGCCATCTCTTGCTTAGATAGGGCTTTCCTTACTTCACAGTTGTGGCCATTCACAGTAGGGTATTTTTGAATGACAATCTTGTCTACAGAGTCATGGTCATCAAATGTTACAAAAGCAAAACCTCTCTTTTTGCCACTGCCTCGGTCAGTCATGATCTCGATCACTTCAATTTTCCCATACTGTTCAAAATAATCTCTTAGATGATGTTCTTCAGTGTCTTCTTTAATGCCACCAACAAAAATCTTTTTCACAGTTAAGTGGGCACCAGGTCTTTGAGAATCTTCTCTTGAGACAGCCCTCTTCGGTTCCACAACTCTTCCATCCACCTTGTGTGGCCTTGCGTTCATGGCTGCATCCACCTCCTCCACAGTGGCATACGTGACAAACCCAAAGCCTCTGGAGCATTTGGTATTTGGATCTCTCATTACCGCACAGTCCGTAAGCATTCCCCATTGCTCAAAATGGCTCCTCAGACTCTCATCGGTTGTTTCAAAGCTCAAACCTCTGATGAAGAGCTTCCGCGGCTGTTCAGGCTCTTTGGGAGACTCTGACTTAGACATGACGGCGGTGGGAGGGGAGACTTTAACGATGCTTACTCGGCGGCGTCCACGGACAGAAAGCCAGTTTTAGAACATTTTTATCACTCCATAAAGAAACTCCATTCCCCGTTTCCTCTCATTTCCTACTAGACAGCCACTAATCTACTTAGTTTCTAAGATTTGCATATTCTGGGCATTTCATATAAATGGAGTCATACAATACATGATCTTTGGACTGCTTTCACTTAGCATGTTTTCAAGGTACATTCATGTTGTAACATGTATTAGTACTTCATTCCTTTTTCATAGCTGAATAATAGTTCGTTAATGGATATACCAAATTTCATTTCTCCATTCATCAGTTGAGGGATATTTGGGTTGTTTCTACATTTGGCTATTATGAATAATACTGCTGTGAACATTTGTGTACAAGTTTTTGTGTGAATATAGTGATTTCAGTTTTCTTGACTTTATTTTTTTTTAAAGAATTTATTTATGTATTTGACAGAGAGCGAGAGCAGGAACACAAGCAGGGGGAGTGGGAGAGGGAGAAGCAGGCTTCCCGCCGAGCAGGAAGCCCGATGTGGGGCTCAATCCCAAGACCCTGGGATCATGACCTGAGCCGAAGGCAGGTGCTTAATGACTGAGCCACCCAGGCACCCCAGTTTTCTTGACTTTATACCTAGCAGTAGAATTGCTTGGTCATAGGATAACTCTGTTAACCTTTTGAGGAACTGCTAGACTGTTTTCCAAAGAAGCTGCACCATTTTACATTCCCACCAGCCACGTAGGAGGGGTCCAGCTTTTCTGCATCCTCCCCAGCTCTTGTTACTGCCTATCTTTTTTACGTTGGCCATCCTGGTGGATATGAAGTTGTTTCTTGTTGTGGTGCAGATTTGCGTTTCCCTGATGGCTAATGATGTTGACCGTCTTTTCATGTGCCTTTTGGCCATTTGTACATCTACTCAGATTCCCTGGTCTGTTTTTTAATTGGGTTTGCCATTGAGTCTTGCAAGGTAGGTGATGATATCTATTTTGCAGGTGAGGAAACAAATTCTCAGAGATGTTAACTATTTTGATCAAAATCGCACAGTGACTTTTGCTCCTCAGTCTCACTCACTCCGACCTCTGTTCTTTCTAATGCACACTGCTGCCTCCTGAGGATTCATGGTAGGATCACCAGGGTCCTCTTACGGGGGTTTTGACAGCAGGAAGGGAGTAGTTGAAAGTGTATTTGGAGACATTAACTAGGACTAGGTAGGAAAAGCCTCTGAAAGTCAAACAGAGGAATATGGATATATTACAGCTCCAGGTCTGGAAAAATGGCCGTTTCCTAGGGGCTGGCCATTTCCTGTGCCCCTGACTCTACCGCATCATCTTTGATTTTCACAGTAACCCAGTTCATAGATACTAATGTTTCCATTTTACCAATGATGAATTTGAGACCCAGAAGGATGAAGTAACTTCCCAGAGTCATCAGGATTAAAATGTGGTTCTCTCCAACTCAAAATTCTGAACTCTTTCCTGCCAGAGATATTTTATAAAAGATTTTTTTTCCAGTGTTATGTGCAGCATTTACAAGCTCTTGAGGTCATGGCCCAGCCCATGGAAAGTACTTAATTAATGGTTGGTGGGTGAATGAGGAGACAGACGGGAGTGTATGGTGTAGAAGGACCTAATTCCAACTAGGATTCTGGGGGGCAGAAGGATGTGTAAGTGAGATATTGGAGGTCTCATCCCAAGGCTTAGTGTCCTGGGGGTTTGCTCTAAGTTTCTAAACATGAGGCCTAGGAAGAGTGTTCTGATGCCCAGACATCCTTAGCTTCCTGGGAGCAGAACGAGGCAGGTGGAAGTGGGATGGGTGTGACTAGCCTTGCATCTTTCTCGTGTTCATCACAAGAACATTAGAGTGGGAAGGACACTCAGAGACCATCTAGCTTGGTGCTGCTGTGGTACATTCCCAGGCCCTGCCTACTGAACATTGCTGAGATGGGGGCCCAAGAATCAACAATTTTTACAAGTTACCCAGGTGATTTTGTTCCCACTAAAGTTTAAGAACCATTGGTGTAGAAAAAAACTCTTCAACTTGAAAAATAGTGAGTCTGGGGCACAGAGGGATTGAAATGCATTCCAAGTTAGTGAATGAGTCATTTTTGAATCCACTTCTCTCATCTCCTGATCTCTTGTTTTTGCTGTTCGCCATGTTGCTTAATTCCTTAACAAAAAACCATTGTGTGCCCATAGCTTTCAGGATAGAATCCAAACCCCTCTAAGAGTCAGGCCTCTGCCTCCCTGGGCGACCTCCTCTCTGCCTACAGCACCCTAGGCTCACTGAGAGACTCAGTTTCTTGAAGGGAAAGGTAGTGGAGTCTTCACCCCCTGGCCTTTGCAAACACCACTTTCTTTCCTAGAATGCCCTTCTTCCCCGCTCCACCTGGCAAGGTCTCCCTCATCCTCAAGACAGTTCTCCTGGGTGATTCCTCTCAAAGCCACATGATGTGTGCCCCACCTCTGCTGCCATCAGACTGTGTGTGTGTGTGACTCTCATAGCACCTACTGTTCCAGGCTGCTCAGTGGTAGTATGTTCATGGACAGGCAGGTGGATAAAGGTTCTCGTGTGTTCATCGCCGAAGCTGCGTAAAATACTGACGTGATGCTGTATGAAATACATACAGAAAATGTTATGAACTAGTTACTGTCATCCATGAGGAGCCTAGGATCTAACTGGGGAGTCAGAGGGAAATTTTAATGCAAGAAAGTATTACAAGAGGTGTTGGACAGTAAAGAATTAACTGGTAAATGGGTACACATAATCAACACAACAGGCATCCAGGGCAGAGCTGGGGGGAAAGGACTTCCTGGAAGAGGAGGCTTGGACAGGACTTGAAAGAACAGGGAGGATTTGGAGAGGAAAGAGGGGTTTCCAGGCTGTGGAAGGAAATGAAGGGCCTTGCCCTCCCTGAGGATGGTCTCATGGTGACCGCTCACAGGGCGTCTCCCTCTTGCCCCATCCTCTGCCCAAAGAGAAACACAAGAGGCAGAGCTGACAGCGCCCGCAAAAGCTGACGAGGTAGCCCGTGCACGCTGGCAGGAGGGTAGCCATCTCAGGTTGTAGTGAGGTTTTAAAGAAGTAGTAGATACAGAAGATCTTGAGGGAGAGGAAGCAAAGAGCCCCGAGGCTTCTTCCCCAAGACTCTTGATAAAAATTTAACCCAGATCCTGAGCTTCAAGCTAGGTTGGCCCACCCTAGTTTATGTGAGGCTTGAGCCTGTGGGCGCTGACAGAAGCTGGACATGGAGAAGTACAGAGGACAGAGCCAGGCAGGCTCTGGATCTGGTGCTGTCCACCACCAGTTAGCAGTGCAGGTTGGGCAGGCCACCCAGCCTCTTTACCTCTGTCTTCTAATCTGTTGAATAGAGAAAACAGTATCTGTCCTAAGTTGTCCTAGGGTGAGGAAACAATCACATTGAAGTGCTCTCTAAACCATAAAATGCGGTACAAAAGGAAGGGGTTATTCTCGCACCTGTTAGAGTAGTCAGACAGGTTCTCTCTCATGGAGACACACTCACATCTTTAAAGGCAAAGGCACTGCTAGACCCTCCAGGACATTAGATGGCACAAGTTCCTGGGAGTGGCACTCGTAACTAGGGTTGTCTTTCCTCTGCACGAGGCAGCAGTAATCAAGCTTTTGTTATCCAGAGACCACACATCTTGCCTCATACACCTTTTTTCAAAGTCTCCCCAGTAGACTGCAAATGAGGACAAGTGCCATGTCTGGTTCATGTCTGTGTCCCCAGTGCTTAACCCAGGAGAGAGAGTGGCATTAGTAAATGTTTGTGGTGATGTTTAAATAAACCTATTATCAAAAAAAATAAACCTGTTATCAAATTTGATTCTCATAGTATTTAAATATTTAGTATTTCTCAAATTATTTCTTACCATACCTATTTTACAGCTAGAAGAACTTAGTAAGTGGCAGAGCTTAGATTCTGGACTGTAAGACCTTAAATCACTGTTTGTCATTGTGGGAGGCAGTTACTTTTTTTTGCAGTTTCAGCAGGGCTGGCAAGTGGCCAGGGCTACAAGATGGGCTTTGGGGACTGCTTTCACCCCTGCTGACTCCTTGGCACTGCTGACTTCAGGGAATCCTGCAGAGAGCACATCAGGCATGTGCTTGCGACAGCACCCAGGCATAGACTTTGCACCATCAAAAGGCAGAGGTGGGAGCAGAAGGATGACAGTGCGATGCGTTGTCGTTCTCCCTGTGGTCAGAGGGGCGAAGAGACACGAATGGCTGGCTTAGAGGAGAAGCAGGAGCCTGAGCTCATCTCACCCTGTGCTGGAGACAGCCTAGTAAATGGCTTCATTGGGAAAGGGTCAGTTCACTGGCTGAGGATCGGCTGTAAACACGGGGCCTCAAAAGACCACCTTGGTGGGCAGCTGGTGAGCCGGTCTTAGATGAGTCACTTTAGCTTCCGTGGACTGACTGACTTCTCCTTGGTGAGAGTGAGTAAATATGTGACGGCGCGTGCTGCACCTCTCCCCACACCTCCTTTCCGCCTTTAGCTACTTTTTTTGGATAGAGAATAGTATGACCTCAATGATCTGGGGGCTTCAGCAAGATCTTCTGGGACAGGCTTCTCAAACTGGGTGTTGTGAAGAAAAGGGCTTACTGCTAAGAGCACAGAATGGGCCTAGCTGACCTGGACTAGGTCCTAGCTCCCACACTAACTGATTACAGCACCCTGCTCAACTTCAGTTTTCTCATCTGTAACATGACAACAGCTTCTACATCAAAGGGTTATTCTAAAATAAAGAAAGAAAGGAAAATGCTCTTTCACAGGTGATTGTAATGCACTACTCAGTCCCAAAGAGTGTTCTGGGGAACACTAGTACTGCAGGATTTTAACAAGGACAAGGTAGAAAGAGGCTGTCAAACAGGAAACTGCTGACTAATACCAAATTAAACAGCTGGTTCTTACTCAGCACTGTGCCTTTCAGAAGGGAAAAGTGTACGCAGGATTTCCCAAATGGAACCACTTTTCACAGAGAGAATGCACTTTTGGAAGCACAAGACCAAACAGGAGGGATAATAGCTGACATTTACTGAGAGTACTGTATGCCAGGCACTGTTCCAAGCCCCTTTACTCAAAGTGTCTTGTTTAATCCTTACAACATCCCATGAGAGGCTACTGTTATCTCCATTTACCAATAAAGAAACTTGGCACAGAGAGGTTAGGTAATTTACCCAAGATTACACAGTCAGTAAATTCAGAACTGGGATCCAAACACCAGGGTCTGGCTTCTGAGCTCACTTATTTAACAGCCACACTCTAAAATAAGGTAATACTAGGACTTTATTTATGTATTGTGTATTCATTAGCTAATTCAACAAGTATTTGTGAAGCCCATATTTATGTCCAGACACCATACTGGACACTGAGGATACAATTATAAAGGCAGTCACACTTCCTGTCCTCAGTGAGCATTTGGTCTGGTAGGGAACATAGTCAAGTAAACAGATGATTGCAACAGAATAGAGTAAATACTGTAATTGGGAGGTGCCTAAGGTGCTAGGGGAGCTCTTGGGAGGAATAACTGCCTCAAACTTAGGAAGAATCACTGCAGGAAGTGACTTCTAATCAGAAGGCCTAAAATGAATTGGAGTTAGTCAACCGAAAGCATGGGAGAGGGGAAAACATTCCAGGCAGTGGAATAGTATTTGCAAAACCTCAGAGGCAAGAAAGCACATTAGGAAGGGGATAGTTGAGAGATGAGACCTCAGAGGTGAGCAGGAACCCTCCTCATAGACATTCCTTATTAGCTGGGCTATGATGCTGGCACTCTGCTGACACTTGTCCCTGAACCAAATAACCCCAGCCATGTTCCTTAAGTTCATCTGCTTTTTATGGTAAGCACCTAGCGTATAGCTCTGTCATTGTGTTTACGAAACAGTGTTATAATTTGTCTGTTCCAGATTCTTGCATTAGACTGTTAACTTCTTAAAGTCAGGAACCCTGTCTTACTCATTAGTATGTCTCCAGAAGCTATCACTATGCAGTGATGCTCAGTAAACGTTGTTTGTTGAATGAATGATGTGTTTTCTTTATAAAATGGATTATATCCTTCCTGCTTTCTTGAGCCAACTATCACTTTTCCTCAGGTTCATCATTATATCCAGCAGTTAATGTCCTATGTGGCAGTTCAGTGGAGCCCTTAGGGGCTTTTGAGGTGCTGTATTCTGTGACTTCCTCTTTCAGCTTTTGATTGTGCTGTTCTTTTCCCTTCCTGCCTAGCCAGCACTTGATTGTAATCAGTTTGCTGGATTCTGAAGCCTCCTCCCCAGCCTTCTTGTTTGTTTCTCCTGATCTGCAGTGGGCTGGAAATAAGATCACTTACCATGATTTGATAAGACTGTGACTAAGAGTTAGTAATCTCTGAGTTAGGTCCTAAAAAGCCCTCGTATGGGAAAAATGCAGATGCACATGGGACTCATATGTTAGCTACTCAGAGGCCTTCTTCCTGTTCTCCCTGCTCCGGGAAAGGTCAGATAACACTCAGGGGTTGGGGGAGGTGGTCAGTCTGGAGAGCCTCTGTGTGGTGCAGAAGAGCTGATCTACCTTTGACTAAACTATAGGAAAGTCTGTTCTTCACCTACACACTCCACCAACTTCATTCTGGCCAAACACTTGAAACGCTTCCACCTAAGCTCAGTTATCCAGAGGCTAGCTACAAACCTCAGGCCAATCTCTCTTAAGGCAAGTTCCACCAAGAGTGTGTTGTACCTTCATTTGAGCAGAGAAAGAAGAGGGAGTAGGAACCAAGGCTGAGACCAGAATATCTGGTCTCTGGGCTCTGATTCCCTCGTTTGCAAAATTAGAGTGACAACATGATATGATGTAAAGAAAGAGCACTCAGATTAGATCTGGGTTCTTATCATCACTCAACTACTCACTCACTATGTGACCTCTGTTCCTCATCTGTACAATGGGAATTATAATACCTACTATATAAGGTGGTTGGAAGAATTAAATAGATTGTGTGGCGTGACCATGCCAGGCATAGAGTAGAAGGTCAGCAGGTGACATCAGCTAGTATTAGGAAGAGACGTGACAGTCTTCTGGTTTGGGAACTTTTTAAATAGGAGGTCCAGTTTCTCAGGAGGGGAAATACATAGACTCCATTCCATGACCACTTAGAAAAGAATGATTTAGAACTGGTATGGTGTGGGGCACCTGGGTGGCTCAGTCGGTTAAGTGTCTGCCTTAGCCTGGGGTCATGATCCCAGGGTCCTGGGATGGAGCCCCGCATCAGACTCCCTGCTTAGCAGGGAGCCTGCTTCTCCCTCTCCCTCTCCCTCTCCCTCTGCTTGTGCTCTCTCTCTCTGTCAGATGAATAAATAAAATCTTAAAAAAAAAGAAAGAAAGAAATAGTATGGTACTTTTAGCTACCTAGTCAAGGTTACCTCTTGACTAAATTATACCCTTTATCCAGCAGGAGGTAAGAGGAGTCTACCTTTGCAGACTCTGTGCCATGGGCTGGGGGGAAAGAGGGTACAGGTAGGTAGGACCCAAATTCTGCCCTCAACAAATGCAGCTCAGGATAGAACATAAGACAGTAATTCCAATAATTTCTACATGAGGCAGAAAGAAACCCTATCTGTGCAGGATAAATATTTTTCTATGGGGTTTCATCTCCAAGGCAGGGCCCCAGAGGTGGGGTAACCATCCAATTTATTGTCCAAACTGGGACTGTCCAGGACAGTAGGCATAAACCAGACCCATCCAGGGTGAACCGGGACATATGTGGTTACCCAACCCAGAGGGTCCTATAAAAGTGATGAAACTAGTTTTAGGCTCTTTTGTTTTTTTGTTTTGTTTTTGTTTTTTTTAAGATTTTATTTATTTATTTGACAGAGAGAGAGCACAGGTAGGCAGAGCGGCAGGCAGAGGGAGAGGGAGAAGCAGGCTCTCCGCTGAGCAGGGAGCCCCATGTGGGGCTCGATCCCAGGACCCCGAGATCACGACCCGAGCCGAAGGCAGATGCTCAACTGACTGAGCCACCCAGGCGCCTATATTAAATTGGAGAGAGTCATGAATATTAGCACTAGAGTGAACTGGGGGTTTTTGGTTCTTTGACCACATGAAATGCTTGTTCTTCTTACCTTCAAAAAAAAAATGTTCACAATAGATTATTAAAGGTAAAAAAAATTACAAAATTGCAATATAGTATGCTCTACTTTTGAAGGACAGATATGCATGAGAGATATATATGTGCTTTGTAGGATTTGTATGTAGGAGATACATATACATACATGCTTATATATACATATATATAGAGAGAGAGATACCAAAATATTAAATGTAGTTTCTTGAGTTGCTGAGCTGTGTAGTGATACCTTTTCTACTTTGTACTATTCTGTGGTTTCAAATTTTTAATGGTTTTTAAAAATTAAGAAAGTTCTTTACAAAATACTTTTAAATACTCACTAGATTGTGAACACCTTCAAAATAAAGGAGTATGTAACTGTTCTGCTAGGAACAGCCTCTTTCTCTCACCTACCTACCGTCCCCTAGCCTTCTTTCTTCACCTGATAACTTCTCTTCACCCTTCAAGACTCTCATCTTTTGGGATACTCTCTTCATGCCCAAACTGAGCTAAGCTCCCCTCTGCCTTTCTATCATCCTGTTATAACTCTAATATAGCATTTATCTCAAATAGCACTTTACACGTCTGTTTTTGTCTGCTTCCTTCATCAGACTGAGTCAGAGACCATATCTGATTCATTCCTGCGTCTCCAAATGAATCCTAACACATAATATGTCAGGAAACATTTGTGAACTAACTGGCCTTGTTTTACCCCCTCTTGCCCCGCACAGATGGCCCAGCCCATAGTAGGTGCATTATATGTGTAGTAAGCATGTACATGAGTGAGGGAGGGAAATAAAACACCAAGAGAAAGGTGAGATTGGTGGCTCCTGGCATTTGTTGCTAATGGGAGGGTTTGTGTTGCTGTCCCCCCAGTCCTGGTCACCCGAGAGGATGACTTCAACAACCGGCTGAACAACCGTGCCAGCTTCAAGGGCTGCACAGCCCTGCACTATGCTGTCCTTGCTGATGACTACCGCACTGTCAAGGAGCTGCTTGATGGAGGTGAGCGCATGGGTGAATGGAGCTGGGGTTTGGCAGGGAAAGAGTACTTGGCAGCCTCTCCACTCTGGAAAATCCATGCTTCCCCAGAGCTCTGTTACCCTTCCAAAGCTGGAAATGCCTCGAGGGTGGCTCCACCTCATGAGAGTGGCTCTGGGATGTGTGATTTGCCTTCATGTGGCTGGAATGCGTTCTTTGCCTACGTGTGTGTCACACACCACAGCATCCTGCCTATCTGCATATGCTCTTAGTTTTCTTGATTGTGCGTCTCCCCAAAATTGTCCTCTCTTCTCCCCTGTCACTTCCAGAGCAGGGCTAGTAGAACAAGGACGGAGGCCCTTCAAGTCTGTACCAATGCAGGTCTCAAAGACATTCTCCTTGATCCCATCCCCCCACCTCAGTCTAAATTAGGCCCCTTTCATTACTCTGGATCATGGCATGCTCTTCTTTCCCATCATCGCTCTTGTCACAATCTGGAATTATTTTCGTGGGTTCAGTAGCCTTCTCCCTAACTTGACTCACTCCCTAAAGGCCACTGATTTGTCCCCAGCACCTAGTACGGTACCTGGCATACAGTAGGCACTCAATAAATCTTTGTTCACTGAATACCCTCCCTTTGGAGAGTATTGGTTTAATTGGAGGGGCAGTATGTGCCATCCCTCAATTCAGGCTGGGCTCATCCTATGTAGGTCTGGTACAGAGTTACCTGCCACCCTGCCAGATACTTCCCAAGCTGTCACTTTCCCTCCCACTTCCCCTTACCCATTCTGGCCTCGCCTTGGGGTAGCAAGAGAAGCATCTTACCTAGGGTGTTATGCCCAGGCCTCTGAATAAGTATGGCACATGACTGCCTGTTTATGCCCTTGCTGCCACTCCTTGAGGGCCTAGGGACCCTCTCTTGGGCCTGGATACCAAGGTCCTCCTTGTCGGTGGTCATTCTCCATAGAGCCTGGGAGCTGGAAGGGGCCTCAGAAGTTCTCTGAGTCACCCTGATTGCCTGCTTCCCCTCCTCCTGGCAGGAATCTTCAACAGCCGGCAGGCTGGCCTTTCCTTGGACCGTGGCAGGGACTGAGGGAACCCTACTTCTTCCCCAGGAGTCCATTCCATTTTAGTTCTTCTCTAACTGGTTAAAACATCTTTTTCCAAATACACTGTGATTTTGTTCTCTAACTTCTGCCAACTGTCCTCTGCAGCTGAATCACTTTTTCAAAATCCAGTATTCAAAGAAAGTTCTTTCAGTTCCAGAGCCCTTGCTTCCACAGCCTAACATTCCGAGATCATGTTCTAGTCCTTGCCGTGTGATTGGGCTGGAGGGGTTTACCAGTAATCCCCAAATCCTGCCACCTTCTGTCAGCCACAGCCACGCTGGCTTAGAACCTACGCCTGGCCCATACCCCCAAGCCTAGGCGACCTGCCCCAGAGCAGCAGAGTATGCCTGGGTCTGGGGCATGAACACTGTGAGGTGTAGGACTGCTCATGGATGTGGTGACAGTGCCGGGAATGATTGATGCTTTCAGAGCAAGAACTCACTGCTCTCAGAAGCGGAGACTTAGAAAACGTCTCCAAGCAAGATGCTACTTAGATCTCAGGCAAGACATTTGCAGCTAAGAATTGGAGCATTCACCGTGGGGCTTCTTTCTGCCAAGCCTTAAAATCAATCAGTACTCCCAGCCATTGTCCAGTGGTTTACATTCCCTGCTTCCCCTCAGCCCTCAGACAGACAGGGAGTTCAGTCTAAAGAGAGACCCTCACCCAGCCTTCCAGATTGAACACCTTTGAAATGAAGATGCACAGGCCTTTTATGAAGCGTCCCCACCCTCAACCCCCCAGGCCAAGGCTGGTCCTTTGAGCCGTTCCAGGGGCATGGTTCCTGCCTGTTGACTTGGAACAGATGCCCTTAGCCCCCAACTTTACAGTTCGCCCACCTGCTTTTTTACCCAGCATCCATTTACAACCCCTGCCCTAGCCTCCCAGCCTCAAGGGCCAAAACCATTAACCCACTTATTTCTCCTTTCCTGACCTGAACAAGTGGCCGTCACTCAGGGCCTGCAGGCCTGCCAACTTCTAGCCCCCCTCCGCCCCCCCCTTGACCTCTCTTGGTCTGCCTCTGTGTGTGTGACCAGCCAACCGAGAGGCAAGATCCTGCTCCCTTGTCCTAGGGGCTATTGCCAGTCACATTTCCAAAGTCTTCTGACCTCAGCTGACCTCCTCCCGAGGGTTTCAGGGAAGGCAGGCCTTCCTGCCCATCTAGCTTTCTCAGCCTGTATTTGCCCCTGGCTTTGCTGCAGCAACTTAGAGGGAGGCTCTCTGGGAGATCCAAGGCAGGCCTAGGCACAGGGGCAGCCTGTTTTCACGAGGTCCACACAGAACCCTTGTCTTTGAAATTGCTGAGTCCACAGGGCTCTGGGGCCCCCAGATTGTAGAGGGTTAGAGCTAGAGAAGCCAGCCGCTCTTGCCCTCTGGCCAGGGGTCCCCATATGAGAGCTGGGAGGAGGTCCAGGCAGCAGCATCAGTCTATTAATGCAGGCAGTTCTCTGACCCCTTAAGATGCAGCATGGAGTAATAGAAAGGACACTGCAGACTTAGAGTCAGGCCAACCTGGGTTTAAATCCCACCTTCCCCACCTACTAGCTGTATTGCCTTGGATATGTTGCCTTAACTCTCTAGGCTTCAGCCTTCTTCACTGTCAGGTAACACCTGGGAAGTATCACAGGGGTAACGTGGGGACTAGCGATAATGTCTGTAAAAGCCCCGATACGTGGTAGGTGCGCCATGATTAGTCTAAAGAAGTCAAACTCTCCCCCTGACAGCTATAATCCTCCTATTTCCTCCTCATGTAAAACCTGTGCTCCTGCCTAAAGACTCCTTAATTCTCTTTCTGCCACAACTTCTCCACCCTACCTAAAACACCACCGTGTTGCCTCTCTTCTCATCTAGATCTTCGGGCCTTTCAAGGCCTCCCTCTCTCAGGAAGCTTCTCTTGGTGCTCTGGTACACTCTGATAGCACCACCTCTGAGCTCTTGCAATGTTGGGCTGGGTGTTTAGCACAGGTCATTTCGTCATCTTTAGGAGGTCCTGTAACATAGTGAAAAGAACACAAGCTTGGGAGTCTGACAGACCTGGGTTTAAATCTCAGCTCTGCATTGTCACTGTGGGCTACGTAGTTGTTATTTCTGAGACCATGGACTTCAGGGCATCCTAGATGGATCAGGCAAATTGACCCTGACCCTGAGAGACTATCAGACTGGCAGAGGAGATAGATATGGAAACAGGTGGTGACAGCTGGGTGGGTGTCTGGCAGGGGACTGGACAGGAGCTCTGGGGACACAAAGAAGGAAATACCCCTGCCTAGTGAGCAGGGAGATGGAGTCAGTTATAGAACGCCTGGGGGTAGGGGGCGGGGTGTGTGTGTGCTTAAGCCTTATCAGGAAGGTTAATGGGAGTTTGCCAGACAGACTTCTTTGGGTCGGTTCTGAGTTCTGAATTCACGAGTACCAATTTTCTGCTCCTGAGCTCCACACAGAAGTGGAGGTCTTTGTGGTTTTCATTCTGTGAACGTGCTGCTTCTGCCTGTGTTGTTGGCTTACGAGCTGGAAAGTTCTGCCTCAGCACTTGACTACCAAGTATAAGAAAAGGTTGGAGGGAGGTAGGGAGGGAGAGACAGGATGACTGGGAAGAGGATTTATCGGGGAGGGTGGGGAGCTGCCTCCCTCAAGCCCCTGGAGCTGACTCTCCCAGTATTTCTAGGGCTCTGCAGGGGCTTTCGCAGCTGTTTCCTCCCAGGGATGTGATCCCACTGCCAGATCCATCCTCCTGAGACATAGTTCCAATCATGGCAGCCTTCCTCAACCAGGATTCCTCCAGAGAATTGAGCCCTGGTGCTCTAAGGCATCCCTTGTACACAAGGAATAACTCCTCTCCCAGGCATCTAAAATTGGTACACGTTATGCACCATTCTTGGGAGAATTGAGAAAATCGTTGCTCAGATAATTTCCTGTATGTGATTCAGAGGAGCAACCCAGTTGAGGAATGCTGCAAGGAGAAAGCATGAACTGTGGAGTCAGGATCTGAATGCAGGCCCTGCCACCAAAGAGCCTGTGGTCTTGGGCAAGCTACGGGCTGCTCTGAGGTTCTCTTTCCTCATCTGGAAATGGGAGTGTGCCACCTGCTCTCGATGGTTTTGTCATGAGTAGGGCATGTGTAGGTTCTACAGAGTAGGCACTTTATAGATAATACCTACTATTATTAACTTCAGAAACACTCAGTGCTTACTTGTTAAAAAATAAATGCAAAATAGGGGCACCTGGCTGGCTCAGTCTGTAGAGCATGCAGCTCTTGGGGTTGGAGCCTCATGTTGGGTGTAGAGATTACTTAAAGACAATAAGATCTTTAAAATAAACACACACACACACACATATACAAAATATATAAAGAATCCTACCCATCCTAACTTTTTAACCTGATTTTGGTGGTGGTATAGTCTGACCCTCACCTCACTTTTTCCCACTGCTACCCTGATTTCCAGCTGTACAGTAGTGTCGCCTCAGAGCTCACACTTGGTGCCTTTACTCAGGCAGGTTTTTCTGCCAGCCAGTCCCCATCTTTAATGCCACTTCCCTTCTGAACTCTTCCCTGCTCCCTGGGATTTGGGTCCAGTCCCCACTTCTAGATTGAGGTAGACTGAGGGCAAGGACGGTGTCTGATTTGCCCCTGCCTCCTTTGCCACGGTGCTCTGCACATAGTTTAGTACATGTTCGGATGCGCTGATAAATCTCTAAGACCACTCTAGATTTTCCGTTTGGAGATGTGGCACCCTTGTTTCCTGGCCCACTCGCTCTTAGTGTCAGATTGTATCTGGTGTTTTAGAGCTTCACACACGAGCCACCTCTTGGCAGCTATCTTTGCAGTTACAGTACCACTGCCTTTTCAGTGCTCATCACCTCAGAAACACTTGGCCTTTATGAAACCTAATAGCACTTTCCCGAGGGCTTCCCTTAGCCTCTTTTCTTCTACCTGCTTTCATGGCTCTTCCTTGCCCTTCTCTCCCAAGGGCACACAGCTCAGTCCTCAGTGCTACCCAGCCATCATCAGATGAGTCAAATTCCCCACCATCTCTGCCTAAGGCAAAGAGCCTTTCCAGTGCTGACATCTTCCCTTTAACAGACTGTTAGTTTGTTTTGGGGGCTGGAAACTTAGAGTTCCATTTCTTGTTCCACTTCACTGTCTGTCCATCTGGCTGTACTGCCAGATGCTGAGGGAGTCGGCTTTGCCTCAGGCTGTCCTCTGGAAACTTCACCCTCTGATTCTTGCTGGCGGTGCAAAGAAGGAGAATGAGCACTGGGCTGAAGATCAGATGCTCTGGCTCTGCTACCAGCAAATCCTTTCTTCTCCTCAGTAAAATAGAGAAGTTAGAGTAGCTGATCCCATGGACCCCTTCCAGCTCCAGTGTCCTATGTAACCCCTGGGCAAGTCTTTTCATTCATTTTTCAAACACTTACTGAGTACCTCTCCTGTCATAGGTCCTACCCTAGGCACCTGGGAAATAAAGACGATCCAGACATGGTCTTTGCCCTTAAGGAACTCATAGTTCAGAGAGGAAATCAGACATTTTAACAAAGAATTGCTATCGGGTATATTAATGGAGATGTATAGGAGGTGCTGAGGGATCACAGAGAAAAGACCTTTCAGTCCCTGGGGAGGGCAGGGAAAGCATGGTGTAGGGGATGGTGTCTGCACTAAGTCTTACAGGATGAATACAAGTTTACCAGGTGGATGAAGGAGAAAGGCAGAGGGAACAGCATCTCCAGAGGCATGGAGTATGAAGCAGCATACTTCAATACATTCAAAACATTGCAGGTAGTTCAGAAGAGCTGAATTTATAGGGTATGGATGGAAGGCTCAGAAGGCAAGAATGGAAAGCAGGAGCCAATAATGGAGGCCTCTACCAAGCTCTGCTAAGGAAATTGGACTTTATCCTCCAGTGGGAAAGCATTACAATTCAGGGGAGGGAAGGATTGGATTTATGTTAACTTGAAAAATGGTTTAGGAGTTTCAAAAATGTTTATCAGTACTCGAATGGATAAATTATGGAATGTTCACACAATGGAATAATCAGTTGAATGAGTGAATGATCAAACAGTCTCTTTCAACATGAATGAATCTCACAAACCTAACATTCTGGACACAAGCCAGACATGAAAGAGTACTTACTGTATGACTGCATTTATATACAGAGTTCAAAATAGACAATACTAACCAATGGTGTAAGAAGTCAGGCTAGTGGTTACCCTCAAGCAGGCAGGTAGTGACTGGGAGAGGGCACCAGGGGGCTTCTGGGATGTGTGATATTCTATTTCT
The DNA here is from genome assembly GCF_964656455.1 of Halichoerus grypus. Classification (NCBI taxonomy): domain Eukaryota; kingdom Metazoa; phylum Chordata; class Mammalia; order Carnivora; family Phocidae; genus Halichoerus; species Halichoerus grypus. The sequence goes on along the minus strand of NC_135722.1, from coordinate 51,582,163 downwards.
TTATCTAGATGCTGGTTGTGCAGCTGTATCCACCTTGATGAGAATTCTTTGAGCTATATATACCCTTATGTATTTTTTGTACTTTTCTGTATATATGTTATACTTGAAAGAAAGGTTAAAGAAAATGGAAAAACATGGATAAGAAGGGGCATGGTTGGAAAAAGGGAAAATATTTCATTTGAAAGCTGTTGTAATTGTCTAGGTGAGGCCTAAGCCAAGGCAGTTACTTTGGGAAGGGGGGAGAAGACTGATCCCAGAAAGAGTGAGGAGTAGGATCCATAGGATCAGACCATGAGAGAGAAGGAGGAGTCAAGATGAGGTCCAGGTTCTGGGCTGAATGTCTGAGTAGATGGCATGTGCCTGGGCGGAGATAGGAAATACAGGATTGGAGGTACAGGGGAATGACCAGTGCTATTTTGACTATTTCCTCCTTCTCTCCCACTTTTAGATTCCATGGCCCGATGTTTTGATGATTCCCTTGCTGCTTTCTCCCTTCTTTACACTCATCTGATGAAACACTAACCCTAGTTAAACCCAATTTCTTTTTACTTCATGTCTGTATCAGAACAACTGAATATTGCTGGAGAAAAACATGACACAACCATGCTAAGGGGACTCACTTTGCATTTACAACCATAAATCTCACTGCCATCCACCCCACTGTACTTGTGGGTAAAATCATCATCTTATTCTAGAGCTTTTTTTATACCTTGTTTTTCCTCAGACCTTCAGTCCTTCAGTCCTCTCCTCCAGCTCCCAAGCCAATGATCCCACCTCACACTTCCTACAGAAAATACATTGTAGTCAGAGGGGAACTATCTCATCTTCCCACCGCTTCCACTAGCTTACCCCCCATCTGTACTTGAATGCCGCCCTCCTTCCTCTACAGTTCCTAAGACCAACCCTGCATTTGGGCTCAGGCTCCTGTTTCCTCGTGCTTCTCAAGGACTTTGCCCCTCCAGTTATCCCTTATCTCTCCTGCATTACCTTTGTTCCCCTCTCTGCTGGCTGATTCCAGTCAGCATAAAAACATGCCCTGGGGGGCGCCTGGGTGGCTCAGATGGTTAAGTGTCTGCCTTCGGCTCAGGTCATGATCCCAGGGTCCTGGGATCGAGTCCCACATCGGGCTCTCTGCTCAGCGGGGAGTCTGCTTCTCCCTCTGCCTGCCACTCCCCCTGCTTGTACTCTCCCTCTCTCTCTCCCTCTCTCTCTCCCTCTGGCAAATAAATAAATAAAATCTTTAAAAAAAAAAAAAAAACATGCCCTGGTATCACCCATCTTAAACAACAAAGCAAACTAAAAAATTTCCCGGCGCCTCATATCTCCCTGCAGCTTCTGCCTCATTTCTCTCCATCCCTTCATGGTAAAAGTCCTGAAAAGGAACGATCCCTATTCACTTAATCCACTCCCCCAGCTCCTGTTTTTCCCTCGGTCTCAGTGTCAACCTGGCCAAAATATGCATCTGCTTTTCTCCCAAAATTGGCATCTACCAGGTCTTCCTCATCTAAATAAATGATACCATCATCTACATAGTTTTCAGGCTCCAAATTCTGGCATCATCCTTGAATTCTCTTATTCCCTTACATTCCCTGTCAGGTCCTTCAGTTAAGTCCTGTCAGTTGTACCTCTAAAGCACATCTTGAACGCATTCCTGTTTTCCCATTTCCATTGCTGCAGCTCTAGTCCCAGGGTGATGATCAGTGCAGCTTCTTGGCTAGTCCCACCATTTCCACTCTTGTCTCCCCAGATCCATCCTCCAAATAATAGCCGGGGGGATCTTTTTAAAACCTTGATCTTGTGGTTGTTCTACTTAAAACCTTCCATTGGTATGCCACTGACACCAAAATGAAATCTAAACTCCTTACCAGAGCCTATAAGGCCCCACGGAACCCAGACCCTGCCTGCCTATGTGACCTCATCTCTAGCCACTCTCCCCCTTGTTCACTATTCTCCAGTTACACTGGCCTTTTCTTATTCCTAGGCACACTGAACTCCTTCCCTTGGCAGGGCCTCTGTACCTACCTCTCCCAGTGATTGGGATCATTTCCCCCTTGGGAATTGAGGTCTCAACACAAACTTCCCCTCCTCAGAGAGGCCTTCCCTGAGCACCTTAGTAAAATAGCTCCCCCAGTCACTTTCTTTCATATTATCCCACTTTACCTTCTTTCTGCTGTTTATCAGTCCCTAAAATGATCATGTTTATTGGTTCATCATCTTTCTCTCCCCCACTAAAATGTAAACCTTATGATCATAGAGACCTTGCCTCTTTATTTTACTGCTATATTCATAGTTCCTAGGGGAAAAAAAACCTCACAGCTGGCATATGGTAGGTGATTAATAAATAGCCATTGACCAATCAGGGAACCTGTGGGACACTCTTGGAGAGGTGTGTAGCAGGCAGCTGGATGAATGGGCCTGAGGTTCAAGAGAGAAAAGACTCTAAGTTGAGCATGAAAATTTCAGAGCTGTTGGTCTCTTCAGGGTGGTGGAAGCTGGCTGCATCTGTGAGTTGCCCATGGAAAGTTGTAGAGCTAAAGAGACCCAAGCACACAACTGAGAGAACCTACATTTCAGATGTGAGCATGAAAAGAGCCAGTGCAAGAGATACAAGGAAACTGAGAGGGAAAAGGGAAAGCAGAAGAAAGTGGAGAATGGGTTGCTTTAAAGCAGCACTTCTCAAACAATCTATGAAAGATCTGTTTCTTTTTGTTGTTTGAATTTGCAGTCTGTCATAACCAATACTTTTGTAAAAAACAATAAAAATAAATTACTGGAAAAATTATATTTTAAAAAGGCATACAAAATAGAGGCCCGGATTTGTCATTGGGTTCAACAGATATAAAATTACCCGAAGTTCTGTAACAGTTTCCAGATACTCTCACTGTACTTATCTCATCGAGGACTGGTATCAAGGCTCACAGACTGGTGCCAGTACATGGACCAACCTGAGACATCACTGCTCTGATGGTCCTCCTGGGCAAGAAGGGAAGACAAATGAGCAGAATATAGCCTCTGCCCTCAAGTAGCTTGAAGTCCAGTGGGATAGAACATTTGGGACACACAGTCAGACTGTGTAGCGGAGTGAACAGAGCACTGCCATTAGGATGCAGGCACCCAGCTTGCCACCATCTCATCCCTGTCGGACTCGCGGCATCTCTGGCGTCACTTTTTTTCATCTGTATGATGAAGAGATCATGTCAGATAATTGGACACTGAAGGTTTCCTCATATTGTTTGGATACAGAGCTAAAAACCCTCCATGCCAATAGTTGTCTGTGGGAGGATGGGTAGTGACTGCTAATGGGTACAAGGTTTCTTTGGGGGGTGGTAAAAATATTCTAAAATCAAATTATGATAATGATTGTACAACTCTGTAAATATACTAAAAAAGCATTAAATATATAAGTGGGTGAGCTTTATGGTATATAAAGTATATCTCAGTAAAGCTGTTATAAGTGAAAGAAAGAAAGAAAATCCTCCGTGCCACTCAAAATCAGGAGCCATTGAGGGCGCCTGGGTGGCTCAGTTGGTTAAGCGTCTGCCTTAGGTTCAGGTCATGATCTCAGGGTCCTGGGATTGAGCCCCGCATCAGGCTCCCTGCTCAGTGGGAAGTTTGCTTCTCCCTCTCCTTCTGCCCCTCCCCCCCACTCGTTCTCACTCTCTCCTTCTCTCTCTCTCTCATTAAAAAAAAAAAAAAAACAGGAACGATTGGCTTGTGTGGATGAGTGGTTGCAGGCCAGAAAGCCAGGAGGACCCAGTTGGCCCCATAGCTAAGGTGGTGGTGAAGAAACCCTCCTCTGTTGTATATAAAAGTTTCCTTTTGAAGAATACTATTCAAAACTTATCTGTAAAACTTTCTCTTATTGTTGTAAAACTGGTCTTTTTGTTGACTTCCTTTTATTACTTTAACAACATTTATGGCACCTCCCCATCCTTGTGAAGCTTAAACTCTGGCAAAATACAGACATTAGGCAAATAATTACAAAATTATTAGCTAATTGTCACTGAGATCAGTGTTATTGAGGAAGAATAGAGGGTCCTATGAGAGCATAATGGGGACCTAATCTGGTCTGAAGCAAGAGAAGTCTTCCCTGAGCAAATGTTTTGAGACCTGAAGTGTAGATGTCAGTTCATCACTTAACTTGAGAAAGTCCTATGGAGAGTGCTGGGTGCTAATCATCCAAAGAGACCCAGCACTCCAGTCAGGGGCATTGTGGGGAATGGAGGGGTTCTGTGGTCATATAATTGCAGTCCACATGGTAAGTAACGACTAATGGGGGCCCTCAGTGACCCTGAGTCCTTCCTCTGCCCTTGGCCTAGTCAGCCCCTTGCCCAGTGCAGAATAAAGAACTGTCTTTGCTAACCCCCAGGGAAAGATATTTCTGTATCCCAGATCCTCTGGATATAAGGAGTCACTGCATGGTTGAGTTACAGATGAGTGCCTGGCCACCAGAGCCCAAGCTCTCCAGAGCCGCCTGCCATCCAGGCACCCGCATTTCATCAAGGCTCTAATCGGCTCCAAGCAGTCCTCAGATGAGCCTGGCTGGTATCCGGCATGAGCTCATCACCGCCAACAGTGGCAGCTGGAGGCCAAGTCTCCCCTGGGTGAAGGAGAGGTCAGCATCATCTGGGCCAGGTCTGTTCTCTGTCCAGTGTACTCCTCCACCTGCACTGGGCCTGGAAATAGAGCTAAGTAGAATTCACATTTCCCAAGGCAAGGCCATCTGCCCTTTGCTGGCCCATTCTTGCTCCTTCAGTGAATGTGCTTGTGGACAGAATGCACAGACAATGGGCAGTACCGCAGCTTTAAAAAGGGATGCCAGTCTGAAGGTCAAGGCCTGCAGAATAGCAGCAAAGTTCCCATCCTAGAGTCAGACTGGGGGTTTGCCCAGGACCAAGTTTCCCTCCCCAAAGGGAGTTGTGCTTCTAGCATTCATGCTCTCTTCCCTTACATAGAGGCCTGGCAGTGTCCCAGAAAGAGCACAGCAGAGATGCTCTCTTTAGGTTTATACCACAGTCTTCTTCCTGAACATCATTTTGGAAATGAATTCTTTTAAATGTGGGCAGAAGGGGGAGCTTGCCACTTCAGGAATCCTTCAGAAACTCCCTTTGAAGTAATGAACCCTGTGTGGTTGGAAGTGCTAAGTGGGGATCAGATGACCTGGCACTAACTCAACCTTGCTGTGCAACCTTGAGGAGTCCCTGCCCTTCACTGAGCCTCATTTGGCCCATCTGTAAAACTAGATCATTGGGTTGCAATCTCAAAGCTTCCTTCTGTTTTCATATTTTGTGATTCTAAATGAATTAATTGCCCTCTGATTTATCCAATTGCAAATCTAAGTATTCTTACTTAATTCAGCAACTTTTATTTTCCTGCAGCTGACCACCAGTATCCCTTTTCTAGGTTCCTCTGATATATGCTCTTAAAGTGTCAACATGTAGTCCTATAGCTATTTGATCAATAGATCTCTCCTTTGTTATATAATGTGTTCCCTGAAGGTAGGGTCTGGATCTATAGTGCTTATACTCCCAGCACCCTGCAATATCCTTAGCACATGGTGGGTACTCAGTGAATATTTGTTGAATACATGTATTTATAATGGGCACTGGGCATTATAGGAATTAAAAAGATACAGGCCCTTCCTTCAGACTGCACCCTATAGAGTACCAGTTTGGTGCAAAGGCTTATACACAAAGCACACTGAGAACAGCACAGGACAGTGCAGGACTTTGAAATAAACTTACACAAAGGGCAGAATAAACGCGTGTAATGAATGAGAAGGGGAAGATCAGTGTTGGCATTGTAGAAGCTTCGTGGAGGAGGGGGACTGGAGGCAGTTCCCAAAGGACAGGTAGAGTTCAAACAAGCAGAGGGAAGGAGGAAAGCTTTTCAGGTGAGTCAGTAACAGAAATAAGGTTTGCATGTTAGAGACCTGGAAGAAACTGGCCACGTGCTGGATTATGGGTAGGGAGTGTGGAGGGCCTTGGGGATGAGCCAGAGGACTTGTACTCCACTGTGAAATCAATAGTGAGCTCCTGAAGTGACCATCATTTGTTTAATGTCTACAGCAATTTTTACTTTAAAGATTTTATTTTTTAAAATTTATTTTAGAGAGGGTGAGCACACACGCTTGAGGGGGGAGAGGGGCAGAGGGAGAAGGAGAGGGGAAGCAGAGTTCCCGCTGAACACGGAAGCTGACAGACTCGGGGCTCAATCTTACACCCTGAGATTGTGACCTGAGCAGAAACCAAGAGTCAGACGCTCAACCGACTGAGCCACCCAGGTGCTCCAACGGTGATTTTTACTTAAAAAAATGTACAAGATAAAAATTTCAATCAGTACCAGAGTATATATAGTGGAAAAGAAGTCTCCCTTCCACATCCCTAGTCCTTTTCCTCGGAAGCAACCACTGTAACTTTTCTTATGTATCCTTTCTATTGATGCTGTAAACAAATTAGCAAAAACTTAGTGGCTTAAAACAACTCAAGTTTATTATCTTAAAATTCTGGAGATGAGTCTAGAGTGGGTCTCGATGGACTAAAAGCAAGGTGTCAGCAGTACATTGCTTTTTGGAGACACAGAGAGAATGTTTTCTTGCCTTTTCCAGCTTCGAGAGGCTGCCCACATTCCTTGTCTCCTAGTCCCCTTATGTCTTAAAGCTGGCAGTGGTCAGTTGTTTTTTCTCCTTTTTCATTCTGACATTGAGTCTTCTGCCTCCCTCTTTCACTTTTAACGACCTTGTGATTACATTGGGCCCACCTGGATAACCCAGGGTATCCTCCTTCTCAAAGTCATGTGATTAGCAACCTTAATTCTATCTACAGCCTTAACTCCCCTTTGCCAAGTCATTTAGCACCATCACAGGTTCCAGGGATTAGAATGTGGACATCACTTGGGGGGCCATTATTCTGCCTACCACACTCTCAGAGATATTTTATGTTTTGTTTCTTCCTGTTTTTGAATAGTTAATACTTGTACACAGTACAAAATTCAAAAGAGTTTTTCAGTAAAAGCTCTTACTCCCACCCCATCACCAACCCAAGTATTGCCCTGTTTCTCCACTGTATCTTTATTACTTTTTTTTTTTAAGATTTTGTTTATTTGTCAGAGAGCTCGCGTGCACGCGAGCGCACGCAGGGGGAGGAGCAGGCAAAGGGAGAAGCGGGCTTCCCGCTGAGCAAGGAGCCTGATGCAGGGCTCAGTCTCAGGACCCCGGGATCATGACCTGAGCCGAAGGCAGACGCTTAACTGACTGAGCCAGCCAGGCATCCCTCTTTATTACTTTTTCCCTTGAAATTAATAAGCAGTCTGTGGGGAGACCGTTTTAAGACCATACAGATATCCTACTCCTCATCTAAATTTGCCTCTGGACTTAGCTTCCATTGATGATTCTATCCTGAACCAATCTTTATACAGTGGTTGCAAAGTGAATGTTTTACATCTTTCCCAACCCCAGCACTCACTCCACATTGACCACTCAGCACCTGGCATCCTGTGGTAAACAAGAGTACTTTCTCCCCCATTTACCTGTCTGTTGTGACAGTGTGCTCATGGCCACTGTTGCTTTAATTGTTCTATAACTCATTACTCAGTTACGTCGTGCTAAAATTGTCTCAGATTTGTCCAGTGTGGCATACCCCAAATTTTTTTTTTTTTTTTTTTTTTTAGCATTTCCATATTTCCTGGCATAACAAGGTATTTCAGTCTTGTATCCACCTTGTTGCTGCCCTGGAATCAGCCATTTCTCTCAGGAGCCCTAAGACTTTTTAGTGAGCAATTGTATTAGAGACTGAAACCTGAGTACCGGGTTTGCTTATTACCCCTTCTGTTGACAGGACCAGGAAATATATATGGTTATATATACATGTGCATACACATACATGCATATACATATATACACACATATGCATATGCATGTACATATTTTTGAAATCCTGAATACCACTACCTCCCATTCCAGTCCATCCCCACTGGGTTCTTCCTTGTCTTCACACATTTCTTATTTGTATGCCCCTTCTTCTGTAGGGAGAATGCTGGCTCCAAACAGCACTGATACATTTGCTCATTTTCTTACTCCTGTAATACATCTAAGAAGGCTTCAGCCTTGCCTCACCCATACCACTCTGGAAAACAGACTTATTAAACAGAGTTCAGGTCAGGATTTGTTTATAGTTTTCATGCCTACTCCATCCAGGGCTAAGAGTATATAGTCAAATGCTAGGTTCATAAGTTACTTGGGTGGTATTTTTTTCCCCTTCAGTGAGTGTGTTTATTCATTTGAAATACAGTTGGGTTAATTTTTCAATTCACTTTCAGTTTTAGGGTTTTTCTCCCCTACCTGTTTTTGTTTCAATTTTGTTGTTTGAACTATATAGAAAGATATACTCAGAGGGCGCCTGGGTGGCTCAGTCATTAAGCGTCTGCCTTCGGCTCAGGTCATGGTCCCAGGGTCCTGGGATCGAGCCCCACATCGGGCTCCCTGCTTCAGCCGGAAGCCTGCTTCTCCCTCTCCCACTCCCCCCACTTGTGTTCCCTCTTTTGCTGTGTCTCTCTGTCAAATAAATAAATTTAAAAAAAAATCTTAAAAAAAAAAAAAGATACACTCAGAGAACTAAAACTCTCTCCTGTATCTCTGTCTACCTTTTTCTGCTCCCCTCAGTGAGCCCTGACCCCATGTTTCTTTGTGTAAACAAATTATATGTATTTTTAAATTTACCCTTTTTTTTTTTTACACAAAAAGCACACGATATATGCTCTTCTGCAGTTTGCTTTTTTTAAATAACCATATTTCCTGGAAATCACTCGATATCAGTTCACAGAGAGAGCTTCCTCATTCTTTTTTATAGCTTCATAGTATTCCATTGTGTGTTTGTACTGTATCTCCTATGCTTGGACACTGAGGTTTCCAGTATTTGTTAGTTACACATAATGCTACAGTGAATAACCTCTTGCATATATATTTGGGATTGTTGGAGGTGTATCTTTACAGTAAAGTCCTAGAAGTGGTACTGCTGGGTCAAAGGGTAAATACATATGCCCTTTAGTTAGATATTGTGAATTTCTCCTCCACAGAAGTTGTACCATTTTGCATTACCACCAGCAATGTCATATGAAAGTGCCTGTTTTTCTCACCTCTCCAACAGAGTGTATTGTCACGCTTTTAGATTTTTGCCAATCTGGTAGGTGAGTGATAGTATCTTCGCATAGCTTTAGTTTGATTCTCTTGTTATGAGTGAAGTTGAACACCATTTCGTAAGTTTAAGAGTCGTTTTATATCTCCTTTTGTGAATTGTCTTTTCATGTCTTTTGCCCATTTTTCTATAGGACTTTTGGTCTTTTTCTTTCTCCTGATTTTTAAAATTTCTTTGAATGTTAAGGATACAGCCCTTTATCTGTGATATATATTGTAAATATTTTCTCCCACCTTGGATTGATATGTTTTTAACACTTCCCATGTAATTCCGATACACAGCCAGGATTGCGAACCACTGGGATAGTTTAAGCTGTGCCAGTTGGAACTGTTTCTTAAAGGAGAGTGCATACAGAGAAAGGATCATGAGCTGAGGACTCAGCCTTGGGTGTCACCCATAACCTGGGACAGAAGAATGAACAGGAACCTGCATAGAAGATAAAGTCATGGGTATTAGGGATCATGAAAATCAAGGTGGAAAAGAATCGAAAGGAGGCAGGATTGGTTAGCAGCACTGATTACTGTAGCCATGAGGAAGAAGAAGGAGTTGTTGGGTGTGGTAATGGGGTCCATACCTCCGCCTGCCAGCACTGCTCCATCCCTGCTCATTCAGGCTGAGAGAAGACTCTCCTGATCTCTGTGATTTTGTCTAGCAGTATTTCCAGGGACTGGGCTCTAGGAGGCCTCTCCTAATAAATAGAAATTGAAGCAATGTAGCCCAACTGCATCATAAGTGGAGCATAATTATTCAGTCAGTAAATATTTATTAAGCTCCTACTGCATGGCACCTACTGTTCTAGCCACAGACTGTTACAACAAAGACCTCATTTTATTTTATTTTTTTTTTTTTTTTATTTATTTAAAAGATTTTATTTATTTATTTGACAGAGAGAGATAGCGAGAACAGGAACACAAGCAGGGGGAGTGGGAGAGGGAGAAGCAGGCTTCCCGCTGAGCAGGGAGCCCGATGTGGGACTCGATCCCAGGACCCTGGGATCATGACCTGAGCCGAAGGCAGACGCTTAACGACTGAGCCACCCAGGCGCCCACAAAGACCTCATTTTAAATGTGTGATTCTCTCTCACCACTTTCTGAAAAGTTTCTTTTTCCAAGTCCATCCATCTGGTTTGTCATGCAGCCTCAGCTGAGACAAACTTGGTGAAGTCCTTAGAATTAATTAGAGAAAAGTCCTCTTGAGGAAAATGGAGTCATTAGCACCAGCTAGAAGCTCTGAGTCAAAAATGGTCCTCTTGGTGTAGACTGCAAGTCTATTCCCTGCCCTCTCCTTCCTCCTAATCTCCCCACTGCCCTTCCACTTTTATTTTTGGTGACTGTTGCCTGGTGACTGGGGTTGGCCATAAAGGAAGGAACATAAACTGAGAGAGTCCTTGTTGGCAGTGGCTTCTGGTTTTAAAAAAAAAAAAAAGCCACAATTTTATGAGGGAGATGAGTAATTCCTTCAGCCTTGATGGGGGGTTGAAAAGCAGACATCAGCAGATGAATGGTTCCTGCGCCCAGGACTGGAGCCTGTAGCATTTAATATCATAAAGATACCCGCCTCCACACTCCTGATTCTCTCCCTACTGGGAAGTGCGATTAGCAAAAATATTTCATTGGTTTCTGTTCTTGCAAGTGTTCTCGAAGCTGCCTGTCAAGAAGGCCTCCTGCCTTCCCGAAGGTCAGAGTGAAAGTCTGTATATTTGATGAGTATACATTTGGCCCTTGAACAATGCAGTGGTTAGGGGCGCCGTGCAGGCGAAAATCTGCATGTAACTTTTGACTCCCCCAAAACTCAGTGATTAATAGCCTGCTGTTGATCAGAAAAGTCTGACCAATAACATAAACAGTTGATTAATACACATTTTGTATGTTATAGGTATTATATACTGTATTCTTGCAATAATGTAAGCTAGAGCAAAGATGTTATTTTAAAAATCATAAGGAGGAGAAAATATATTTATAGTACTGTACTGTATTTATCAAAATAAATCCACGTATAAGTGACCTGCACAGTTCAGATCTGTGTTGTTCAAGGGTCAGCTCCACTTCACTAAGCCTGGCTCAGCCACCACTTTAATGTACTGATTGCTCTCATCCAGGCAGAAGGCTTTACTTAGCTTTGGGAATAAACATGTGAGTGGCAGCATAAGCCATCTCTTGAAAACCCCTCTTCTCTGCTGTGGACATTAGGCTGGGATTGGTCAGCAGAAGCTTAAACATCTGGTCAGGTCAGTCCTTTGGGGTGGTTGATGTTTTATAGACAACCCATCAAGATTGATTGGCCTCATAACTGAATTAGCCAGATGTGTGGGCATTGTGTGCCCTCTCCTCAGCCTCCCTTCAATGTTGTTAGACAGAAGCAGACATGCGATTAGCATGTTTGAAGATGATGTGTTTTCAGGGCATGAACAAAAGCTCCTGCCTTCTGCAGAGACTGTGGCTCTGCCCCAGACGTCAGCAGTATAATTATGACCGCTAAATTCAGCCCAGACCCCAGGCGTGGCTGCCTTGGTCTCAGCTGTCATTTGTGGGAGGGGGTGGGGGGAATGCAGAAGCCCAGGGACCCCGGCTCTTATTATGTGCACTTTGAACTCTGCTTTATCCAGAGTCATTCCCTCCCATGACAGTTGCTCCCAGCTGCTTTCTGGGCACGGAGCCTGCTGCCACCTCTGAGGGTAGTCTGTGCTGGATTGTGGGGAGAGAGGGAAGTGGGACTGGCCTCCTGAGAGCCCACAACTTCCAGGAAACTTGCCCAAAATGAAAATGAGCTGAGGATCCCCATACTTGCAGTGCCTATGTCGCATGCTATTCAGAAACATCTCTCATCTAGAAAACCCCTACCTTAGGTTGCATTGAGCAGAAATCCTTGGCAGGAGTTTTTGCTTTTGCCCTTTTTTCCCCACCTAACTCTGTATATGAATTACGTTTGAACACTTACTTCCATGCTATCGTACCATCTCTTTTTTAACCAGACTGGCCTACATATTTGCCTTACAACAAGCCAGGCATTTTCATGTCTCCAATAGCTCTGCTGATGCTTAATATTCTGTAGACATCTCATATTCAGTGTATCCAAACCCAACCCTCCACAGACTCTTCCATATTCCCTATTTGGTGACTGGCAGCATCAACTACTGGTCACCAAACAAGGAAGTATTTTAAGTAAGTCTGATGACTTCACTCTCATTTTTCATCAAGCCTGTCTGTCTGAGAATTTTCTCTCAAATCTATCTTCTCTCCTCTGTCCTCACTACCCTAGTTCAGACTTCAGTCTCACCTGGCCAGTTGTAACAGTCTTCTTGTTGGTCTCCCTACTTCCCCTTCAAACCAGCCTATACCCTGCAAACCCTGGCACTCCTCTGTTTGAAAACCTTCAGCAATTCCCAATTCCTGTAAGATAAGCCCAGATTTTTAACCCACATGCAAGTCTTCCTAGAGCACCCCATCAATCTTCTGCCGCCCTGTCTCTAAGAGGGGCTGGGGATGATGGTTTGCTTCAGGATTGGGACCAGAGCTTGGTAGGCCTACCAGGGGATCCCTGCAGCCAGGTGGGTCTGGGGAGACAGGAACTTTTGCTACCACAGGCCCACTCAAGGGCTACTTCCCTAGCATAGAATCTTTCCTGCCTCCAAATCTTTGCGCATCCACTTTTCTCAGCCTAGGATGCCCTTTCCCTGCTTCTCTACCTATCAGACTCCTACTTAGTCTTCAAGAGCCAACTCATTTACCTCTCTTCTGTATAACTTTCCCTGGCTTACCCCCATAAAGTATATCACTTCTCACTCTGTCCCCCCACGGCAATTTTAGGAGGCTATTTTATTGTTCCCGGGATTACAGTCGAAGCTTCAAAAAAACAGAGCTTCAAATGTATCTCCTCCTCAGACACCCTCTACCCCACTGCTCCACTCATTCAGCTACCAGCAGCCCTGGTCAGGTGTCTAGTGTGTGGAAGGCCATCCCAGTCTCCCTTCTGTCTGCTCAAGAGATGGGGTGGCTGGCTCCCTGTTCAATATGCCATCTCTGCAATAGACCATTGGTGAGCTGCATCATAGGAAGGAATGCCTAATAATGGTAATTGTAGGGCACCTGGGTGGCTCAGTTGGTTGGGCGACTGCCTTAGGCTCAGGACATGATCCTGGAGTTCCGGGATCGAGTTCCGCATCGGGCTCCCTGCTCAGCAGGGAGTCTGCTTCTCCCTCTGACCCTCCCCCCTCTCATGCTCTCTCTATCTCATTCTCTCTCTCAAATAAATAAATAAAATCTTTAAAAAATAATAATGGTAATTGTAGTAAAAGTAACAATAGCTGTTATTTATTGAGTCCTTACTGTATACTAAGCTCTATATTAACGCTTTTATCTCTTTTAATAATTAAAATAACTGAATTTGATTTATTACCTACATATTCCATATGTATAAACAAAGTCACTGTTAAGTAACTTGCCCAAGTTCCTCCATTCACTAGTAAGTAGCACAGCCATTGTGGTATATCTCTGCTTATGATCTCATGAGCAGAATTACCAGTCTGTATCCCCAGAGTCTCTACAGAGTCTGGCATAAAATAGGTGCTCTGGAGTGTTGGTTGGTTGATTGAATGAATGAGTGAATGAATGAATCTGTGTTCTTCCCATTGAACTTGCCTTCAGACTTAAGGGGACTGGCTGAGCATCTGTAGCATATGCCAAGAAGTATGGATTTTGTCTCCTCTCCTAATACCCAGCTGTACACAGACATGTTCCCTCCCACTCAGTAACAAACTGCCTGGAACTCTTTCCTGGCTCATATTTACAAGAGAATGTGATAAATTCTGTATTGATCCCTCCTGTTCCACTGTAAATTTTGCAAAAGATGATTAAATAGAGCAATAGAGTCTGCAGGCATTGTGGCTCAATATGTTGTGGAGTGGCGTATCGACCTCCTCCATCCAAAGGCAGCCAGCGCCTATCCCTGCTGCCCCAGACCAGTAATTAAAATCCTGTGAGACTGGGATTTAAAATCCAATCATATCCCTGAATCAAGCCTTCTAGCCTCCCCATGTGACGAGTGCAATAAGGTAACGGCAGGAGCATGTTTATGTCTGTGCTGAAGCAGTCCCCATAGGGTGGGTAAGAAATGGAAAGTTGGGTAGCCCTGCTGGCTAAATCACTTCACCCTGACATCACAGCCACTTGTAAGACAATCTGTAGGTACATAAACAAGTCCCAGCCAAAGACCAAATCTCAGACTCTAAGAGCAAAATATCATGCACAAAAATTCACAAATTGTGTTTCAGTGTACACTTCTGTTCCCACAGCCAGTAGTTGGTTTAAGCAAGTGATTTGGCTTGATTAAGCTATGGCCTTTAGTAATCAAGTATGTGTTTGGATTTCTACAGGATCTCTCTGGTTTAATCTAAGCTGAAGCCAGCCTTCCCTGTGCTGAGGCCTGTAATCGAGGCACAAGATACTCTTGAAATAAACTTACCCATCTTCTCCTAGCAGGACCAGGAGCTCTTTAAGAGCTGGGACAGTGTCTTCTTATTCACCTTTGTGTTCCTAGCACCTAGCTTGATGCCAGACACATAAAAGGTTCTCAAAAAGTATCTCTGAATGAATAAACACAAATTAACAATTAGTCTTGGGAAAAAAACCTCCATAAGCTGAGGTGTAAGTAGTAGATCTACCAAATGGTCATCCACTCAGTGCTTGAACACTCCCAGTGCTGGGGAACTCATTTGTTCCTGAGGCTGCTCAGAATCTATCTTTGGATGATGGTTAGAAATTTCTTACATTCAACCAGAATCTGCTTCCAAGGTTCTTAACTTTACCATGGGGCTTATGTAGAATGACTCTAATCCCTGTTCCACTGCTGGCCCTTCCAGTACCTGAAGATGCAGGCATGTTCTTCTAAGCTATCTTTTCTCCATCCTGAACCTCCAGTCCCTTAACCCATCGTTCTCATGTGGCTTACCAACCCTTTCCTATTTTTTTTAAAGTTTATTTTTTTAGTAATCTCTACACCCAGCGTAAGGCTTGAACTCACAACCCAGAGATCAGGAGTCACATGCTCTTCCAGTTGAGCCAGCCAGCCAGGCACCCAACCCTTTCCTATTTTGATCACACTTCCAGAACCATCTCTACTTTGTCTCTCTTCTAAAACCCATAACTTCCCATTTATCTCCATTACTTTTCATCTCATTTGTTTCAGCTCTTAATGTCAGCCTTCCACCAGGTGTGTCTAGCTCTTCCCACCCTAATCTGACACCTACAGATTTGATGAACAGACCATCCTATGATATTTTTGTCAAGGATAAACATACTAAACAAGACCAACCCTATTTGCTGCCACTCAAAACTTCCTTCCAGGTCACCTATGATCCATTAGTCACTCCATTCCCCTTGGGTCTGGTTAGTCCACCAGTCACTACTAACCTTCCACACTGTACTGGCACCCAGCCCACAATTCTCCATCATGTCCTCAGGTTGTCCTGAGATATCCCATCAAATGTCTGATGAAGTCCACATTTGCCCTGACTGCACCTGATTGAGCAAACAGATAATCCTGATGAAGAAAGGAAATGAGGTTAGTCTGGCATGACTTGGTTTCTGTGACCCCATCCTCATTGCCTGGCGATCATCACCATTTCCTTCTCTGGATATTCACAGGGCATCCCTTTAGTAATACATCTGATTCTGGAGATGAGACATATGTATATAAAAAGTGTGTGATGATCAGTTAAGTGTTCTAGGGGTTCAAAGGAGGAAATGGTCCATGTAGGCTAGAGTGGCCTGGGAAAATTTCCGGGAGTTTGCCACCAGTGAAGAGAATAGTGACAGCTGGTGTGGTCCAGTCCTTCTGGTCACTTGGAACTAAAAACTTGGGGGTGGGGCCCAAGACTGTGGGCAGGTGGAAAGAGCCCTGGACTAGAAGGCCTGGGTCTAGCACTCACTCTCCCACTCACAGTCTCCATGACCATCTTGGGCTCCAACCTTCCCTTCCCCAGGCTTCTCCAGTCTCTTTTTCCTTAGTGCTTACGCACTGTAACACCTCTGCTCTTCTCTGGCTGGTGCTGTGGCTTCCCATCTCCCCAGCTACACAGTATGTGTCTCCCTTGTATTGGGGGGAGGGGAGTCATCATCCTCATCCCCTTATCCGCCCTCACCACACTGCATTGTCACTATTTCTGTCCTGTCTCCCATCAGTCTGGGAGTCTTGCCCAAAGGCAAGAACCGGTCTGATTCTACTGTGTACCCAGCACTTGGCCCAGCATCAGTACTCAGTGGGTTTTAATGGAATGGCTGGATCCAGTCATGAGGCAGTAGCTCTCTGTTCCATGAACTTTAGATATCCCCCTCTCTGAAGGCAAGGGACCCCAACTGACTGTGTCCATTGGGGAGTTAGGACTTGGAGATGATCTTCTAGGATGTCAGTTAATGTGGGTCACTATTCACCTGGTCCCCAGATGGGGAAGCCCTGAATGAGAGGAAAAGGAACCCCATTTTGTACCCTTACAAAACTGTCTATCTCAAACCTACCTCTAGAAATCCTCCTATATCTTGGTTTTGGAGCATATCAGCACACTGGAAGGGAAGAAGAGAGATGATTTGCCTGTTTTTGAGTCATCAGGTCTTTGGAAAGTAGCACTATGTGGTGGAAAAACCAGACCTGGCTTCTTTAAAAAACAACAACAAAAAAAATTGATTATGTAAAATTGCAAACAAATACAGAAGAAAGACTAGTGTAATAAATCTGTGCTTTAAATTCCAGCTCTACTGTTTGTCTGCTGGGTGACCATGGGCAAATTACTTCAGCTCTCTGAGCCTCTTTTCTCTGAGTCTTTGTATGATGATTAATTCAGACACTATGTACAAAGAAAGGCCTTATACCCAACACATGTTAGCTTATCTCTTTTCATCTTGCTCTTCTGCCAGACTCCGTTAAATCGTCTGGAAAATGGGAAAAATAATACCTCTTCTGCTTTCTTCAAATTGTTAAGAATGAAATACATGGAAGGAGTCAGCACAGGATATGGCATGTAGTGAGTGCTGGGTAAAGGTTTTTGGTCACAAGGGAGGCGGATCTAGAAGTGCACAGGTATGTGTGTGTGTGTATCTTGAGAATGCTCACTGGTATGATTTATGGAAATAGCTCAGGACAAGACATCAGGGAACTGGGGCTCTTCCTGGTTCCACTCAGCCTCTCGCCGCATTCTGGACAGGTCTCTTCTCTCTCTGACCTGAGGGGCTACATGCATACTAGCTGTGAGGACTAAACAGGGATGGGCCCCCAGGAAAAGGTGGGTGTTGGAAAGACAACAGGAGCCCATGGACAGACAGAGAGCATTGAGAGCTGGAGGGTGGTAGAGGCTTCCCAGAGGGAGGGACCTTGAACAAGGGGTAGTCAGGGAGATAAGGAGCGGGGTTCCAGGCGTGAAGAGTGGCCCAAACAATAGTGTGGAGACAGGGAAGGCGTGTGGTTTCTCTGACGTGGTCATTCTTTCTAGGAATGCTTCCTTGGTGGGGAACTCACAACCAGAAAGAGTAGACTGCTCCACACTGACAGACATCTCTGATTATTGGAAAAATTTCCCTTATATTCAGCAAAAAACTTCTAAATGGGGGGTAAACAAACTATTGAAATAGTGAAAATCAGGATGAAGGTGGTAAAGGAGCTAGCAGTAAAAATGGAAGGAAGAGTGAATATAAACATTACAAAGAACATTATACAGTCTTTTTTCCCCCACCAATCACTTTCAAGCTTTTTATTTTACTCAGTCCAAACAAAACCCCTAGAGGTAGGCAAGGCAGCAATCATTACCACCAGAGAAGTGAAGAAAGTGTCCTGGATCACACAGCCAGGGAGTGGTAACCCCCACCCCAGCAAGCTCCCCCACCCAGTGCTCTTTTAGAGGGCTGGGAGCCAACTACATGTAGGGGAAGGGGTGAGTCACGGAAACTCAGTGGTGGTAGACCTGGATCACTAGAAGGCCAGTATGGCTGATAGAACTGTAGGGGGCAGTGGGGAGTGTGTGAGCATGTCAGTATTATTGATAATACAGCTTAACCCATTTGTATAGGGTAGTTACTGTTGTGTTTTTTTAAAGCCTTCTTATACTAGCGTTATCTTCTTTGATATTCACAGAGGTAGGCAGAGGGCCAGAACGGGTAGTGACAAGGGTGGAGGGAGTAACAAGCCGCCTCCCCCACCCTAATTTCAGCCCTCCACCAAGGATGGGCAAGTGAGCCAGTCTGTCCCACCAATTCCTCCCCACTTCCTGCCCACAGAGCCTAGAGGATGTTGGGGCCTGACCTGACCTTATTTCCCAGAGAGATGTCTTGGGACAAGAAAAGAGACCAGGAGCTTTGGCCTACAGGAGTCAGTGACATGATCACACACTTGCTGTCAGAGGGCTCTTCTGAGGCCAGAAGAGCAGCCATGTTTTGTGTGGCCTCAGAAGATAGTCCCTGAAAAGAAATCCATTCATTTGGTAAATCTTAGTGAAACCTGTTCTGTGCCAGGCCCTGTGCTGGGTAGCAAGGATATAGCAGTGGATCAGACATGATCCCTGACTTCGAAGAGCTCTCAGTCTTGGATGCAGACAGACTGTTTCCACGCAGAATGATCACTAAGGTAGAAGTAGAAGGGCCTGTGGGAGCACAAACGGTGATTCCAAACCTGGGATGGGAGGGGAACCAGGAAGGTTTATTAGAGAAGCCTGAACCAGGTTTTTAAAGATGAACAGGTATTTGCCGGAAGACCAAGGTGGGAGTGAGGTTGAAGGGAGAGGTTGGAACTCATATGAAACCGAGTTCTGTCCTTGGTTTAGTGGGGGGAACCCCTTGGAGAACCATGAGCGCGGGGCTAGGTTCTGGGCACATTCAGGGGAGCCAGGGTGAGACCACCTGTTTCTGATGTAGTAGAGGGGCGTCTCTTCTTAGGGAATTGGAAGAGCTCACCATTAAGGTGTTTTTCCACTCAGAAAATCTATGATTGTGTCAAACCAAAGGCAGGCACTATGCCAGAGAAGAGCAGGGGGTTCCTTGGGTCCCAGTGGGCCAGCCTTCTGTCCTGCCAACACCGTTTCCACTGCTTTACATGATGAGACCCAAGCCAGCCACTGGTACCAGCCAGGACCAGCCCATACCACCCCCAAACACACACACCTTACTTTCCTGACCCAAGCCCTATTGACAGGTCCCCCAGAATCTGAAGGAATTCAAGACAAATGGTTAAGAGGATGGAGTTAATAAAATTTGAAAAATTGAGGCCTGTCACTCCACTAAACTTTTTTCAATACCACTGACAGAAACATATTTCCCCAATGAGTGACCTTCCACAGCTGTAGCGGGCAGGCACAGCCGCAGCAGTGCTGCCAGGAAGCCAGTCTGCTATTTATCAAATATTATAAGCTGGGACACACTAATCTGGAGCAGGGAGAGGAGAGGAGGGGTCCTGCACTATACTGCCTGGGGTGCTCCAGGTGTTGGCCCCAGCCCCAGACAGCCAGTGGGAGGTGACGGATGGCCTGCGATTAGCACTCCCCACCTCCATTCGGCCCTCTCACTTGCTCCCAGAGGCCTGACCCTCTAGACCAGCTGCTCGGCCCGGAGGGGCCCTGGGTGGGAGACAAGGGGAGGTCAGGCCAGGGCACGGGCTATCCTGATGCCCCCGGAGAGGGCAGGCGGGTGAGACCCAGTGTGGTTATTTATTGGAGTATAATGGCTTGTGGCCGTTGGTCGTGGAGGTGAAATCGATCAGTTGTAGAAGTCAGGTTCTATCAATTATTACAGCAATTAGTCAAGTCAGAGCATCAGAGCAAGGGTGTTGGGGGCTGGGGGACTAATATTAGATGGACATTTTCCATGGTGCCCCCACTCAGCCTTCCTAAAGTGGGAGCAGAAGTGCTGCCCTGAGGCTGCAGAACCTTGGGGAAACCGGCTGGCTAACCCCCTCAGGAGTGGCTGGGGTGGGGACTGACCGAGAGCCTCCTGAGCTAGAGATAGGCCCAACACTGCTTTAAAAGGCATCCCTGTGCTGGCTGGCCCAGGTGCAGAGATGTCCTACCTGTCCCCATCCCATCCTTTATGAGAAGTGACACAACTCCTACTAGAAATTACTCAGTGGCCAATGTTTATGGCACACATTTTTCATTCTGTAAGCAAATATAGATCACTGACAGCACTTGTTTGACGCAGCTAATCTCACCCTCTGTTCTTTCTCCCACTGTCTTCTCTCTCACTTTCCCTTCCTCTCCTCCCTCCCCTTCTCTTCCCTTTCTCTTCTCCTCTTTGCTCCTCTTGTCTTTCCCTTCTATAGGTCTCTCCTTATGGATCCCCCTTTTACTCCAGCCCATATCTAGCGACTGAGTTCCCCTTGAGGCTGCCTAAGAAAGGAGGCCTTTCCACTGCTGAATTGTAGGTCCCTTTCAGCCCTAGCCATGATCTAGGAACTTGGGGGGAAGGGGAGGTTGCCATCTGCCACTGGCCCTCAGCCTTGTGGAGCCCCTCAGTGTTGAGCACCAGAGAGACCGGGGATGGGCTGGTAAGGCGAAACCAGGTGAGCAAGCCCCTTAGTACTCCATTCCTTCCTGGGCCCCCACAGTACTGTCTGTCCCTCCTTCAGCACACTGACACATTCGGCCCAAGTTGTAGTTGTTTGGTCATCTCTTATCCCCATTAGCTTCTGGAAAGCTGGAATTGTGCCTTGATGCAAACTCTAGGTAGCACCTAATCTTAAAGACAGGAAGAGAAGTCTGCACAAGAGATGATCACAGGGGTGTGAGGAAAACCTGAAAAAATGGTTTTATAGAACTCAAAGGAGAGTGGCCAAGGTATCAGTTGCTACAGAGTGGTCAAGAAATACAAAAAAGAGGGGCACCTGGGTAGCTCAGTCGGTTAAGCGGCTGCCTTCGGCTCAGGTCATGATCCCGGGGTCCTGGGATTGAGACCCGTGTCGGGCTCCCTGCTCAGCGGGAAGCCTGCTTCTCCCTCTCCCACTCCCCCTGTCCCACTCCCTCTGCTTGTGTTCCCTCTCTCGCTGTCCCTCTGTCAAATAAATAAATAAAATCTTTTAAAAAAAAAAAAGAAATACAAAAAAGAAGACTGTTCCTTGGTTTTGCCAATCCCCCATCAGCCTGCATACAGAGCCCTGCAGATACAAAGCACCCAGTCACCGCCAATAGAATTGAAAGAATGAGACTCCAACAGAGCCCCTAAGGACTTGCCTACTAGTTAGGAAGAGCACAGATACCCTTCTTACCAGGGAGGTGGCACTTTATCCTGTAAGTGCTGAAAAACCAGGGAAGGATATTTCAGTAGGGCTGTGTCATGGCTGCCCTGTGGGAGTGTGGAGAATTGGAGTTGAGAAAACCTGGCGATGGGTTTGACTCCTGGTTCAAGCAGATAATTAGCTTTGTGACCTTGGGCTAGTTGGTTCACTTTCCTGGGCCCCAGTTTTCATGTCTGTAGCCTGGGGATTTTAATTTCTCCCTCTCAACAGTGGTTGCAAGGTTTAAGTGATACAGTGTACACGAAGTTCAGAGCTCAGTGTCTGGCACATAGTCAGTGCTCAGTAAATACCTGCAGCCCCTATTATCACCACTCCTAGATTTATAGCCAAGAGACCTGAAAACACTCCACGCAAAGACTTGTACACATACGTTCATAGCAGCATTGTTCACCATAGCCAAAGGGAGAAACAACCCAAATGCCCATCAACTGATGAATGGCTAAACAAAATGTGGCCTATCCACAGAATGGAGCTTTATTCATCCATGAAAAGGAATGCGGCATTCCTGCTTTCATGTTGCAGCATGAATGACACCTACTACAACATCAGTGAACCTTGAGAACATGCTGAAAGAAGCCAGACAGAAAAGGCCGTATATTGTATGTTTCCATTTATATAAATGTCAAGTATAGGCAAATCTATAGGAACAGAAAGTAGACTAACGGTTGCTGGGTTTAGGGGGAATGGTTATGGGGTTTCTTTTCGAGGTTATGAAAATGATCTAGAGGGTGCCTGGGTGGCTCAGTCGTTAAGCGTCTGCCTTCGGCTCAGGTCATGATCCCAGGGTCCTGGGATCGAGTCCCGTGTCGGGCTCCTTGCTTGGCGGGAAGCCTGCTTCTCCCTCTCCCACTCCCCCTGCTTGTGTTCCTGCTCTCACTATCTCTCTCTCTGTCAAATAAATAAATAAAATCTTAAAAAAAAAAAAAAAGAAAATGATCTGGAATCAGTGGTGATGGTTGTACAACCCTGTAAGTATATTTAAAACCACTGAATTATACACTTTAAAAGGTTGGATTTTATGGTACATGAATTATATCAATAAAAAAGAATATAAATATTTTATTTCAAATTCCTATTAGAAAATAGGATCATGTATAAAAGTATTAATTTTTCTCATTGATAATAAGTGTCCTTGGCCTGGATCCTACTTCTTGCTCTCTGCCCCACTCCCTCCTCCTCCCACACCTGTTCCTCTGCGGCCCAGGCAGACAGCCACGTGTAAATGCTTAATAAATGCTTACAATTGTTGACAAATTTATAGACCTTTAAGAAGCAGAGAGCTTCAGTAGGAATAGTTTTATATCCTGGAACAAATGTTTCCACAGCCTAGGAATGAGAAATGCTGAGTTTTACAGTCCATCAGCAAACAGTAGCTAGACACCCACCTTGAGCCAGGCCCCATGCTAATGTGCGTTTGCCTGCATATTTAGTGTTCCCAGCCAGCCCACTACATCCTTATGGCAGGGACTGAGTCTTAACCCTTCTTTACTTTTAGACAATACTTCCTTAGCAAGAAAGATCAAGGAATGTTCCATTTAGTACCTAGTTCTTGAGCATCTGCTCTATTCAAGGCACAGCTTTCTTATGTTTCGGTCTCCCTGCTTTCAGAGAAGCAGGGAGACCGGGGGCCAGGCCAGATCTGATTCTTCTGTGTCTCAAGCCCTACACATTCAAGGTTTGCCAAACTGAATGGAATGTATAGTTTTTGAAGAGGGGAGTGAGGTGTTCAGACCTGGGCTTTGGGAAGGAGATTCTAACAATGTGGAGGTCAGGGGAGCCTTTCCTCCAAATCTGCCAAGACATTGCACCAAGTAGACACTTGATACATAGGCTCGTCAGCTGCCAGAACGCAGAAAGAAGGTAGATGTATGGCCTGGGCAAGCCCCTTCTTTTTATCATACTCCAAGTTCTTTGTCCTCAAATCACAGGAACTAATGATTGGAAGAAATGCCTGCCCACATGCACATACTCACCAACAGTTAGCATTGGTAAGAGCATCAAACCTTGGGGCTACCATAGCCAGGTTCCTGGTGATGTCTACTCCCTTCCAGAGGACTCCGCTAACTCTGGTAGGCAGGAAATACCAAGGTAAAAAAGCATTAAAGGAGAGAGAGCGGAGCAGAGAGCAGACAAAAGGGGGGCTATTTTACCTTTTTTCGGATATTCTGTGCTTTAGAAAGGAACCCTTTTATATGATTTTATTAATGAATATTCATCTGTATGCAAATGAGCTTGATCCTAGGGGCATTTTAATGACTGATGCATTGGTGGTAGGATAGCTGTGTGTATTTGTGTATAACACACCTATGTGTATATAACGCATCTTTGTGTAAGTAGTAGTATGGGTAGTATGTTTCTGCACATGTGTGCGTGTATGTGTAGGAACCCTGATACCCTGACCTGTCTGTCAGAGAACTAAGGACTGTCCTCTCAGAGTACCTTGACATGTTTTTCACACCATTCTACAATCTCTTAGGTTTTGTTGCTCCCTGTTTCCATGGGAATTCGTTCCTCTGAAATCAGGGCCCAAGTCACCTCTGAGGGAAGGCTGAGGCCCCACTGATCATTCATACAGTCTTTGACTATTTCTCTTCTTGCCAGGAGCCAACCCCCTGCAGAGGAATGAAATGGGACACACACCCTTGGATTATGCCCGAGAAGGGGAGGTGATGAAGCTTCTGAGGACTTCTGAGGCAAAGGTAAGTCTCAGAGAAAGGAGAAGGCCTGTGGGTACTCCGTGCTGCATTTAATCTTTCACTCATTAAATTATGTCTGGCTCCATACCAAAGCCACTTCTCCTTAGATGATTATTGTCTGTTTAAATACAAATCTAGCCCCCAATCTCATCAAGAATAGGAAGCTGCCCCTGTCATGACCAGGCAGAGGCCTGAGCCACTTCTAACTTCTGAGGACTAATCTTCAAATTCAGTTTTTGAGGTAATGGGCCTTCTAGCTCCTTTTCACAGAACCAGGGATAGTTAGACGAAATCTTTAGCCCAAGTACTATTACCCCAGGCCTCACATATTCTTTAACCTCACAGGCAATCTTTTCCCATCATCACTCCTTCCAGAATCATTCCCTCACCCCTCCCTTCCACACATACTCCAGAAAGCCTGGTACAGTCTAAGCCCAAAAAATCTCCATCATAAATTGATCTTCTCAACCAAACTTTTGAACTCCCTAAATGCAGGCTGCCTTCTGCTCTTCCCAGCCACCGCGCTATCCCTCAGGAACTACTGGGCAGAATCCAAGAACTAGCATCACAAATCTCAGAGCTGCCAGGGACCTCAGAAATCATCAAGTCCAGTGGTGGGAAATCTTACCAAAGCCTAAACAAATAAGTCAGAGGAAACTAAAGCTGAGAGGTGGGCCAGCGCCACAGCCACCTGGCCTAGCCCTTCTCTCCCAGGCAGCTTCTGTGGGGGTCCTTCTGCGGGGCACACGTTTCAAATCTCTGAAGCCTAAATCAGTGGACTCGTCTTACTCCTGAGGAAACTGGAGCCCAGGGATGTGACATGGCTTGCCTTTGGCCCCAGAGTGCTTTAGTGTCAAAACAGAAACTAATAGACTTGAATACAAGGTCATGTAGTAGGTTCAATGGTAGGACTAGAACTGAAAGACTCATTTTCTTTTTTTATTTGTTTGTTTTCTTTTTATGGTAAAAAATTTGGATTTAGCCACCTGGACTCAGTTTAGATAATCCCAGTTTCATTGGCAACATCCAAAGCATCATAGTCAGGAGCCAATTGAACATACGCCTTCTTCTCTCCATCAGGCCTGATCAGGGTGTTGACCTTGGCCACATCAATGTCCTAGAGCTTCTTCACAGCCTGTTTGATCTGGTGCTTGGTGGCCTTGACATCCACAATGAACACAAGTGTGTTGTTGTCTTCTATTTTCTTCATGGCTGACTCGGTAGTCAGGGTGAACTTGATGATGGCACAGTGGTCAAGTTAGTTTCTCCTGGGGGCACTCTTTGGAGGATATTTGGGCTGCCTTCAGAGATGCAGTGTCTTGGGCCGTGGGAATATAGGTGACATGCAGATCTTCTTTTCTTTGTGACTGTGGACATCTTTCAGCACTGCTTTCTTGGCCTTAAAAGCCTTGGCTTTGGCTTTGGCTTTGGCTTTGGCTTTGGGAGGGGCAGGGGCTTCCTTCTTCAGTTTTGGCGCCATCTTCGTGAAAGAGCAGAGTTGGTTACTGACTCTCACTCTTCTGCTCTTTCCATCATCATGGAGTCTCTTTTGGCACATCGGCGGAAGTGCCTTGAGATGATTCAGTATGACAGGTCCCACCTAGTGTCATATATTCTATGTCTTGAGTAAGAGCACTTAGGTCACTGGACTGAGACAGACAAGACATGGGTTGTGATCCCAACACCACCACTCACTGACTGGGTGACATGGAACTAGTATTTCCCTTCACTGAAGCTCAGTTTACCTCTGTGAAATGAAGACATTGCACAAAATGGTTTCTAAGGTTCCATTCAGTATACAATTTTCTATGTATTGGTCAGAATAAACCAGATTATGTTGTAACAACCCAGGATTTCAGTGGTATAAAATAGTGAAGATTTATTTTTGGCTTCATACAGCCTGTCCATGATGGTCTCTGTTCATCATAGGCCCTCAGAGACCAGACTGGCATTACAGCCACCCTCTGGGATGTTGCAGGTTGCTGGCCAGAGGGAAAAGAATGCTCTGGAGGGTCTTGCATCGGTAGTTAAATGCTCAGTCTAGAAGTAGACCCTTTACTTCCACTCACAACTCACTGGACAGAACTAATGCCTTGTTCCCACCCAATCACAAGAGGCCAAGAAGAGTAATCCTACCATGTACCCAGAAGGGGGAGAACTGGAAATATCTGGCAACCAGCATTAACCATACAGTTTGTCTCCCTGGGATCCTTAGTAACTATCTTGTGGTAGTTTCTTCCAGAGAAGGTGGCAGGGTAGGAAGGGAGATGGGCTTTCACAGCACATCCTGAGGAGTGCTTGGGACTAGCAAGAGTGAAGGTTACTAGAGAGCAAGCACTTCCTTCCTCTCTGTTCAGATTTTCCACCCCTAGGAGCAGCCCTCGAGGTCAGGTCAGTTTCCTCAGGTGTCTTAAGGAAATCCCTACACATGTTTCAGATAACCTCAGGGACTGCACTCCTGTCGTCCCTCTCAGGCACAATAGCTGTCCCATGAGAGCACACCCTGGACTTGGCCAAGAGAGCACATGGTGTGTTCAGTGGTATGACAGAGGGCAGGCCTCTTAGTGCCAGCATAGGTGGAGGGGTTAGGGCTGCTGAGGGACCCTTAACTAAATTTGGCTGCCTTAGAGGGGCTTAATGTGGGCCATGTTAGTACAAGGCTAGTGCCCGAGTGAATAATAGGCGCTGTGCCAGGTGCTCTCTGTATTTTTTCTAATTCTGTAATAAATCCTTGAAGCAGCTCTTACTACCTCCATTTTACAGATAGGAAAACTGAAGCTGAGAGGCGCCTGGGTGGCTCAGTCGGTTAAGCGGCTGCCTTCGGCTCAGGTCATGATCCTGGGGTCCTGGGATCGAGCCCCGCGTCTGGCTCCCTGCTCTGCAGGGGGCCTGCTTCTCCCTCTCCCTCTGCCTGCCACTCTGCCTACTTGTGCTCTCTCTCTCTCTCTCTCTGTCAAATAAATAAATAAAATCTTTAAAAAAAAAAAAAAAAAAACTGAAGCTGAAAGAAAGAAAGCAGATGACTGGGGCGCCTGGGTGGCTCAGTCATTTAGCGTCTGCCTTCAGCTCAGGTCATGATCCCAGGGTCCGGGGATCGAGCCCTGCATCGCGGGCTTCCTGCTCAGCGGGAAGCCTGCTTCTTCCTCTCCCACTCCCCCTGCTTGTGTTCCTGCTCTCACTATCTCTCTCTCTGTCAAATAAATAAATAAAATCTTTAAAAAAAAAAAAAGAAAAGAAAGCAGGTGACTTACAGAAAGTCAAGTTGTTATAAGTAACTATTGGGATATGAATGAGAGGATTTCTTTTTATGATATTAGATCTGCCTTTTCTGGACCTTATCTATCTATCTATATATAGTTGGCCTCTTTTTTTTAACCTGATTGATAGCCTACTGTATATATAGGAGTCTCAAACTGGCAGCCATATTTTATTTTGCCACCCAAGAATTTATTTAAAAAATGTGACCCCTTGGCGGTTGGGAGTGTGGATTCTCCAGCCACAGGCCCCTCAACTCCTTATTATATTATGTGCTGGCCTGTCAGACATTTATATTTCCTACTTGGCCCTGAAGGTGTTTGAGTTATGATCCTAGTTCCATATTTGGAATCTGGAGGGGGGGGGTTTCCACTTAATAGTCTTTTTTTTTTTTTAAGTTATTTTTTTAGTAATCTCTACACCCAATGTGGGGGCTTGAACTCGTGACCCTGATATCAAGAGTTGCATGCTCTTCCGACTGAGCCAGCCAGGTGCTCTGCTTAATATTATTTCTTGATAATTTTCCCATTTTCAAGTTATCCATAAGCCTAATCTTTGATTTCATTCTGCCTTTTAAAATGTATCACTTATCTAAGAATCTTTGTCACCTTAAGTGGCCTAAATGATTTTCTCCTTACTGTCAGTTTGCTCAGTTTCTCAGCATTCTCTGTGCAGTAGCTTCCTTGGGCCCCCTGAGAAGATTCAGAGGTAGATGAAGCCCAGCCCCTGTCCTCTGAGCTGGCTGCCTAGAAGAGGAGGATGGGGGAGAGGCAGGCGCTCTTAGCTCTGATACCCACAGACTGATTTGTACGTTAGGAGTGGTCTGCAGAGAGTTTGTGGGGGCTCCGAGAAAGCATGGACCACCTCCAGGCAGAATGAGCAGGGCAGGCTTCATAGAGAAGGTAGCTTGTGATCTCAGTTTGAAGGATTTTACTACATGGAGAGTTTAATACTTAAAGCTTAGACCATTTTCATGTTTTAACTAAGAGACGAAGGAGAGAGGTAGAAATATATCTTTGTGTACGTGATGGCAGATAAAACAAAAATATGGGGAGCTATTCCATGATGAATATTCAGCTGAGGGGGACGTGCTGATGCCAGCCTGCATCTCCACTCCCGAATCCTTATTCCACCGAGACTCACGAGGAATTTATTGCTCATTTTAATCACACCCAGAGAATGAATTGGCAGGAATATTAGGCAGATAAGCCTATCATATATATTTTATTTGCATATCCCAGTGACAGAATCACAAGCACATTTCCTATATCTATATTTTTTCATTTGCTTCAGGGGTAGCTGGGGATGCAGTGCTCCCCTGGGCCTGCATTCTGGGCTGTAAGCCTGGGTGCTCCCATCAGAGCTGAGGAAAGCCCTCTAGGAGAGAAGGGGTGAGGTACACAAGAGGGTAAGAGGGTTCTCTTACTCCTGTCTTAGGGTGAAGTGATACCCCTTCCCCATTTTGCCCAGCCTGCTCCCTGCTGCATCTCATTTCAAGTGCCAACATACTGCACGCCTAGCCCTATGCTTGGCCTTACCATCTGACCTTCATTGCAGGTTTACTGTGGGCTAGACACAGAGCTGTATGCTTTATGGAGACAAGCTTTTGCTCTCTCTTTTGTTTTTAACTTTTTAAAAACTTTTTATTGAAATATACTTTTATAAGGTGCATATATTGCAAGTATATAGCTCACTGAATTTTCACAAACTAAACACATCTGATCAAGAAATAGACCATTATATTCAGAAACCCACCTTATACTTCTTCCAGTCACTACCCATCCCCCAAGGGTAAGCATTATCCTGATTTATTTTTACATAATTTCAAAAATAGTACAGTGAATGCTGTAAACTCTTCGCCCACATTACCTATTGTTAATTTTATCACATTTGCTTTATGATGTATATAAATATTATATATAATATATAATTATATATAGAGAGATACATAATTTTTTCTGAACTATTTAAGAGTAAGTTACACACATGATGCCCCTTTACCCCTAAATAGTTGTGTTTCCTAAAAAACAAGGACATTTACTTACCTTGGTACAGTCCTCAGAAGCAGGGCATTAATATTGATATTAACTAATCTACAGATGTTATTCACATTTTACCAGTTGTCCCAATGATTATCCTTACAAGAAAAGAGAATTCTGGATCCCAAGTTGGATTTAGTTTCATGTCTCTTTAGTAGTCTCCTTTAACCTGGAATGGTTCCTCAGTTTTTCCTTGTCTTTCATGACCTTGACATTTAATGAGTTCAAGCAGGTTATTTTGTAAAATGTCCCTCAATTTGGGTTCATCTAATGTTTCCTTATGATTAAATTCAGGTTATACATTTCTGGCAAGAACACCTTCTGGTGTTTATTTTCAGTAAAGTCATTAGATAACCCCGTGCTAAAAGTAGGAATAGGAGATTTGTGTTTTAAATCTCATCTCCCTAAACAGACTCTGAACTCCCCAAGGCAGGGAACAGGTCTTTTCTTACCTGCAAGGTGGCAAGTGCAAGCTCTAGAGCCAGACTGCAAGGGTTAGCATTCTGTCTCTATTACTTGCTACCAGAGGAACTTTGTTTTAATTTATCTCATCTCTGTACAGGGGAGGAGGAGATACTCTGAACTTCCTAGGGCCATGAGGATTAGAACAGCTAGTCCCCAATCAGGTGAGACTTTGCAGTCGATGCTAAAACTAGTGAGTGGGAGTTTGAGGAGTAACAGGATTATTTACATAGGCTCAGATCCTCATCCCTCAGGATACTTAGGAATTACAAAGGGGGAAATGGTAGTAAAGAAACCTGGCACAGACCACCTTAACCAAGTGATCAAAGTTAACATCACCAGTTGTAGGATAATCAACATCCCGTGCCTCCTGATAGGATGCACTGAGAACACAACTCATCTCACTTGAGCCAGTCCTTGCCCCTCTTAACCTTCTCTCACCAGTCCTTGGATCAGCCCAGCTATTTGCAGAATGACATGGTCTGATTTACATATTAAAACATCACTCTGGAAGCAAGGAGGATGGGGCTGCAAGAGAGAAGAATGGAATCCGGGTTGCTG
The DNA here is from genome assembly GCF_964656455.1 of Halichoerus grypus. NCBI lineage: Eukaryota > Metazoa > Chordata > Mammalia > Carnivora > Phocidae > Halichoerus > Halichoerus grypus. The sequence continues at coordinate 51,551,695 of NC_135722.1, read as the reverse complement.
ACATAATGGTCACCAAGTGTGGTAGAACTGACACCTGCCCTGTTCCCTGACTTCCTCTACAGGGATGTATACTTGATGACCTAGTTCAAGAGATTTTCAAGTCCCTTGGGTGCCTCTCTCATTCCCCAGGCTTCTTTATTGGACCTCCTGGGTTCCTCTTACCATCATCCCCTGCACTCAGGGTTTTTTTCCATCATCCCCTGACCCCAGTCTTATCTGTTGCCCCCTGGTCCCTGTGGTGACTTTCCTGCCCAGTCCTCTCTGTCATTCCAGCTTCAGAACATGGCAGAAACCCTGTGATGCTAGTTGAGGTCAGAGTCAGGAGGATGGGGCATATATGAGTGTATCTGAAAGCAGCCAGTAGGCTCTGTGGCCCTGACCTCCCATGAGAGGCAAATTGTAGGTTGGCCTTTCTTCTCTTCCCTCCTCCATACCTACCACATTCTTACCCAGGGCCTCATTCTGCCTACTCATCACTCCCACCCCTGCCTCAGCTGCCCTTTCGGTGAACACACTGCCAGGTTCATTGTCAGACCTGTTCCCTGAGGGATACCCAATAATAGGGTTGCCTGACTTACCCCTTCTCTCTGTAACCCTCCCCAAAGAACGACTCATCCCAGCCACCCACCTCTGAGAGAGCCTAGCTAGGCTTCACCCCAGCCTCCCAGCCCTTTCCTGTAAATGCACTCACAGCCAGGAGGGGTGCCATATTAAATCAAGAATGATGGAAACCAGTGGCCACGATTATCCAGCCAAGATGCAGCATGGGGAGCTGGTTGCTGCTGGCTCCAGGTGAGGGCTTCTGAAGCTAATTGCATATGGCTTTTATTAAGATGATCACTCCCCCACTCCTGCTCTCCTGGGTGGCTTCTTCCTAGTGCCTCTCAGCCCAGTGCCTTCTGCTTCTACAGGGTGGGTCACCTGCCCTATCTTCTCCTCTCTTGGAACCCTGTCGAAGCAGGGCCTTGTCCTTAGTCCCTGTAGGCTTCCTCTGCATCTCCTCAAAAAGCCAGGAACAGGGGCGCCTGGGTGGCTCAGTCGTTAAGTGTCTGCCTTTAGCTCAGGTCATGATCCCAGGGTCCTGGGTTCGAGCCCCGCATCAGGCTCCCTGCTCAGCAGGAGGCCTAGTTCTCCCTCTCCCACTCCCCCTGCTTGTGTTCACTCTCTCACTGTGTCTCTCTCTGTCAAATAAATAAATAAAATCTTCAAAAAAAAAAAAAAAAAAAAGCCAGGAACAGTAGTAGGAGTCCTTACCAAGTGCCTTCTCCCATCTTTCTCTCCTCCTCCAAATAGAATATATACAGACCAAGTATTTTCCTTTCTAGGTTCTTCCATTAGCTAGCTTTTCACAAGCCTGGGCTCATAGCTAATGCCTTAAGAAGCCATTCATTCATTCAACGCATTTTTTTAAAATACAAACTCTGTGCTAAGCATTTGGAAAAGAGCATAAAGCAGTAACCTTTAACCTGGTCCCAGCATCCTATACATTTTTATCAAAAAGTCTGACCCAGGGGCACCTGGGTGGCTCAGTCGTTGAGCGTCTGCCTTCGGCTCGGGTCATGATCCCAGGGTCCTGGGATCAGGCCCCGCATCAGGCTCCCTGCTTTGCGGGAAGCCTGCTTCTTCTCCTTCTCCCCGCTTCCCCTGCTTGTGTTCCCTCTCTCACTGTGTCTCTCTCTGTCAAATGAATAAATAAAATCTTTAAGGAAAAAAAAGTCTGATCCTTTTCAGAAGTTTTTCTGAATAGATATTTAGGGTTCCAGGTCGGGGGAGAATGAGGATGTGCCTAGATTTAGGCCACAGGTTGGATCTTTCCCAGGACAATCTAGAAAGCTCCTAAGAAACCAGCCACGGGTGCCTGGATAGCTCATTCAGTTGGGCATCTGACTCTTGATTTCAGCTCAGGTCATGATCTCGAGGTTGCAGGATGGGGCCGGGTCAGGCTCCATGCTCAGCGAGGGGTCTGCTTCCCCTCTCCCTCTGCTCCTCCCTCCGCTCATGCGCTCCCCACCCTCCCCCCCCCGAATAAGTAAATAAATCTTTAAATTAAAAAAAAAAAAAAAGGTGCCTGGGTGGCTCAGTTAGTTAAGAGTCCTTCAGCTCAGGTCATGATTCCAGGGTCTTGGGATCAAGTCCAGAATCAGGCTCCCTGCTCAGCAGAGAGTCTGCTTCGGCCCCTGGGTGGCTCAGTCGTTAAGCATCTGCCTTCGGCTCAGGTTATGATCCCAGGGTCCTGGAATCGAGTCCCGCATCGGGCTCCCTGCTCAGCGGGAAGCCTGCTTCTCCCTCTCCCACTCTTCCCTGCTTGTGTTCCCTCTCTCGCTGTGTCTCTCACTGTCAAATAAATAAATACAGTCTTTAAAAAAAATTTAATTAATTAATTAAAAAAAGAAAAAGAAACCAGCCAGATCACAGTATAACCTTTCCCCCATACTCACCCCTGTAGAAGTTGAGGACCCTTTCTCCTTGCCCAAGAAAATAACAGGAATACTAAAACCACCTAAAATCATGACACCGAAGAGTTATAGGAGATAAAAAATTTCCCTGGAGAAGACTTAGGGAGACCAAAGAGTTTATACCCAAACCAACAGAGTGGCAAGAAAAGTCATGTTTGCCTATGACAGAGGAAAAAGATATGTTCTAAGAGGCCCCGTAGATCAGTGCATGGAAAGCACCTAGAGGCAGAATTCTCTACCACGTACGGAAAACTGACAGGCAGAGAGATGAGCTGCCTTGTGCAGTGGAGGTGTCCCCAGAACCCAGTTGGTATTGAGATGGTACCCTCAGACCTAGGCTTCTTCAGGAAGGAGCCATTTCTGGGGCAGTGGGGACATCTAAGTGGACTACGCTCCTAGATTCTGCTTGAGCCAGAGAATTCTTCATCTGTGGAGCCCATACAGCTTAAATTAGGTAAAAGGGTTCCAGTGCCCCCACCTCATCCCCCAAAAAAGCAGTGGGTTAGATAGTTATCAAAATGCAGTGAAGGAGGAGAGAAGCAACATTTACCAAAGGCCTGTCAGGGGCCAGCTCCTGTGCTGTCCACTTGAGTCCCTCACGCCACCACTTATGCCTATACATTTGCTCTGTGCCAGAGACTCTGCCACATTCTTTGTGTATATTATCGCACCTAATCCTCACCAGCATCCCACCAGGATCCTGCAAGGTGGTGTGAGTTACTGTCTCCATGTTAGAGATGAGGAAAATTCAGGGAGGTGAATTAACTTCCCCAGGGTCAGCTCGCCAGAGGGTGGACGAGGTGAGGTTTGAATTCAGGTCTGTCTGGAGCAAAGCCGCTTATTTCTGCCATACAACTCGCCCCGCTGTGAGCCAAAAAAGGAGCCGAACTTCCCACAGGGACAACTGTGAGGCTTAAAGGAGACACTGTATGTAAAGTGCAGTGCCTTTGTACGGTGCCTGGCACTCAGCGAGCAGTTCCACAACCAGTAGTTAACCTCATTCAGTTGGCAGCATGCATTGACTCCTGGGAGCCAGGCCCTGTGCTGTGATAGAGCTGTGGAGCTGAATAAGACTTGGCCTTTGTCACTGAGGACTGCATGGTTGAGAAGGAGAGACAAACAGGCAGTTAAATAAGTGCTCTGGAGGTGCCCGGGGCAGGCGTGAAGCCTTACACCAGGCTCCTTAGACAATGTGGTATTTAAGTTGAGATCACCAGGGCACTTAGAGGTAGATGGGAATAGAGGAAACTTTGTGGTGAGGGAGCAGTATGAGCAAAGGCCCAGAGGCAGGAAGACTCTGAGACCCATCACTGAGGGCAAGTTAGGAAGCAGACCCGGCAAACCCTCGGCAGCCAGCTTCCATTGCTTCAAGCTGCTCTCGTGGCCTGCCTGACTCCAAGCCGGCCAGGCTGCTACCCAGTGCGGGACCAGGCAGGATGTGTGCATCTCCCCATCAGAACCTTCCAGCCCAGTGGACCCAAGTGCTGAGAGGGGCTGGGTGGGCAGGGAGGAGGAGGCGGCAGATATATGGTGGAGTCATCAGAGCCAGGTGATGTATGTGGTGCCTGAGGGAGCAGCACAGTGACACTCTGGATTCCAGCCGGCAAGCGTCGCTCCACTGGGATTGGCGCCGAATTATTGCTCCATATGAAACCCAGGACTGATGGGAGCTTTCAGTTACAGACTGATAGCAACAGCCAAAATTGGATTGTTTGCTATTTATTTTTTTTAACTTCTGTCAAGGTCACTACCGTAACAGGAAAACACTGCCCAAGCAGCAGGTATTTTTCATCCACTCTGCCTGCAAGAGCAATCTGCAGCCACAACTTTTGTGACAGGGCCTTACCTCGGCAGGTCTCTTTCTAGAAAGCTGTCAGTGTTACGGGGTCTTAGGGGAAAGGAGCCTCCCTAAGATCCAGGTCTTTCTGTCCCACTCCAAGGCCTGCTTCCTTCCCCCATCCACCTGGCTCCATGAGCACTTTATCATCAGACCTGCACACTCACCCTCCCTGCCTGGCCTCCAGATAGTCCCACATCTCCTGCCTAACCCAGTAGTACAGCTTCTTCAAGCCTCCGGTCACCCAGAAGCCTCCCCACAATGTTCCTGGCTTTGCGTATCCTTCCCTTCTCTGGACTCCTGTGCCACCCAGTTTAGCTGTTAATTCTCTCCTCTTCTTATCTGTCACTAGATTTATTTTGCAAACATTCACCAGCTAGCTGCCTTCACAGTGCCAGGACTTCTGCAGTGAGTAAAAGATAGTGCCTGCCCTCAGGCAGCTCATAATCGATTTAGAGGACAGATTCACAAACATGGAACAAATTTGGTTTTTGTTTTGTTTTTGTTTTTAAGCAGGCTCCACACTAACATGGAGTCCAATGCGGGGCTTGAACTCACGACCCTGAGATCTAGACCTGAACTGAAGTCGAGTCGAACACTTAACCGACTAAGCCACCCAGGCGCCCCAACAAATTTGTTTTCAATAGTGGGAAGTTTTTGGGTTTTTTGTTTGTTTGTTTTTTAGTGATAGGTACAAGCTAGAAATAGGCATGCATGCTTTGGAGGAAAATGGTTGATAACCACCTGAGAGGTATTTGTGTACAAGCCCTGCCTCACCTCCCTGTCCAACTTAGAGCTCCCTGAGGGCAGGCCTGGCTCTCCTCTCTTCCCTTGTAGTGTAATCACACTCAGGTCGCCTTCCTTCTGCCTTTTCTAAAGTGGACCAACAAGCCAAGGGCCAGATACACACCAGGCACTCAGCAGCAACTAGAACCCCCTAGGTTCCAGTCCTCCTCCTCCCCACCCTACCATTTCCATCATGGCATGCACAGGGCCAGACACATGGCAATTGCAGAATAATTGTGTTTAATTGAAATGCAATATCATTGAAGTGGAGGGTGTTCATAGCTCTGGTTTAAAAACCAAAAAGGTTTTTGGAGCACCTGGCTGGCTTAGTCGGTGGAGTGTGTGACTCTTGATCTCGGGGTCATGAGTTCAAGCCCCATGTTGGGCATAGAACTTACATTAAAAAAAAAGAAAGAGAGAGAGTAAAAACCAAAAAGATTTTCAAGAGGATAAGTGAAAGGAAAGAACCTCTATTTGTTAAGCACTTACAGTGCATGCCAGCTCATTATGTATATCATCATATTTAATCCCCAACTTACAGATGAGAAAACTGAGAGGAAGTAACTTGCTCCAGATAATAAGCACATCTTGTAAGTGATAAAGCTGGGATTCAAACCCAGGTCTTTTGTCAGACTCCAGAGTCAAGGGTTAATCTACTAGCAGTACTTTATTTTACTAGCAGGGTGAGCCAGGACTCCTGAGCAGTGGCCACCTAAGGTGAGGACTAGGACAAAGGGATAGTGGGAAGGACTGGGCCAGCCTCCAGTGGCCAGGAGCCAGAGTGTGCATCAGGACCCCTGGAGCCCCAGACCTGTGTTTTTTGCCCCTGGGTTATAGTGTAGAATGAAACGATCCTTCTGGGCCCGGCACTCCTGAGCCACCTTCTCTTTCTCCCCACAGTACCAGGAGAAGCAACGGAAGCGTGAGGCTGAGGAGCGGCGCCGCTTTCCCCTGGAGCAGCGGCTGAAGGAGCACATCATTGGCCAGGAGAATGCCATCGCCACAGTGGGTGCTGGTGAGTATCAGGATGCCAGGCAGCACCAAAAGAGGGCGGGGTGGCTCGTGGTCTGCTGTCGTGAGGTGTACATCCTGCTGTCACCGTACCGTGCAGAGGTGGCTATTACAACTTAACATTTGTTGAGTACTTTCTGTGTGCCAGGCGTTGTGATAAGCTCTTCACATGTGTTGTCGTTTAGTCCTTATAACAACCCCGTGAGGTTAGTACCATTAAATCCCCATTTTTTTAAAGATATTTATTTATTTATTTGAGAGAGAGAGAGAGCATGAGTTGGGGGGCAGAGGGAGAGGGAGAAGCAGACTCCCCGCTAAGCAGGGAGCCCAACACGAGGCTTGATCCCAGGACTCTGAGATCATGACCTGAGCCGAATGCAAACGCTTAACCGACTGAGCCACCCAGGCGCCCCAAATCCCCATATTACAGATGAGGAGGCTGAGATACAGAGCACTTATAATAATCACTCAGGCTGCTTTCCTGTGCTCTAACTCTGAACTTCATCTGGTCCACTGTCCCCATCCCCCACTTCTCAGGTGAGCAGACTAAGACCCAGAGAACAGGAGCTTGTCCATCACTTGTAATGTAGCAACTCAGCCAGAACTAAAACTTCTATCTTTTGTCTCCCAGCCTGGAACTCTGCCACTCTTCAGTATAGTTTGTCAACAGCTGGCTCAATTTTAGGGAAGACATCCTGAACAAGTCTTAAGTACCTTCTTCTTGACCCTAGAAGCTCTTATGTCCCATACTAGGAGCCAGACTGCTCTCTGGTATAACCCCTACTCTAACTGCCCTCCTGCCCATGCAGACCCCACTAGAGAGAATAAAAAACTAAGGTTCTGCTCAAGGTGGCGGGCTCACCTCTATTCTGTGACTCGGGTGCATGACTCTCTGAAGGTGACCTCAGACAGATGAGGCAAGGGCAGAGTAACCCATGCCCAGCTTAAACAAGATATCCCCTAAGGCAGTGCTTCTCAGAGCATGGTCTCTGGACCAGCAGCATCAACATCCTCTGGGACCTTGTTGGAATTGCAGATCTCAGGCCTCACCCCAAACTCTGTGAAATCAAAAACTCTGGGCTAGGGCCCAGCAATCTGTGTTTTAACAGGCCGTGCAGGTGATTCTGATGCTCAGCTCAAGTTTAAAAACCTCCGCCCTACAGTGTCTCTGTCCCATTCATGTTGCTTACCCCTTCTCTCGAAGCATTTGGTCCCACCAGATGCGATCCAGTACTGCGAAAGACAGCACCTGATAGAGGTTCACTGATAAAAGAAGACATCAGGCTGTATTGTGGTACTCCTTTGGGACATGGAATGGCATTTCAGCCCTAGGACACCAATTAGAGTAGTAATTGAAAAATGAAGGCAGCCACCCCTGCGACACAGCGAGCCCAGCCTGATCTCCATCCTCCTCACACACCAATGGGACTCATGCGGTGGTCATGAGCCCCTCATCAGGGGCCTGACCTCAGCAGCAGATAAAAGGAGTCCACGACCAGAGCTGCCTCACCAGCTAGAGGTCAGAAGGCTGCCTGTAGCCACACACAGGAGCTGAGGAAAGCTTTTTTGAACACACAGGCCCCACTACTCAGGCCCAAACCACACTAGGCTGCCCTTTTGTGTCTGGATACAGACATCCACTCTCAGCCACCACCTTGAGGGTGGCAGCCCCCCACTTCTTTGCCAAGGCTGTGGCTGAGGTGGAGGGAGGAGAGACCCTGGGAGCTCTTGGGGGTTGAAGAGAGGAGTTGCCCATGGGAGAGACATTACGTGGGCGGAGAGCTCAGAAAGCATCTCCTACTGGAGTTTCCCGTCCACAGGGGCCAGCACTGCCGCTGCCATCGTAGTGTTTTCCCTCTGCCTCTTACATGGCCCTTTCCCAGCGGGCTGCCTGCTCCTCTCTGACCTCCTGCTTCTCCCCGGCTTCTCAAGCCCGTAAGATGTGAAGCTCCCAGAAGTTGGAGGGAGCAGGGAGGAGGACTTGGGATGGAGAGAATTAGACCAACGTGGGTCCGAGAGCAGGTCTGCCACTTAACAGCCATGCAACTCTGGCTACTCACTCGGCCTCTTTGAGTGCCAGTCTCCTCACCTGTGAGCTGGGTGAGGCTCTCACAATACAGCACATGCTCTTTCTAGGCTCTGTCCTCAGGATGTTTACCGCCCAGGGTTGGGCATGTTCTGTAGATCAGGCCCACAGTTATTTCCTTCAAGCCAAGACTGATCCATAGTCCCAGCCCCAGGCTGGCCTCTTCCTCTGATCCTACACCGACCTCTCAAGTAACCCACGTTGTCTCTCCTTGTCGTTGGCCCAGAGAAGCAGTAAATGATCCAGCTGCCCACCTCCGAGGGGCTGTCAGAATGTCTGCCCTGAGAGCTTCCCTCTACCCAAAGCTCCATTCTGTTACCCAAACTCTGCCTCGGATCAGGAGGGCCCTACGCCTTGTCCTGTGTTAGGTAGGTTGACCCTGCTGGGTTTCCAGTGACCCTAGAAAAGACAGACAGGTATTAGGGCCTGAGCTGTGGGCTTGGTATATCTGCTCCATTTGTATGGTGGTAATTGTATGCCCGCCTAGCTGAGAAGCCTGTGGCTGGTGATCACACTGATAATGATCAGGTAATGTTCACCTACCAACCCAGGTGAAGCATGAGTTACTTTCCGGGTCAGAATTTGTGGTAGGCAAGCAGCAGCCAGTGCCTCAAAGTCTCCAGACTGAAGCAGGTGCGGGAGAGAGAGGCGGATCGAGAGGGGTAGGCCAGGCCTCTCTGGATTCTCTAGGCTAGCATCAGATATATGCTAGGGACTGGCTGGGTGGAGCCTGGCACCCCAGGGGTACCATGAGGATGGGCAGCCAGAGAAGTGCCGCAGAATGAATTGATTTGATAAATGGCCATTTATTACCCACACGAATTGGCTGAAACCAATTTCGGTCACATCAACCCCTGGTAAGTGCTGGGATATTGATTTGTGCAAAGTAATACAGTGAATTTATCAGTGTGATCCCCAGCTGCAGGGCTTCTAGCAAGGCTGGCGCACAGTTACCGCCTTACAAATGGAGGAGATAAAGCACCAACCCCTTAGCTTACGCCCCATGGCCTCTCTGGTCTTCTAGGGTCACTGGAGCCAAAGCAAGGCCAGCATACATACCACAAGCCAGAGCATTGGCACTGAAAGTGAGGATCTCCTTCCAGAATCCAGAGCTACTCTTAGTCATGGGACAGGGAGGACGCCTAGCCCATTGGGCTGACCTCCTGGGAGCTCAGAGCCTCTACGTCCCACCATTCTCCTCAGAAGAGCAACCAGCTGTCTATTCAGCACATTCAGGGCTAGACTCCACCCCCTTCTTCCTACTTAGCCACCTCCTGTGCTCCTACCTCAGTAAAGGCACCACCATTCACCTGGTCTCTTAAATAAAAACTTAGACAATTCCTTGGCTCCTCCCTCTCCTTCACCCCTAACAGCCCATCACATTATCAGGTTCTAGCATTCTGCCTCTTAAATGGGTCTCAAACTTGGCCTGTCCCCTCCTTTCCTAATACCACAGCCCTTGCACAGGACCTCAGGATTTCCCATTTGAACCATGTAGTGGCCTCCTCCCTGGTCTCCCTGCCTCCTTTCGTTCCCCTGTAATCATTTCTCCTCCCCAGCTGAGTAAGCTTTGTAAAATGTGAAAACTCCCCTGTCTAAAATCTTTGGGTGGCTCTTGCTGCCGTAGCCCAGGGTACAAGGCCCACCCGTGCTGCTGCGCCCCACCCCCCCGGCCGACACGCACACCGGGCTGCTTCTGCTTCCCTGGACGTGCTGTGTTGATCTGCTTGCATTTGTGGGCGTTGCCCTGCTGCCCTCTCTGCTTGGAATAACTTTTCTTTTTTTTTTTTTTTTTAAAGATTTTATTTATTTATTTGAGAGAGAGAGAATGAGACAGAGAGAGCACATGAGAGGGGGGAGGGTCAGAGGGAGAAGCAGACTCCCTGCCGAGCAGGGAGCCCGATGCGGGACTCGATCCAGGGACTCCAGGATCATGACCTGAGCCGAAGGCAGTCGCTTAACCAACTGAGCCACCCAGGCGCCCATGGAATAACTTTTCTTCTGGCCCTTTCCTGACCCCATCTCCCACACTCTGGCTGGTTTTTACTTAGCCTAACTCAGTTCAGGAGCAATAGACTGTAGACTCCTGAGAGCAGAGACCATGACTGAATCATTTTTGTTTTTCCAGTTCCTGGCACAGCACTCTTCGTGAAGTAGATGTGTAGCGCAGTTTGTTAAAGTAATTTGGTTGGGCCCCTGTCCATCTCTGTGCTCTGAGGAAAGGAGAGAAGCTGTAAGCCTGCCCTCTAGTAGCTCACAAGCATACTAGGAACATGAGTGTATTGAAATAGTAACAACACTCACACTACTTGACCTTTGACCCCTCGGGTGGACAGGCCATTCCCCAGTCCCGCTCTGGGTTAGCCTGCACACCTGGAAGCTTCCCTGCAGCTCCCTCTAACCAGGGGCTTATCACCAACACCCATTGTACCTGTTCCCACTTGACTCTAAAGCCCATGAATTGCCTCAGGAAAGCTCAGCCATCACAACTCATCTTCCGTGCTGGGGTCTGGCCTGAATTCAGAATCTCAGCATCAGCCACGTGACACACAGTGGGCTATTTCGTGCTTTACTTCCCTTTTTGACAGTCCAAAACCATAATTGCCCAAGCCCTGCACCTTTCTGGACCCCCCTCAGAGTCCTGTTTCTGAGCTAAGATATACATCCAGGCCATCCCTGAGTCATGGCATGGCGGTGATTAATTTAGAAAACTGCTTGCAGTCCCACCTCCACCCATACCACTTCAGATGTTCTCGTTGTCCACACCATCCTGCCCTTTCCCTGGCCTGCCGAGATACTCAAGACCCAGGCCTTCTCCAGAAGGCCTTCTCCAGAAAGCCTTCTTAGTCCCCCGCCAGGACACAGGGCCCGTTCTTGGGGCTTCCCATGGACACCTTTCATCACTGCACTTACCACAGGACATCTCTTTGAATGTCTCTCTCCAAAGGTCAGGAACTACCTCTCGTTCAGCATTTCCCCAGGGTTGGGCACACAGGTGTGTGTGCTAAACTCGAGTGAATGAAGCTTGAGCCCCTCTTGACATTCAGCCTCTCTGCGACACAGATTCTCATCCCAGCCTCCTTCTGGAAGGGTGGTGCTCTTCCTTCCAGTGATTACTGCCCCAGCACACACATGCGTGCACACACACCTGGGGTGGAGGGTGTTCAGCAAAAGCTATTTACATTGTTTATATGTAACCACTCAGTAGCAATAGTTTGCCTTCAGAAACACTAATCCTTAGAGACTAAGAAGAGAACTGTTCTCTCATCCTCCCGACCTGAGGCTCTAGTCAGTACCCATTCTGACAGCAAGCACTTCTTGAGCACTTGCTGTGCTCTCCGAACCTACAAGCTGTAGACAGGAGATTGCTAAAGATGTTCAGGTGACTCAACCACAAGAGTTCCTCTGAAGGACTGGTTCCCCTAAGAGATGCCACAAGCATGGGACAAACATGTTCCAAACATGTTAGGCTAAAAAAACCCTCCCACACCAGATCACTAGAACTTACCAGGAAGGAGGAGTCAGCCCTCAGATGGCCTCAGAACCTGGAGCTGGACGGAGGCAAAGGCCTGGGATGGGAGGAGGAGGCAGTGGTCTCCTCTCGCTTTGGTTTTGCACACGATGGGTCTTTCTGTCTGGAATGTCCATCACACCCGTACTGCCTGGCAGTGGCCCCTCATCATCCTGGCAGGTGTCAGTCGGGCACGAATGGATCTTCCCTCACTTCTCCCAGGACTCCCATCCCACACAGCAGCGCTCACCTAAATGGCACAGACCTTTCTTTAGCCCAGCACCTGGCTCAGAGCTTGTTTGCTGCACAGATGGAGAAGGCTCCCTGGAGAGGGGTTAAGAAGAGAGAGGAAGCCTTCTTCACCCACGGGTAATAATGACCGCTAGGAGCATTGAGACTCGGGTCCAGGCCTCACTCTTCTTCTCTGTAGAATGGAAATCGAAGTATCTGTTTTTTCCTCCTCGTGATTCCAGAAAGACCAACAATTAATTCATTTAGTCAGCAAGCATTATACCACCTCTGGGCTAGTCCCAAGGGTCCCTCAGGAAATGAAGCTCCTAGCACCTGCTCTCACAGACTATCCAGCCTGAGCACACCCTCCTCCAGGACACCAAAGGCGCAGGTGGATGAAACGCCTTGTACTGCCCCTCACTGAGCCCCCGTCTTCTCTTCTGTAAAATGGAGGTAATACTGCTCAGGACTAGCACGAGGATGAAAGAGGTATGTGTCCCATACCACTACAGCTGCCACTGCTACTGTGACTACTGTGGCTGGCACTTTTCTGATGATCGGGCTCGTACAGAGTGCCTTCATAACCCTGGGCTCATTTCATCTACGTGTGGGGCTGGCGTAGCATGTGTCTGAGCATTCCTGTTTTATAGCTGAAGAAACCAAGGCTCTACAGGAGTGTTTTATTCAAAGCCAGTTAGCTAGAAAGTGGCAGAGCCAGGACTCCAAACTAGATCCTATAACTCCTACCCTGTCTACCATACCACCCTGTAGGTGAAGTGGACCAGAGAATACAGACCCCGGGAGTTAATGGAGTAGAGGTGGGGTTGGATCATCGAAAAGGTTGCTGCGTGTGAGTTTGAAGATGGTCCGGTAGTGGTGGGTGCAGCCGGGAGAAGGCGTTCTGCTAAGGGGAGGAACACAGCAAGGAGGCACTGGTGCTGGCCCAGCCTGTGGAGAGGCAGCTGGGCCTGGGGAGCTAGCAGAGATGGGGCCGGCCAGGGAAGGGGCTGAGCTGCCTGCTCAGGGGACCCTGACACCATCTCGAGCCCAGAGAGTAGTCAGGAGGCAGAGGACAGGGGCTCCTGAGGCCATGTATCGAAGGCTGAATGAGCTAGACTGGAAGCCACAGAAAGACAAGTTTTCTGGGTGAGGCTAGGGTATGAGGAGGTGCTGTGGCCGGGGAGGGCTGACTCCTTTCTTTAAACTCCTGAAGCACAAGTTCAGGCTCGCGAGTTAGCCAGAGCTGAGGGTAAAGCCCAGGGCCTTCATTTGTTTACCTGTGTAACCTTGAGCAGGTTACCTAACTTCTCCGCACATATTTCCTCATCTGTAAGAAGGGAACCAAGGGACGCCTGGCTGGCTGAATCAGAAGAGCATGCAACTCTTGATCTCAGGGTTGTGAGTTCGAGCCCCACATTGGGTGTAGAGATTACTAAAAACTAAATAAACTTAAAAAAAAAAAGAAGAAGAAGAAGGGAATCAAATTCCCTGCCCTGCCAGCTTTGTAGATTCATAATGAGGCTCAAATGAAGTTATGTCTATGGAAGTTTTTAATAGACTGAAAAGTCTAGCGGAGTAAGTTGCTGCATTTGCTGGTCCACAGTGAGACATCAGTACCTATGGCCACGTCTCCAGTGGCCCATCAGTGTCTCTGCCCCAGCCTGACAGAACCCTCAAGGCTCCCAGCCGTGGTCATCAGCCACCCTGGCAGCCACACACCCTGGGGGCCTGCCTTCCTCAGTCTTTCCTAGCTGCTTCCATTTTTCATTCTGTCGGACTCCATCTGCTTGGTCGTTTTTCTCTTCAGATATTATTAGAAATATCCAGAGTTGTAATTGTTTAATGGTTGGCATTTCGCCTGTTTCACAGGGGGCCAGATCAAACCCACCCCAGACTCATGCCCCGGGTCTGGCAGAATTGGCCAGGGACAGCTGTGCAGTGGAGTCTGCCTGGCATTATAAAGAGCTCTCTCCCAGGTGCATTATTAGAAAAGAAGGGGGAAAGATGGCCCCAGGCATAATCCAATTCCACCTTCTCCATGGCGTTTTTGAACTGCATAGCCCAGCAGTGTGCAGCTCTCAGTAGCTGGGAAGCTTTCCTGAAAGAGAAATCAAGATCAGAACCTCAGGTACCTAACACCTGGGGAACCCCACTTCCCCCAGGCCACCTGTCTGAGTGATGCCTGGGCACTTCTGCCTCTCCCAGATACCCCATGAAGCCTGAACCCAGTTCATGCTCAGCTTCTTTCCAGCCTACCTTCTCAGTTCACCCAACTTTTGGAAGAATGTGATTCCTTTCAGATAATCCCTCTCTCACCCCTGCCCCAACACACATCTACCTATAGTGTCCACAGAAGTCTAGCCTTTGCCATTTATATCTCTGCCTCCCCAAAAACCCCACCCATGGGTTCTTGTTTCTCTCGGGGCACTGGGGACTCCCATCTCAGCCAGGCTTGGACTACCCCTCATCATCCGCAGCCTTCAGGTACCTGTGAGGCTGGTGGGTTCGAGAGCCAAGCCTTCCATAGAGCTGGGTCAGCTAGTTTAGAGATGATCTGGGACCTTGCCCAAGGGAGAGGCTGGACTTGAGTGTTTTCTCAGGGGGTGTCTCCCAAGAGGTTGCACTTCCATCTGTTCCTGCTGAGGCCAGAACTAGAAAGATCTTTAGGTAGCAGCGTTTGAGTTTGAGATGAGAAAGGCTACAACACGGACCTGAAGTCCTAAGGCAGGTATTTGAGACCATAATCTGACTCCACCCACAACTACTCATGTTCATTCTTGTCTCTCCACCTGTGTCATGCTGGCCACCTTTTTTCCCTCCAGATCCTTCCCAGCCTCCACGATCCCTCATCAGTCCCACTTCTTCCAGAAAGCCGTCCCTGACCTCCGCAGCTACTTCTCTGGAACCCAGCCATACAGATTGTAGCACACAGTATAGCGTTTAGGATCCTTGTACCTCAGTACTGGCCAGTACTTCCCCAAGACCATCAACTCTTTCTCAGTTGACTTGTTTTTTAGGCCTTGTCTTCTGACATATATCCCTTTGTTTATCTCCCCCTGACACTCTGAGAACCAGACCATACATGCAGACCAACCCTGACATAACACAGTGCTCTGTCCCTTCCTGCTTCTGACTGCCATGTTCCCATTAATGCAACCCAAATTGATACTCACTTTTTTAAAGCAGCCGTATATGAGCAAAAAAAAGAAATGTTTAGAGAGAGAAGAGACTCTACCATCTCTACCAGTCAACTAGTAATCTAGTTGTATGACTTGGGCAAGTCTCTTTATCTTTTGCCTCAGTTTCCTGTTTAGTATAATAGAAGTGAGAATAATACTTTCCCTTTCATGATGTTTGTGTGGGTCTTGAGTAATAAAAAATGTTGACAGTTTTTCCAGTTGTGCCCAGCAAATAGCATGTTCAATAAATGGTTGTTCTTCTAATGGTTCTGCCTCATTCCTCCCCCTGCTCTTCTGCTTGAGTGACACCTCTGAGCCTGATTCTCCCGCTCCGTAGTTAGGCACTTAATTTCCTCACCTTGAATGCACAGCCATTGATTATATATATACTTCCTCCTGAAGAGGAGCGGTCAGGTCTCACTCGAGCAGAGCTGAACTCCCAGGGAACCTAGTACAGATCTGTCCCACTCCCCCAGCACTGCTCCCCACTGGAGGCCATGGTTAGTGGCAGTGCTAACCGAGTGGCTCACCCGTCTGTGCCCTGAGCTCCACACTACCCTTGACTGGATTCCAGAAAGTACATTTGGCTATACTTCCAGACAGTGGACTAGATCTTGGTTTCCCCAAATGGGAGAGTCCAGAGCTCACACCCCAGATCCCTTAGGGCCTGCCATGGGCTTCTGTCTCTTCTGTTTGCATAGGAGGCAGGCTCAGTCTCCCACCAGTGGTGAGTAGATGGGGAACCAGCCATCTGAGAGCTAAAGTTCCTCTTGAATTCTCCTTCACCAGCCCCCTACCCCTCCATTCACCATCCACCCGCCTTTCAGTTTCCCTGGCAACGCTGAGTGCTCATCCTGGAAAACTTTATCCGAAATCTGCTCTGGGCAGCTTTCCAAATCCATGCTAACCTGATTAGGTGTCTCTAGGGGCCTTGCCAGCTAATCAGATTAGGCAGCACTAATGGTAGTGAGGACTTTGAGTGGGCGCAGAGCAGTAAAACATATTGTATACTTAGTGATAATTATCCTGCCTTTTGTGTCATTGATTTATCTGCCTCCCTCCCTGTTCACCGCCCCCCCCAATCTTGTGTGTTTGGCCCTAGCGATCCGGAGGAAGGAGAATGGCTGGTACGACGAAGAACACCCTCTGGTCTTCCTCTTTTTGGGATCATCTGGAATAGGTAACTGGGAACAGATTGGCAAGCGGGGGAGGAGAGCTGGGGGAGCCCTAGCTGCTATGGGCCAGGGTCACACAATCCACTTCTATACAACTCCAGCTCTGAAAACAACCGCCTCCAAATTACAGAGCTAGCAAGAGGATTATCTGTCACATTAGGAACAGCTGGAATTATGCCCCTCTCTCTGGAAGCTGTGGTGCAGGGCCTACGTCACCTGGACGACCAGGCCCTTTGGGGTCTGTTAGCCCTGGTCCGGCTACTCTGCATCCCCATAGCTGTCCTTTGAAATAGTTGAACCACCTCCACTGCCCAGCACACCAACCTTATTTAGTGCAGCTTGGGGCATAACCTTCTAGGAAGCTAAAGAAAGCCCCTCATATGGCCAGCACAGTGTGGAGTGCCTCGCAAAATTGGTTTCAGTCAAATGCATTGGGGACTTTTCTAGTCGGTTTGGCTGGATTATCTGAGGCATTCTCACCCCCTTACTCTCCACCCTCACAGAACCCCCACCTGCACCACCTCCTCCCACCATTGTCCTGATGGGGAGTTTCATGCATTTGTTGTCTCTTCTTTCCCTCTTAGCATCTTTATGGACCTACCACTCCTCCAGAAGTAGGTTACCTCCATCTCACCATGATACTGTAGAACTTGATTTCCTCTGCTAGAGAGTGACTTCCAAAGGTTTGGCCATCATACCAAATGGCCCTTCAGAGCCACCGCTTTGGTATTGTCATTCCTTCTTTATGTTACAAAGAAAGGCTATGAGGCCGAGGAGAGGTGTTCTTAATCCCCTCCCAGCCTCTGTTCAGCCTATGGCTCCAAGGCCTGGCTGGATGGCAAGACCATGAGTGTCTAAAGAGATTCAGTGCAGTGACCAGGAAGTCACGGTGCTCCTGTCAGAGGCAAGGTTTGCACTGGGCTTCAAAGGACAAGTTGGCTCTGGATTATAAGAGTCCACCTCCCACTCTTAGGATGCTGCCATTAGAAAAAAGTCTCAGTCTCCATCCACAGAAAAATCAAGATGCAATGCAGACTTTGATTCTGGTTCCAGCTCCACCTTTAATTGTCCCTCCAATGACTGGGAGAGTCACCGACCCTCCCTGAGCCCATCCATAAAATATATTATTTCCAATGTCCATGCATTTCTAATATTCTTTCATTCCAGAAGACAATCATTTGGTTCTAACCCAACACCTCTCCTTTCCTTCTTATTAGGAAAGACAGAGCTGGCCAAGCAGACAGCCAAATATATGCACAAAGATGCCAAAAAGGTAAGGGCTGGGATGTAGGCCTGATGTGCAGGCCATGGAGACCTCGCCACTACTGCTAGCCCCCCAAAATTCTAGGCTCCCTGAATGTGGCAATAGTGAATCAAAAAGGTGGACCCTGGTCCAGAAAGCAGGCCTCAGTCTGGCCTCAGCTTGGCCACCAATTGTTCCAGGAATTTGGGCAAGTTATCCAACTTCCTTGTACCTCAGTTTATTCATCTATGAAATAGGAAAAATAATCCTTGCCCTGCCTGACTGCTGGGCCATTTGGGAGAACCCAGTGAGATTCATCCATGCATTTTCAGGCATCTACTCTGGCCAGGTGTTGTACTAGATCCTGATAACTCAACATTTAGGACACTCCCCTGCCCTGAGGAACTCAGGCTAGAAAGGGAAACAGCTTTAGAAACATATTATTACTATCTAGTACGTCAAGGCCATGCCAGAGAGAGTCTTGGGGCCTGTAGAAGAAAACAAGTAGGAATGAGAAGATGCCATATTGCTTCTCTCCATTGTATATGAGCTTTTATTTTTTTTTTTTTAAGATTTTCTTTATTTGACAGAGAGTGCAAGCAGGGGGAGCAGCAGGCAGAGGGAGAAGCAGGCTCCCCGCTGAGCAGGGAGCCCAATGCGGGACTCGATCCCAGGCCTCTGGGATCATGACCTGAGCCAAAGGCAGCTGCTTAACTGACTGAGCCCCCCCCGGCGCCCCTGTATATGAGCTTTTATTTATTTATTTATTTTTAAGATTTTATTTATTTGACAGTGAGAGACACAGCAAGAGAGGGAACACAAGCAGGGGGAGTGGGAGAGGGAGAAGCAGGCTCCCCACTGAGCAGGAAGCCCGATGAGGGGCTCGATCCCAGGACCCTGGGATCATGACCTGAGCCGAAGGCAGACACTTAACTGACTGAGCCACCCAGGGGCCCCTGTATATGAGCTTTTAAACATGATTTCTTAGGCCCTAAGCTGTGGAGTGGTCACAGTCCCCTTTTCCCCGTGACTTCGGAGCCTTTGGACTCACCACAAGAGAGACCTGTCCCTATCCCATATTTTTTCAGGCTCAGGCTCTCAAGGCCTACTTAATTTGACTTTCTGGGGTGACTGGAAGCGTTTTCCTACAGAGTGAAATGTCAGAGCCATCTTCGAAGATTGCAGAAACATTTCAACTAAAGCCAAACATTATTCCACCAGCCTTCCCTTGTGGAGGCTAAGGTACCCCTGCCCACCACCTGAGGTTGCCCGTGACCCCAGATGCCCTTGGCTAATTTCTGTGGAAGGCCTCCGCAGCTGAGGCAGTGAGGAATTACTCAGGCCTCTGTCAGCCAGAACTGCCCCAGCAGCAGAGTCGTAGCCACCTTCCATCCTGCTTCTGGCCTCACTGCCCCTTTTCCCCCTCCCTGAGGGCCTGGCAGCCACAGAAACAACATAGGTCACTCAGGCTGTGTCCTCCTGAGCCACATCCCCGGCCCCCTTCTGCCTAATAACTGGCTAAAGGCTCCGAAGCCTCCCTGGCTCTGCCAGTAGCTATGCTCTGCCCCAGCCAAGCCCAGAGCAGACCCACTTGACAGGCAGTAGGCAAGAAGCAGCACATGGCATGCTAATATGCTGCAACTGAAATAGCATTTTTAAGACAATTCATCAGGTTGGCAGCGATTGAAACAATTAGCACTCTGGAAAGAGCCATAAACTAGCAAGACTATTAGGGAAGATACAGTTACGGGCAGGAACCACCTGATTAGGGATGAAGAATTCTGAGTGGTTTAATTTTAATACTGTCAGAAAGGTTAATATTTAATTACAAATTATAATCTCCTTATCCAAGCTGTCTTAATATGTCTTCATACACAGTGGAAGAAGGAGGAAAGCATCAGCTGACTTGCTGGTGTAGAAAGGAGACGGGGCTTGCTAAGAGACTGATGATGCAGGTCATTTTCAGTCGGCACAACTGAACAAGGGTCCGACTGACACCAGTGCAGGGGCTCCTGAAAGCATGGGGATGGCATCCTGCAATACACCATCACCCCTCGGAGGAGGTGGGCTGGCGGTCAAGGCCCTGGAGCCAGCCATTCCTCAGCACAGGCTCCAGTTCTACTTTCTCCTGGCCTTAGGCAGGTTGCTTGACTCCTCCAAGTGTCAGCTCTCTCACCTCAAAATGCAGCTGTCCAGCCCTGTGTCTAAAGTTGTCATGAGCATGGAGCAAGATACTGAGTCACAGTGAGCTCAGGCTGTGGCAGACTTAAGTCAGCGCCTGAGCCCTGATCTCCTGTTTATTCATCATGTTGTACTTTCCATGGTACCACCCCATCAACCGTCTTGTTTGACCCCATGAAGGAGATAGCATAGATGCTGAATTAGATCCACTTCTCAGATGAGAAGACTGAGACCTTATAGCGTGTAGGGGCGGGCCCGTCCAGGGTCACTTGTGAGGGGAAGAAGTAAAATCAGAATCCAGTCTCTCAACTCTCCTTTCAATGCCATCGTTCCTAGCTGCGATAGGAGGCTAAATGTAAACTTGTCAATTTGTTCCCATGTCAAATAGGGAGATGTGAAGCATGAGAAACCCAGTACAACCATCTGTGTATTTAATTTTTAAATCCCAGGTGGTGCCTCTATAAAACTCTTTCTTGTACCAACTCCGTGCAGAGTCTGTGTTTAGCACAGACATTTTCTGGCCATGTAACAGGCAAGTGTGAGACCTGCCTTCAAAACCCGAGAGACCTGGACTGTACCCGACGCTAGCAGGACCCAAGGAACGATGTACAGAAAGTGCCGTGTCACAGGAGCTGGAGAGGAACTGTGCAGTAGCGCTGGCTCACTGACACACTCAGTGACACTGGCCAGGGACTCGGTGGCTTGGATTTAAGTTCTGGCTCTCAGATCCTTAGTTGCTTCATTTGTAAAAGGTCACTAATGCCTCTGGACCTGGCTGCCTCACAAGGTCTCATTTGCACATTTGTATAATTTCTTTATCAGATCTTTGGCTTATTTTTTTTTCTCTCATTAGCCTCTGCTCTTTCTCCCAAATTTGAGCAGTTTTGTTAACTTCCATTATTAGGGTTAATAATCCTTGAAAAAGAACCTTAATGGGGCTCTGTGATCTTCTCCTGAGGTAGGGTGGTAGCGCCCTGAAGACGGCAGTTAGCATGGCACTGTGACAGAGGGATTGGAAGCAAGAGTCTGAGTCCCCCTGCCTGGGTTCAAACCCCAACTCTAAACTACTCTGGAGTTGGCTGGGATCTCTGTTCACATCTGTTTTCTCATCTGTAAAATGGGTTCAATTATGGTGCCTATCTCATTGGATTATTATGAAGGTTAAAGGAGATCATGTAAACTGCTAAACACCGTTCACACATAGTAAGCAATCAGTACATGTTGGATATTACTATCATAATTGTTGCCTCACTTCTAGATAACCCTAAGTTAAGATCATATGAAACCAAAAGTATTCCAGCCAAGAAAATCAAGCCCTAGAACTTGTTCAAAGTTACTCAGCAAATCAGTAGAACTAGAATGAGAACCCACATCACTTGACATAAGTGATCATTAGAGTCTATACTTCTGGTGTCCTGGGACACTTGACATCGGGGCACAAAGCTCAGAACTTACAGGTGAAGACTGCCAAGAGCTGATTGACAGCAGGAAATATGAGGCAGTAGAGTTTAGTGGCTAAGAGCACAGACTTGGAGCTAAATTGTAAAACCTGAGGGACCTTGGGCAAGTTACTTTAATCTGTGACTCAGTTTTCTCATCTGGAAGGTAGAAATGATAATAATACTTACCTCATAGACTTGTACATGTTCTGAGCTCTGTATAGCTTGTTTAGAACATTGCCAGGCACTTAATAAGCATCTAGGGACTGTCAGCTATTATCATTAGGTACCCATCTTGGGGCTTGCAGGGCATTGCTCCCTCTGGAAAGCATGCCCAGCTTCCTCATGTTCATGCTCCCGTTCTTCCTCAAGCCTGTGTTTGTCTTGGTTGAGCTGCCTAGGACCTTCTGAAAATGCTTGCTGGCTGATGCCCCATGTTCTCTGATCGCAGCGATAACCTCCACCTGGCCTTAATACTGCTCCAAGCCCTTACCTACCTCTTGGATTAGGTGTTCTCAGGACCCTGGGGAGGCAGGGAGAGGAAACAAGGGCCTATACTCCATAAGAAGGAACTGCAGCTCTAGGGCGCCTGGGTGGCTCAGTTGGTTAAGCGACTGCCTTCGGCTCAGGTCATGATCCTGGAGTCTTGGGATCGAGTCCCACATCGGGCTCCCTGCTCGGCAGGGAGTCTGCTTCTCCCTCTGACCCTCCTCCCTCTCATGCTCTCTGTCTCTCATTCTCTCTCTCTCAAATAAATAAATAAAATCTTAAAAAAAAAAAAAAAGAAGGAACTGCAGCTCCAAAAGGGGAGGCAGCATGCCCAACGCCACACAGACAGTGGCCGAACTGGGACTGGAAGCCAGGTCCCTGCCAGAGCTCTTCTGCTGCCCTGTACCTCGGGTACAGAGTGACACAGAAAAACTACATTTCTGACCAGCAGCCGTGCTAGAACGTGGCTGGAATTTCAGACAGAGATAGCTACCTCTCTCTAGGGTCTTGGCACCCTGTCATCCCCAGCTCTCAGAAGAAGTGCATTCAGTGAGTGCACTGTCTGAGGTGGAAATGTGTGCCAGTGGGAAAGGAGCCTGGGGAACCCTGGTCTGGGTGGAGGGACAGGGCACCTGGGAATATAAATCCCTAAATTTGTCATGAAAAAGAGTGAACTTGCAACCCCCTTACTACATATACGCACACATACCCTTTCCCTGGGGCTAATCATGGTTGCACCTCACCCCAAAGGACCAGTTCCCAGCAGATCGCTCCTAGACCCAGTGGTGGAGAGAGATGGGCTACAAGCTGCCTTATGGATAGCTTTTAAGTGAAATGAGGAAATGTAAATAAATTAAAAGATTTCTTAGCACAAAAGAGGGGCGCCTGGGTGGCTCAGTCGTTAAGCGTCTGCCTTCGGCTCAGGTCATGATCCCAGGGTCCTGGGATCGAGCCCCACATCGGGCTCCCTGCTCCGTGGGAAGCCTGCTTCTCCCTCTCCCACTCCCCCTGCTTGTGTTCCCTCTCTCGCTATGTCTCTCTCTGTCAAATAAATAAATAAAATCTTTTAAAAAATTTTTTTAAATAAATAAATAAAAGATTTCTTAGCACAAAAGAAACGTGATCTAAAACAAAGAGGCATGTACCCACAAAGACCTGCAAAGCTGAGGGCACCATGGAGCTGGCTGGGTATTTGTTGCACCCTTCCTTCTCATCATGGTCCACACTGACTGTAACTGAATCTGTCCATGTCTACCTGCCCCATTTGAGGGGTTCTCCTCAAGGATGGAGACCAAGACTTGTTCGCTGCTGTGGCTCCAGCACACACAGGATGCCCTCACCATCCTGACGTGGTAATCAGACCAGTAGAAGCCTGACAAAAGAGACATTCTGAGCCAGATTTAGAAGAGCAGGGACATGACTTGGGTTTATTAAGGTAGGGAATGAGGGTATCATGCAGGAGATGAGTGGACAGAAAAGGAGGCCAGGAGACAAAAAATATATGAGAATGGGATAGAAGATCTTGCATTGGTGTGGTCTGAAAGCCTAAGGGATATTTGAAATGCTCTCCTCCTTAACCCTTCCCTCTATACCTTCCTGCCTCCAAATGGATTCCTGCTTGTTTTCACACAGGGCTTCATCAGGCTGGACATGTCTGAGTTCCAAGAGCGGCATGAGGTAAGTGAGAGTCCTCGCTGAAGTGTGGTTTGGAGGGCCTGTAAGTCAACAAGACTCTGCCTGGGTATTTTGTTGTGACTTGTCTTTTGGACCTGAGATAATTCCAGCAGCCTTGGGATTCATCATTTGGGGGCATATGTGTGCAAGAGGGTCACTGATCTGTTTTGCATAGGACTTGCTCTGAAAAAGAAACCTAGAGAAGATCTGTAGGCTCTTCCATCGCGGCAGGATTCCTACCACCCCAGAAAAAAGTCTGACTGTCCTTGTTGAGATAGGCACTGCTAATGAATGAAGCCATTTCCCTGTGCATGCCCATATCAGAAACTAAAAGTATAGAACGGCCTTCCCAGTATATTTCCTTCCTTCCTCCAGGTGGCCAAGTTTATCGGGTCCCCACCAGGCTACATTGGCCACGAGGAGGGTGGCCAGCTGACCAAGAAGCTGAAGCAGTGTCCCAATGCTGTGGTGCTCTTCGACGAGGTGGACAAGGCCCATCCAGATGTGCTCACCATCATGCTGCAGCTGTTTGATGAGGTGAAAGTCACTTTGGGCTAGGATGGAGTAGGGGACATCTGGGAGTATGGTGAGCTATGAACAATAAGAATCAAGGGCCCAGAGGCCTGTCTGATCCCTCCTTCACTTGCCACTTCCACATGTGTACATTCGGTCACCTAGCAGATGTGGCTTTGCCCCCTTTCTGGACCAGGGCCCAGGCTGAGCACTTGAGGACAAACCAGCACTACCCAAGAGTTGAAATTTTGTGGCTGCCCAGGCTGCCTTCTAGAGAGACACGGAGCAGAGGTGCCAGGACAGACCTGAATTTTTAGTTTCAACTCTGCTCCATCTCTAGGCATCAGGGGCCTCATGTGACAAACAAGGAGGCTGGATCCAAGATAAGCTCCAAGAACCTTTCTGGCTCATGGAGCCCTTTTCTTTCAAGGAGCTCCAGGCTCGTCACAAACTAGACAGTCTCCTACTGGTGGGGTGAGCTCTAAATGAAAAAAACTCCTTTCTTTTTCAGCGCATTCTGTGTACTAGGCTAAAGACGCCATTGCCAACCATCACAATAGCAGGCAGAGTAGAAACTCTCATTTTTTACAGAAGAAGAAACAGGTTCAGAGAGGTTATAAATGTCTTGCCCATGGCATGGGGCTACTGTGCAGAGGAACCACGTTTGGGCCACAGATACATTTGATTCCAGAGTCCCAGTTCTCCCTCTCTCTGCCACTCCTTACCTCGCGCAGAGGAGAGAGACTTATGATCGTAGGAGGGGTTGACCTCCTTTAGGGGCCTTGCAGAACTGGGCAGGAGGCTTCTCCTGCTCCCATACAGGAGCTATATTAGCCAACATGTGTCCAGATGGAGTCCAGCCTACCTTTCCATTTAGCCCCCTGCAGCCCTGGGACAACAGGAAGGGGTTTTGCGTCCCATGTCGCAAGTGTACTCAATGAAGTGCAGGAAGGGACTTCTCCTGGACCAAATAGCACACCAGGTACCAAGCTAGGAAGACCCAGATCCAGATATACCCACAGCTGCCCATCATCTTCCCCACCTGGCCCAGCATCCTTGTCCCTGCCCCAGTTTTATTGCTGTCTTCCTAGCTCCCCAGCTCTTCCCTGTCCCCAGACCAGCCGCTGAGGAATGAAGGCCTGTCCTTCAAAGGTCACATATTCAGTTACCCATACCTGTGCTCTGAGACCTCCCACCTCGTTCCAGTCTCTTGATGGGATTCAGGTACACAGCTATGGACCAGACCCAGTCCTGGTCTCTGGGAGCTCCCTGCCTAGTAGATGGATGGAAAGGAAACATGATAATAGTTGATATTTTTGACTTTATGAGGCAGGTACTGTTCTAAAACATTTACTTGTATCAATTCATCGAATCCTCCCACCATCCCTGTGAAGGTGGTTATTGTTACTGCCTCTGTGTAAGAGGAGGAAACTGAAGTAAAGTGAGAGAAGTGATTGGCTTATGGGCATGCAGCTGGCAAGAGGGAGTCCAGGATGGGAGCCCAGGCAGTTCAGTGCAGAGCCTGCAGCTTCAATAATAACTACCATGCAGCTAGGGCCAGAAGAGAGAGGTAGATCTGCAGGGAAGCCTTCACAGGAAGGGAGGGCCCAGCTCAGGGTTTGTGGACACAGCCACTTCTGACATCTCTGCAGAGGTACCTCTGATGCCCTTCTTGGCCCAGAAAGAGGGAAGGCAGCTGCTGACTGAGCTACAACAAGCGCCGCCTCCAAGTTGTTAGCACCTCCATATAAGCCCTGTCTACCCCTCCCCTGCTGCTGTCACTCCACTGACTACCTTCCGACAGCCTCTGCCAGCCTACTGCCATTTCTGAAGTCTGCCCTTGGTTCCATTGACCAAAGCTGCCATCCGAGAGTACTTAGATTTATGCTTATGGGCTTCTTGTGGACAGGGACCTTGTCTTACTCACTCCAACCACTCCCAGAGCACACAGAGTCAGGGGAAATGCTTTGTTGAGTAACTTAATTCAACAGTAATTCAGCATACCTTCCAAGGATAACTGAGGAGGTTCTAGGTGAACAGAGTGGAGAAGGGCTGGCAGCAGACACCTATGTGCAGAAGCACAGGGGCATGAGGCATCCTGGTCTGTCCAGGGAACTCTAGCTCCTCAGCACCACGCAACTGCAAAAGGGAAGTGAGAACAGAACAGTAGAGGTGAGTGGGTAAGGTCGGCAGGGACCAATTATGATCCCAGGCGAAGGAGTGTGGGTTTACTAGTTAGATCATAAGGAGCCTTGAAAGACTTTAAGCAAGAGAGAAACATGGCCAGATTCTCACTTTATAAAGATCCTATAGACAACCATGAGAGAATGGACTGGAAAGAAGAAGGGGAGCAGCAAGGAGGTTGTTGAAGTATCCAGGCTAGATGTGGGGACGCCTCCTCAAAAGCAGGGCCTTGGCTGGCCAGAACTCCCAGAAGGCCGACTGTGCAGGACTCAGGGATTGAATGTGAGGGGAGACAGAGGGGCCGAGGGTGGCCAGCTGCAGGATTTCTGGCCTGGGTGACTGGACGGCCGCTGCTGCCTTCAGCTGAGGAAGGGAGCCCAGGAGTACAAGCAGCCGATTGGTGAGGAAGAAGAGGAGCCGAGGTTTGAAATTGCTGAAAATGAGATGCCTGAAGGACGACCAGGTGGAGGTGTCTAAGAGGCTGGCCATCAGTTGGAGAAGTCTAGAGCGCAGGACAGATCTGGACTGGACGCAGAGATTGAGGAATGTGTCAGCACAGATAGGGTAAGAGAAGCCACAGGAAAGGATGAGATCTCTCAACTAGGGGGTGTATAGTATGCAGAGAAGAAGAGAGGGCTAACACAGAGCCTTGTGACCTATCAGGAAAGTCAAAGAGGGATTGTGGTTCGGTGTGGGGCAGAGGGGACACACAATACACAGTCTCTGCCTCAGTGTTCATGAATGAGTCGGGGAGGCCAGCAGCAAAAAGCACTTCAGCCCACTGTGGTGCGTGCTGCACTAGGATAAGTTGTAAGGGCACCTGATGCAGTCTCGGGGCATGAAGGAAGCCCCCCCATTCCCACCCAGCTCAGTTCTCCCAAGCCCTAATGCTCTCAGTAAAACCCCAGGTGGCCCCAGAGCCGGCCGCGCAGGGCAGAAGTCTCAGGAGGACACTGGCCCCTGCCGAGCCTCCCCCTGCGCCTCCCTCCAAGGACAGAAGCAGTGGGAAAGCAGCCCCTACAACCCTGGGGTAGCAGTCACACCCACCCTGTCATTGCTGAGGGGTGGCACAGTGACAGCTCCCTCTCTGGGGAGGACTCTTTGGCAGTCCTTACTGCCAAGGACTCTGAGGAGGAGGAGACATGAACCCTGTGAAAGTCACCCCTTGGGTCAGTCGTACACCGTGTCTGCTCCCCTCACCCACCTGGGACCCATCCCCAGGCCCAGTTAAAAAAAGCAGGGCTTTGATCCTGGAATGGAATTGCCGCTGGTTGTTGTTCTGGCCAGTATAGCAGCGTGTGTACTCCGTCCTCGGGAATGAGCTCTGCGAGGAGTGTCATATGCATACATTTGGACACATCTCTCTCTCTCTCCCTCTCTCTCTCTCTCTCTCACACACACACACACACACACACACACACACACACACACAGAGACCAGGTCCCCAGAACCAGAATTGCCCTCAGTAGATTCTGTTGATGTGTTACTCATAATCAGGGAAGCCAATGGCAAAAGCTCAAGAACATCCACTTGCACCCTTGCCTTCCCTTTTCCCCACCCCAAGGCAGGGACCGTAATCAGGACCTGGCCTCAAGGCCCCTTCGAATTGATCCCCTTGGAACTGACACTTTCTAAGAGGCCTGAGGAACGCCTGGGTGGCTCAGTCGGTTAAGCATCTGACTCTTGATTTCAGCTCAGGTCATGATCTCAGGGTCTTGAGATTGAGCCCCTTTTGAGCCCTGTGTTGGGCTCCGTGCTCAGCAGGGAGTCTGCTTGAGGATTTCTCTCCCTCTGCCCCTCCCCCTGCTCACGTGCTCTCTCTCAAATTAAACAAATCTAAGAAGCCTGTGCCAAGGGCCAGTATAAAGCAAGGCTAAAAAGCACCAGGTACCATGCCCAGCATGGAGTAGGTACTAAGTTAATGCCCATCCCTTCTCCTTTTGCCTCTGGGGGCCAGGGCTGGTCTGCCATTGCTTTGGCTTTAGAAGCAAGGGCTGAGCCTGAGTCAGGTCCATACCACCAGGGAAAGGGAAATGCTTGAGGGGGACTAGCTACCAGCTGAGGCTGGGGCAGGCAGGAGCAGACAGGTTGGGGTCAGTGACGTGTCCTCAGAGCCATGTCCTCTGGCCTGGCAGGAATTGTGCTTGGTGGGAGGAGTGCAGTAGGACACAGAGAACACGAAGCAGCGTGCCTGTGGTGCAAGGAGAAGTACCCCGTTGTTGTCCACTGTTGTTACTCCGTCAGTTCTGCTCAGCGAGGCCCTGACCATTGCTTTTGTCATAAATGACTGTAAAGTACTGTTGTACAGTGATACAGCCTTGTTGTTTGCTGAGTGGGTGGGAGCTCCTCGCCCTTGAACTGCGTGGCCCCAGATAGCTATACTTCTCTCTTCTCTCATTCTGTCTCTTCTCCCTGCTGTTGCTCCTTTTCTCTTTCCTCGGTGCATCTGTCTCCAGTATAGATGCTTTCTTTCATCTGTGTCGCTTCTAGAAAGAGCTAAAGATTCCAAGGACTCTTCCCACATTGGTTAAAGGAGGAGCCTTATTTTCTATCCCTCTCTGTCAGGCAAAAGGATGGCTTTAAGTTGCAGAGATTATACCTGTTTCAATTCATCTCATTCATTTTGATACAACAAATATATATTACATGTCTGCTGTCATAACAACAGTTCGGAACATTTGCACAGCTTGGCTGACTAAGGATTTTTAACCCACATGACCATATTAGTCTTCACAATGGCCATATAAAATACCCTCCTCTGAACTCCTACAGTGACCTGGGCTTCCCTTTATAACACTTAACTCACTGAATTGTCATTCCTGGTTTCTTGAGTGTCATTTTTTTTTAAACAAGAAGCATGTTGGGGCGCCTGGGTGGCTCAATCGTTAAGCGTCTGCCTTTGGCTCAGGTCATGATCCCAGGGTCCTGGGATCGAGCCCCGCATCGGTCTCCCTGCTCAGTGGGAAGCCTGCTTCTCCCTCTTCCACTCCCCCTGCTTGTGTTCCCTCTCTCGCTGTGTCTCTCTCTGTCAAATAAATAAATTAAAAATCTTAAAAAAACAAAAAAACAAGGCATCTTGTTTAAAAAAAAAAAAAAAAGAAGCATGTCAAAGGCTCAGTGAGGCCCCAGTGCCCCAACACAGAGCCTGGCCCAGTTGGGCTTCCAAGAAAGTGCGTTGGATGGATGCATGTTTAATCGGGCTGACTTTCGGGGTGCCAGAGATGAATCAGGGGCACTGATGGATGATAAACAGAGCTTCAGTCTTGACTGGAGTCACTCTCAGCTGGTGGAACAGTTGCAGCCCAGGGCAGGGAGAACCAGGAGGAGTGAGCAGCTGGGGGTTCTGGAGAGACCTCCTGGAAGAGGTGTCCAGGCTTAGCACTTCCTGACTGTGCAGTCATGGTTCTTTCCCAGGGCCGGCTGACGGATGGAAAAGGGAAGACCATCGACTGCAAGGATGCCATCTTCATCATGACCTCCAATGTGGCCAGTGACGAGATTGCACAGCACGCGCTGCAGCTCAGGCAAGAGGCTTTGGAGATGAGCCGTACCCGTATCGCCGAAAACCTTGGTATGGCACACGGCCTGAGCTGTCTGGGCACCTGGGCAAGTACCCAGACCACAGCACAGCTCCTGGGGGCAAGGATGACATCAGGCAGGAGGCCACATCTGTCACCTTTTTTTTTTTTTTTTTTTTTTTTAAAGATTTTATTTATTTATTTGAGAAAGAGAGAATGAGAGACAGAGAGCATGAGAGGGAAGAGGGTCAGAGGGAGAAGCAAACTCCCCGCTGAGCAGGGAGCCCGATGCGGGACCCGATCCCGGGACTCCAGGATCATGACCTGAGCCGAAGGCAGTCGCCCAACCAACTAAGCCACCCAGGCGCCCACCTGTCACCTTTCTATTTGGAAACGAACCTTCCAACCCCTCTTCCAAGTCAGAACTCAAGTCTTGGTCCTGACTCTTGTCCCCCTCTTTCCCTCCTTCACACAACTGCTACACTAAGGAACCTCAGGCTTTATATTTGTAGCACATAGAACTGGACGGGACTCAGGAAGTGCCCAGTCCAATCCTCTCATTCAAGTAGAGACCAGGCTGAGACCTAAAGAGCCTGAGACCATGACCAGGATCACACAGACCATCGGGGGCAGGGCCAGAGCTCTTTTCATGAATGGGGGCAAGAGGCAGGCACAGTTCCCAGAGCTCCCTAGGTATGGGGAGTAGGCAGTTTATGATTCTTTTTCCACAGGGGATGTCCAGATTAATGACAAGATAACCATCTCAAAGAACTTCAAGGAGAATGTGATACGCCCCATCCTGAAAGTAAGAGGTCTTTGTCCTTCCTACTGGAGTCTCCAATGGGAAGATCCCCTTAGCCATCCTTAGTCTTCCCCGCTGGGGTCCAGTAATTCCCTTTACCCCTTCTGGGTCACAGAGCTCACCCACCCCTAACCCGGCCCTGCAGGCTCACTTCCGGAGAGATGAGTTTCTGGGAAGAATCAACGAGATTGTCTACTTCCTCCCCTTCTGCCACTCAGAGCTCATCCAACTTGTCAACAAGGAACTGAACTTCTGGGCCAAGAGAGTAAGAGCAGGAACTGCCCATGGGTGGGGTTGGGTCATCTGCCCATTGGAAATCAGGGAACACTGGGTTGGAAGCACCACCACCCTAGAGGCATGGAGCACAGTGGTGTGGGACACTGGCCCTGGGGGCACACAGTCACTCACAGTCCTGGGCCTCAGGCCAGAGTGGTGAGAGATGGAAAGCACTGGGCCACATGTGGGCATGCTCGTATCTGACCTATCTCAGGCCAAGCAGAGGCACAACATCACACTGCTCTGGGACCGCGAGGTGGCAGACGTGTTGGTCGACGGTTACAATGTGCACTATGGCGCCCGCTCCATCAAGCATGAGGTGAGCACTGGAGCCTGAGAGAAGTAAGGCACCTCCACACCTCCCTCCCCCCATGCCCCCGCCCCACCCTGGGCTCCCAGCCTGGAATAGTCCATACCCAGAGCAGATGCCCCTTCAGAACCCAAACCAGAAGATGATCAAGTAAAACCCTGGTCCTGGAGGATAAGCAAGTATGAACCCCTGCCAGGAGTGAGGAACTAAGTTGGGAACCTCAGAAACTGACGTCATTGAGTCTTTAGCGTAGTCCTGCAAGCTGTGTGTGGTTAGCCCCCCTTTGCCAAGGGGGAAGCTGAAGCTCAGAGCTTTCTGACTTGCCCTGGCAGTAAGTGATAGAGCCTGGGCTCCAGGCCACGGCCGCAGCAGTGATGAGCTCTTCACCTGTCACCTACAGGTCGAGCGCCGTGTCGTGAACCAGTTGGCAGCCGCCTATGAACAAGACCTGCTGCCGGGGGGCTGTACTCTGCGCATCACTGTGGAGGACTCAGACAAACAGCTGTTCAAGAGCCCCGAACTGCCCTCACCCCAGGCTGAGAAGCGTCCACCCAAGCTGCGGCTGGAGATCATCGACAAGGACAGCAAGACCCGCAAACTGGACATCCGGGCCCCACTACACCCTGAGAAGGTGTGCCACAACCTCTAGCTTCTACCCACCTGCCTCTCCATGCTCTCAACATCTAATAAAGGCCCCTCGGCTGTGGCATGGCAACTGACCTATCTTCCCCTCATGCCCTTTCCCTCCTCTCCACCCAGCCTGAGGCCTGTTTACCTCCTCATAGCCCCCAGAAGGCCCCTCCTCAGCCTCAAAGTCAAAAATAGGGATTTTGCCTTCCCCTGGACCTTTTATTATGGGCCCAAAACTTGCTAACAGGTCTCCAAGAGAGGGGCTGCCTCCCCATCCCCTTCAAGGCAGGGAAGAGAAGGAGGTCCCTTATGTCTATCCTTCAGCATGATCCCCATGGTCTATAGTCTCTGGACCTTCATCATGGTCCCAGGAAGCTCTGAAGTTTGGCCGCTGAGAACAGATCTGCCTGGGAAAAGACGGGGACCGGGCTGTGCCCTGCCACCCTCTGCTGGCCCTCATGCAACTGAGTCCCCAGAATGTCTGCACAGATTGTGGAGAAAGAGTGCAGAGGCCCAGGCACAGAGGTTGTGCAGTGTAGACTGTAGCTACCTCTTTCCCATAGCTTAGAATTCCAAGGAGAAGGGACCCATAGAACTCCTCCCCCGTCCACTGCCATATGGTGGCTGTTCCCCCTCACCACACATTCTGGTGTCAGGCCAGACCATGTTTCTCCAGCTCTGGAACTAAGCCAGTATAAGGCACCTCGAGGAGGAAGGCTGAGTGGGTCACTACCCTGCTCTGCTCCAGGACTGGACAACAGTACCAAATGACCAAGCAAGCTCAGCTCTATGGGGCCTCCTTCAGGAGACGAACACAGACATCGGGGAGCTGTAGGGAGAGAGAGCATGAAATCAGGCTGTGCCCAGGTGGCCATGGAGTCTGCGTCAGCTCTGTCTATACTGCTGTCCCAGCCGACTTAGCCTGGAATAAACCACTCCCCCGGGCAGTCTGCCTGTTAGTCACAAAGCAGAGGGTCTGCACACCATCCCCCAAGGGCATACCACAAACGAGCCCCGTTTCAGCCCCGGCTTAGCAGGACACAGCGAGGCCTGGTGCATCCTTGGGCACCATCGATAGTAGCCACCGTTGATGAACACCCCATCACCCTGCAGGGCCTTTTTGGATCCCTCCTTTTGGTGTTAGCTCATCTCTTTCAGGAAGCAGAAAATAGAGGCAGGAATTAAAGTCCCTTAGGTGATGGCAGAATGCCAGAACAATGTGGCGGGTACGAGGCAGTCAGAAGTCAGGACATGGGCTCCAGCAGATGCTCCAGCAGTCACCGTCCAGGCCCTCAGGGAGCTGTCTGCTGCTCCCTACCTCAGTAACTGCTGTTCTTTTTACTACTGCTACTACTACTACTGCTACTGCTACTACTCCTGCTACTGCTACTGCTGCTGCTGCTACTGCTATTGCTACCACTACCACTGCTACTGCTACTACTATTACCGCTACTACTACTGCTACTGCTACCACTGCTACTGCTACTACTACCACTACTACTACTACTGCTACAACTATTACTACCACTACTACTACTGCTACTACTACCACTGCTACTGCTACTACTACTACTGCTACTCCTGCTACTACTACCGCTACTACTACTGCTACTGCTACCACTGCTACTGCTACTACTATTACCGCTACTACTATTGCTACTGCTACCACTGCTACTGCTATTACTACCACTACTACTACTACTGCTACTACTACTATTACTACTGCTACTGCTACCGCTACTGCTACTATTACCACTACTACTATTGCTACTGCTGCTACTGCTACTACTACCGCTACTACTACTACTGCTACTACTATTACTACCGCTACTGCTACTACTGCTACTGCTACCACTGCTACTGCTACTACTACCACTACTACTACTATTACTACCGCTACTACTCCTACTACTACTCCTGCTACTGCTACTACTACTACTGCTACTACTGCTACTGCTACTGCTATTACTGCCGCTACTACTACTGCTACTACTACTACTGCTACTGCTACTACTCCTGCTACTGCTACTGCTATTACTACTGCTACTACTACTGCTACTGCTACTACTACTATGCTACTACTACTGCTACTGCTACTACTGCTACCACTACTACTGCTACCACTGCTACTGCTACTACTGCTACCACTACTACTGCTACCACTGCTACTGCTACTACTCCTGCTACTACTACTGCTACTACTGCTACCGCTACTGCTACTACTGCTACCACTGCTACTGCTACTACTGGTACTACCGCTACTACTACTGCTACTGCTACTGCTACTACTACTGCTACTGCTACTGCTACTTGTTTTGAAATCATTATAGACTTACAAA
The DNA here is from genome assembly GCF_964656455.1 of Halichoerus grypus. Lineage (NCBI taxonomy): Eukaryota > Metazoa > Chordata > Mammalia > Carnivora > Phocidae > Halichoerus > Halichoerus grypus. The sequence continues at coordinate 51,517,825 of NC_135722.1, read as the reverse complement.
AAGTTGCAAAGTAGTTCTCCTATATCCTTCACCTCACTTCTCCTAATATTAACATCTTACCAAACTATAGTATAGTTATTAAAAGCAGGAAATTAACATTGACACAGTACTAACTAATCTGTAGACATTCAGATTTTGCCATTTTTCCCACTGATGTCCTTTATCTGGTCTAGGGTCCAATCCAGGATCCCATGTTACGTTTTGTCATGTTTCCTTTGTCTCCTTCAGCCCTTGGCAGTTCCTCCACCTTTCTTTGCCTTTCATGACCTTGACACTTTTGAAATGTCCAGATCAGTTATTTTATAGAAGTTCCTCAGTTTGGGTTTGTCTCCTGTTTTCGCATGATTAGATTGAGGGTCTGCAGTTTTGGCAGAACTACCCCAGAATGACGATGTGCCCTTCTAAAGGTGCCTTCTAGCGGGGGGTGATATTAACTTGGATCATGTGACTGTGGTGGTATGTGTCAGGTTTCTCCACTGTAAAATTAATGATTTCCCCTTTGAAATTAATAAGAATCTTGTGGGGAGATACTTTGAAGCTGTGTAAATGTCTTATTTGTCCTTAAACTTTTGCTACGAATTTTAGCATCCTTCGATGGTTTTTGCTTACAAGTATTTATGCTGTGTTGGCCTAATGATGACTTTCTGTTTACTTATCTCATCTGTATTTATTAATTGGTATTCTGTAGGGAAGAGCTATCTCTTTTCTCCCATATATTTATTCAATAATTTATTTATATCAGTATAAACTAATGGATATTTGTCTTATTCTGTGGGTTATAATATAATACTATGGTAGTTTATTCGTTGCTCATACTGGCCCAGATTTGGCCATTGGGACCGCTTTCAGGTTGGCTTCTGTATTGTTTTGGCATTGCCCCCATCATTTTTTTTATCCCTTCCTTACTCTCTAGCGCCACAAGATGTTCCAAGCTCACTCATATTTTTCCTGTCCCAGCCCTGGCATCAGCTGTTTTCCCAGATAGCTCCTGGTCCCTTGCACTCGAGAACAGGCACTCAGTGTATTCATTGGTACTGGAGTGTCATTCCTTCTAGGCCCTTTCCGCACACAGAGCTAGGAAATAGGTGTATTCGTGTTAACACGCACATCTGAATTTATTACTGTATCTCTATGTATATTATTAAAAATCGTGAGCTCACATTGATACCTGCAGGTCCAATCCAGTACCATAGGATTTGTGGCTATTGTTATACTCTACTGTTCTTTTTCTCTTCTTCTACTATCTCCTTTTCTTCTCCTTTCACTCTGTTGGGTGTTCAGACCTCCCTTGAAGGCTCTAATGCAGTCAGTCAGTGACCATCCTATATGGAACATTCCTAGTAGATAAAGTTCTTATCCCTGGTGATCAGTCTTTGGTTCAGTCAGCTGTGGCCAGGAGCAGGAGGCATATAACTCAAGACCAGATAACTTTTGTATTAGAAAACCCAATGGCCACCTTCCTGAGAGGAGAGGAGGAGATAGGGTAGACCCTCAGATTTTGAGGGACTTAAGTATCACTTCTACAAATTCTTAACTACACCTCCTAAGGGATGTCGGCCCCTATCTTATGCTTCCATAGCATCCTAGGCAACACTCAGCTCACTTGCATTACTTGTTCTGTGTCTGTCTTTGTCACCAGAAAGCACTGTAAGCACCCAGAGGGCAGATACTCGGTTGTCCAGCTCACTGTCCTATTCACAGGACCTGACACAGTGCCAGCATGTGACAGATGCTCCAGGTATTCGGATGGTTGGGCGTGCCCTGCAGTGAGCACAGATCTTCACAGTGGGTCCCAGGACAGAACAGTGTCATTTATTCACTGAGCACACGTTTATTTGTCATGTTCTTGTGGCCAGCCAGTAGGATCTGCCAGGATTGGACCCTGAGCAAATGGGGCAAAGCAAGACCCAGAACCCCTATTGAGTATCCTGGAATGCATGAGACAGGGCTTGAAAATGAAAATATAACACCTTTATTATTCAAAAAGAAAAACTCAAAGATGCGTGGTGATTGTTTTAGAAATTTAGGAAGGGGCATCTGGGTGGTTCAGTCAGTTAAGCATCTGATTTTGGCTCAGGTCATGATCTCAGGGTTGTGAGATCGAGCCCTGTGTCAGGCTCCACGCTGGGGACAGAGCCTGCTTAAGATTCTCTCTGTCCCTCTGCCCCACCCCCCCCTCAAAAAAAAACCAAAAAGATTTAGGGGAAAAAAAACACATTTAAGCCATAAGAAAATAGAAAATAGACCAATAAAGATAAAACTTGAAGTTAAAAAGGAGAAAGGATAAGTAGAAAAATGACTCTTTGAAAACACCAGTAAAATAGATAAAACCTCAGCCTGATAAATAGAAAAAAGTGCAAGATTAGGAATGAGAAATCATGTAGATATGGAAAAATTTTAAATAATTTCAGGAGAATTCTGTGGCAACAAATTTGGAAACAGAGCAAATAGGTAATTTCCCAGCAGACACCCAAAACATACTTTGAATAGACCAATTAATTACCAAAGAAAAAATCGGAAAGGTGAATAAACGTTTATCCTTCTAAAAAATCATGTTCTTTTACTTAAACTTCTTTTATTGAGATATACATGGAAAAATATGCAAATCACAAGTATACAGTTCCACTGAATTGTCACAAGGTGAACACTACTTGTAGCCGTCATATCCAGCCCAACAAATAGATGAGTTATAATTTTTAATTTTAATTTAACTGTCTGGGTGTGGAGAAGAGAAGAAAGCGGTGGAAAATGAAACTAGAGAGGCAAGTTTCCTGCTTTTATAGTGCCTTGAATGCCATCCTAAGAGAATGAAATGACCATATTTGTGTTTTCAAAAGACCCTTTGTTTTGGGGTGACTTCTGACCAATATGCAACAGATGGAGTAGTTCCAGGCAAACCCCCTTCCCACCCTCAAACATGGAAATAGTATGTAACAAAAACAACAAAAAGTTCAACACACAACTGGGCTTGAAACTAAAAATGGGAGATCCCAAGGTGCCAGAAATGAATGGGAACCCAAAAGTCCAAGATGTGTGAAGTGGAAGTTAAGGAGTTTTGTACAGACTTGGGACCAAGATATAGGCCTAATAGCTGAGTGCTAGGGCTTCAACAAAGACAGGAGTCTCAAAGGACCACTTCCTTGTGAAATAAAAACTAGAACACCACTCATTGATCTGGTGATCAGTAGGGAAATAAAAGAAAATCTACCATAACTCAGGGATGTAAGTAGAAAGAATCATCTACACAGAAACTTATACATTTGCTGTCTGTGCAAATGTGGTCCAAATTCACAATACCCTAGTGTTTCTGGGATATCACAATGAAAAATTGACAAAAAGCTAGTCCTGGGCCAGTGAAGCAAACAAAATTGTAAGGATAGTCCCGTAATCAAATTTTCACAAAGGAACCTATGGAAAAACAAGTCCTATTTAAAATGAGCTTACAGGGAAAAATTAGAAGAAGAGAGAGGAGAAGAACAAAGCAAAGGAACAAATGGGAAAATTTGCACTCCAGGAATTGTTATAAAAGAATCTGAGGGGCACTGGGCTGGCTCAGTTGGTGGAGTGTATGACTCTTGATCTTGGGGTTGTGAGTTTGAGCCCCATGTTGGATGAAGAGATTACTTAAAAATAAAATCTTTAAACAAAATCTGAGTTTAAAAGTATATTTAAAATGTTCGGAGAGGGCTTCTGGGTGGCTCAGTCGGTTAAGCATCTGCCTTCGGCTCAGGTCATGATCCCAGGGTCCTGAGATCAAATCCCTTATGGGGCTCCCTGCTCAGCAGTGAGTCTGCTTCTCCCTCTCCCTCTGCCCCTCCCCCTGCTCATGCTCTCTCTCCCTTTCTCTCGCTCTCTCAAATAAATCTTTAAAAGAAAATAAGTTAAAATGTTCAGAGAAATAAAGGGAAGACTAGAAACCATAATACAAGAAAGGACAGTATGAAAAAAGAATAAGTGAGTTTGATTAAACCTCCACTCCAGGTTGTTTCCTCAGATTTAGTTCTGTGTTTTTTATATTTAAACAATCTTCTGTATTGTTGTGGTCCTAATCAATACTAGATATTAGATACTAGGACCACTCAGATTCTTAAAGAACAAAGATTTGGGTGACCCACTGGGCAAAGAACACTCATGATCTAAGGAGATGACAGAGGGCAAGGGGAATATGGAATGTGTAGGAGAGGAGGGAAGTCACCAGAGTGCCACCCCACCCACTCCTACCTCCAGTCCACAATCAGTTATAGAAATAAGGATGCAGCCTCGACCACAGTCCTGGAATTATTTGCTCACCATCCTCTAAGAGTCATTCAGGTCTAATCCCACCATGCCTCACAGGTTTGTCACAGTAATCCCAAGAGTCTGAACCACAGTAATCCCAAGAGTCTGAACCTGATCCACCACCACATCACATACTGCTCCCCTTCCCAACCCTTCTAATATGCCCTCCAGTACTTCCCTTCTGTAATCAAATTCTGTATAAGCACCTTCTTATTGGAATGTTTGCTTCATCTCTTCACCTTAATTTTCCCCTGAAGGCATTGCTTACTTTGGCTTTCCCCTAAGAGGCTGCTTCCCCTGTAGCCCTCCTAGGTGGAGGCTGCTTTATTGTCAGAACCAGGACATGAGCCCCCCCACTGCTGCTCTGTGATTATTTCTCATCCTTCCTTCCAGCTTTTAAAATTCAGCAGTTTGACTATTTCAGCCCTTGTGTCATTGCCCTTTCTACTGAACTGTCAACTATTGTCCCTCATGCAGAGAAGATTTTAGCCCCTGTATCACTTTCTCTTTTTCCCCACACATGCCATCATTCTTGGTGGCTTTAACTTCCCATGAATGACTTATCCAACATCCTGCTTTCCTTATATTTAATGATCTTTTTCTGCCCCCACTCACTTAAATCACCTATGTCATGGTCACGTCCTAAATTTTATCAACAGTAACTGCACTTCCTTCAAAACCCCCATCCTTCTCTGGCCAGTCTAGTATCCAGAGTAAAGAAAGAACTTTTACAACTCAACAATAAGACAACCTAATTGTAAAATAGGGCAAGGGTCTGAATATACATTTCTCCAAAGAAGATGTACAAATGGGCAATAAGCAAAACATCGTTAACCATCAGGGAACAGTGCAAATCGAAACTGCAATGAGATACCACTACACACCCACCAGAATGGCTATAATCAAACATAGACAATAACAAGTGTTGATGAGGATGTGAAGAATTGGGAATGGAAAATTATGCAACCAGTTTGTAAGAGTCTAGCAATCCCTCGAAAGATTGAACATAGAGTTTCCATCTGTCCCAGCAATTACACTCCCAAATATATACCTAAGAGACATAAAACACACCCACACAAAAACTTGTTACATGAATGTTAAAAAGCAAAAAAGTGGAAACCAAATGTCCATCAAACTGCTGAATAGATAAAATAATGGTATATCTATACAATGGAATATTCAGCCATAAGAAGAATGAAGTACTGATTTGTGCGACAACATGGAGATGAACCTTGAAAACATGTTAAATGTAATGGAATCCAGGCGTGCCTGGGTGGCTCAGTCTGTTAAGCATCTGACTTCGGTTCAGGTCATGATCTCAGGGTCCTGGGGTAGAGCCCCGCGTTGAGCCCCAGGTAAAGCCCCGTGCTCAGTGAGGAGTCTGCTTGTCCCTCTGGCCCTTCCCTGCTCATGCTTGCTCTCTCTCTTTCTCAAATATATAAAATCTTTTTTTAAGAAAATGTAATGGAATCTAGAGACAAAATAGATTAGTGGTTGCCAAGGAGAGAGGGGAATGGGAATGATTGATAATAGGGTTCTTTTTGGAGTGATGAAAATTTTTTGTAATTACATAGTGGTGATGGTTGCACAACTTTGTGCAAACCAGTGAATTTAAACTTTAGAGGGTGAATTTTATGACATGGATTATATTAGGGTTTTTTTTAAGATTTTATTTATTTCAGGGGCGCCTGGGTGGCTCAGTCGTTAAACGTCTGCCTTCGACTCAGGTCATGGTCCCAGGGTCCTGGAATCGAGCCCCACATCGGGCTCCCTTCTCGGTGGGAAGCCTGCTTCTCCCTCTCCCACTCCCCCTGCTTGTGATCCCTCTCTCACTGTGCCTCTCTCTGTCAAATAAATAAATAAATAAATCTTTTTTAAAAAGATTTTATTTATTTGAGAGAGCACGCAAGCAGGGGGAGGGGCAGAGGGAGAATGAGACTCTCACGCAGACTGTGCTCAGCGCAGAGCCCAGTGTGGGGCTAGATCTCACAACCCTGAGATCATGACCTGAGCCAAAATCAAAAGTCAGACACTTAACCAACTGAGCCACCCAGGCACCCCTTAGTTCTTTTATATCAAAAAAAAATTATACCTCAGTTTAAAGAAAAATTCTTTAGAAAATAAGCTTTAAAAAAAAAAAAACACCAAAGTTAAATGTCAAGAGAATGAGAGGACAAACCACGGACTCGGAGAAAATATTTGCATATTACATAATCTGATTAAAGACTGGTGTCCAGAATATCCAAAGAACTCTTAAAACTCAACAGTAAGAAAATGAACAACCAGATTACAAAATGGGCAAAGATCTGAGCACATACCTCTCTAAAAAAATACACGGAGGGCAAATAAGCATGTGAAAAGATGCTCAACGTCGTACATCATTAATGAATTGCATATTAAAACAATAATGAGATACCACTACACACACGTTAGAAAAGCTGAAATCCAGAACACTGACAGCACCAATACTGGTGAGGATGTAGAGCAACAGGAACTCTCATTCATTGCTGGTAAGAATGCAAAATGGTACAGCCACTTTGGAGCACAGTTTGACTGTTTCTTACCAAACTGAACATACTTTTACCATAGGGTCCTGCAGTCATGCTTCTTGGTTATTTACCCAAATGTGCTGAAAACTTAAATCCACACAAAAACCTACACACAAAATTTATAGCAGCTTTATTCATAATTGCCAAAACTTGAAAATAACCAAGATACTCCTTTTTTAAAGATTTATTTATTTTTGAGAGAGAACGTGCACGCGGTGTGGGGAGTGGGGCAGAGAGAGAGAATCCAAGCAGACTCCATGCTGAGCATGGAGCCCAATACGGGGCTCGATCTCACAAGCCCAAGATCATGACCTGAGCCAAAACCAAGAGTCGGAGGCTTAACTGACCGCACCACCCGGGCATTCCTAACCAAGATATTCTTTAGTAGGCAAGTGGATAAGCAAACTATGGTACATCTATATAATGGAATATAATTCAGTGCTAAAAAGAAATGAGCTATCAAGCCTCAAAAAGACAGGGAGAAACCATAAATTCATGTTACTAGTGAATGAAGCCAATGCAAAAAGCCTACATACTGTATGATCCTAACTATATGACATTCTGGAAAAGGCAAAGCTATAGAGACAGTAAAAAACATCAGTGGTTGCCAGGAGCTTGAGTGGGACAGAGAAGTGGAGCACAGAGGATTTTTAAGGCAGTGAAACTGTTCTGTATAATAGATAATGTTGAGTGCATGTCATTACACATTTGTCAAAACCCATAGAATGTACAACACAAAGAGTGGACCCTGATATAAAATATGGACTTTGGTTTATGATATATCAGTATTGGTTCATTAATTGTAACAGATGTACCACTCTGATGCTGATGTTGATACTGGGCGGCGGGGGGGGGGGGTGCTTTCCAGGAGCGGGGGAATATATGGTAGGTCTATACTTTCCACTGAATTTTGCTATGAACCTAAAGCTGGTCTAAAAAATAAAGTCTGTTAATTTTATTTTTTTAAGATTTATTTATTTTAGAGAGGGTGGGAGGAGCAGCAGGGGAGGGAAAGAGAGAATCCCAAGCAGACTCCCCACTGAGCACGGAGCCCCACACAGGGCTCAATTCCACAACCTCGAGATCATGACCTGAGCCAAAAACAAGAGTTAGAAGCTCAACTGACTGAACCAACTCTGTGCCCCAAGTCTATTAATTTTAAAAAGTTAAATGAACTGTATTTTAATAGAGCTGTATCAAAGAAGTCAGGGTTCATATTCTAGCAGGTTAAAATTACAAAACTGGTTTAGGGTCTTCCTCTGCCTGATTTCTGTGGCTTATCTGAACATACTCAGACACAGTATGGATGCTTACCAAGTGCTTGCTGGAAGAGCAAATCACTCAATAAGCTTTCTGTGGCATAATGTCACGATTTGGGTTTTTATCTTTGACAGTTTCTTCCCATTACGGTAACTCCTCATCCAGCTGGCTTAATCTGACAATTAAATATATAAAATAATTATAATGTCCTGATCACTAAATCATACCAGCTTAAAATCCTCAGTGTGGCAGTTAGCATCCCCAGAGCAATCTAAGAGTCAAGCAGAAGCAACACTGTCTTGTACGATCCCAGTCTCAGAAGTAGCACAACATTAATTCCCACCATATCATCTTCGTTAGAAGTGAGTCTCCCATGGAGAACAATATGGAGGTTCCTCAAAAAATTAAAAATAGAACTACCATATGATCCAACAATTCCACTTCTGGATATTTACCCAAAGGAAAACACTAACTCGGAAAGACATATGCACCCCCATGTTCATTGCAGCGTTATTTACAATAGCCAAGATATGGAATATATTCAGCCATAAAAACAATGAAATCTTGTCATTTGTGAAAATGTGGATGGACCTTGAGGGTATTATACTAGGTCAAACAAGTCAGGGAAAGACAAATACCATATGATCTCACTTACATATGAAATCTTAAAAAAAAAGAAAAAAAAAAAGACCTTATAGATGCAGGAAACAGTTTGTTGGGGGCTGGGCAAAAGGGCTGAAGGCAATCAAAAGGTATAAACTTCAGTTATATAATAAATGAGTCATGGACATCTAACAAAGAAAAAAATTTTGTGACTATAACAATGGATGTCATTTTGTGATACATACAAATATGGAATCATTATGCCATACACTTGGAACTAACAATGTTATATGTTAATTATAGTTCGATACAAAAAAAATTTAAAAATAAAATGCCTGTGGGGCACCTGGTGGCTCAGTCAGTTAAGCGTCTGACTCTTGATTTCAGCTCAGGTCATAATTTCAGGGTCATGAGACTGAGCCCTGCATTGGGCTCCACACTCAGTGGAGAGTCTGCACTGAATTCAGTCCCTCTGCATCTCCCCCTTGTTCTCTCTCTCTCTCTCTCTCTTTCTCAAATAAATATTTTTTTTTTAAAGAGTTTATTTACTTAGAAGGAAGAGCACAAGCAGGGGGAGCAGCAGAGGGAGAGGGAGGATCAGGCTCCCCACTGAACAGGGAACCCGATGTGGGGCTCAATCCCAGGACCCCAGGATCATGACCTGAGCCAGAGATAGACGTTTAACCAACTGAGCCACCCAGGTACCCCAATAAATAAGTCTTTTAAAAAATAATAACTAGGGGGGCGCCTGGGTGGCTCAGTTGGTTAAGCGACTGCCTTCGGCTCAGGTCATGATCCTGGAGTCCCTGGATCGAGTCCCGCATCGGGCTCCCTGCTCGGCGGGGAGCCTGCTTCTCCCTCTGACCCTCCCCCCTCTCATGTGCTCTCTCTCTCTCTCTCATTCTGTCTCAAATAAATAAATAAAATCTTAAAAAAAAAAAAATAATAATAATAATAATAATAATAACTAGGGGCGCCTGGGTGGCTCAGTCGTTAAGCGTCTGCCTTCGGCTCAGGTCATGATCCTAGGGTCCTGGGATCGAGCCCCGCATCGGGCTCCCTGCTTGGTGGGAAGCCTGCTTCTCCCTCTCCCACTCCCCCTGCTTGTGTTCCCTCTCTCGCTGTGTCTCTCTCTGTCAAATAAATAAAATCTTAAAAAAAAATAATAATAATAATAATAATAATAATAACTAAAATAAGATAAAATAACTTGGAGAGCAGGAAGTCTCTAAGTCCATCCCAAACTTAAGAGAAGAATTAAACTCCACCTTTTAAAGCATCAAAGAATTTGTATACATATTTTTCAACCACTACACATGCCTGGACACATCATATATCCAAAATTCCAAAAACTAAAAATAAAGAGAAAATCTTGAAAGCAGCCAAAGAAAAAAGACACACTATACGGAGGAACAAAGCACACTTCTCACCAGAAACTCTGCAAGCCAGAAGACAATAGAGTAACATCTTTAAAGTGCTGAAGAAGAAACTGTCAACTCAGCATTCCGTGCCCAGTGAACATATTTCAAAAATGAGAGTGAAAGACTCTTTCAGACAAATATAATTTGAGAGAATTCATTATCATCACACCTGCATTACAAGAAATGTTAAAGGAAGTTCTCCAGGAAGATGGAATATGATATCAGAGAGAAACTTTGATCTACATAAAGAAATGTAGATCTCCATAAATGGTTAAAATGAAGACTGAACCTGGCCTTGTTTTAACAATAATGCCCTCTGCTTTCCCCTTTTGCTTGGAAGGATCACAGAGCTTTGAAGGCCCAGAAAAGGGTGTGTTGGTGGGCTCCAAACTGATGGGTAGGGTCTTCTCTGTGACCTGGGGAACCTTTGGAACCTTCACCAAGGGCTTGGATTTTCTTCAAATGATGGCACCACTGAAATCTTACTGCTTCTAGGGGCACCTGGCTGGCTCAATTGGTAGAGCATATGACTCTTGATCTCGGGATTGTGAGTTCAAGCCCCATGTTGGGTGTAGAGTTTCCTCTAAATAAATAAATAAATAAAATCTTTAAAAAAGAAAAATCTAGGGCACCTGGGTGGCTCAATTGGTTAAGAATCCAACTCTTGATTTCGGCTCCAGTCATGGTCTCAGGGTCCTAAGATCAAGCCCCGTGTGTTAGGCTCCATGCTCATCAGGGAGTCTGCATGAGATTCTCATTCTCCCTCTCCCTCTGCCCCTCCCCCTACTCATACACACTTGCTCTCTCTGTCTCTCTCTCAAAATAAATAAATCTTAAAAAAAAAAAAAAAAATCTTACCCCTTCCAGGAAGTCTCCATCAAAGAATTAGAAGATTCAGTAGTGGCAGACCCCTAGGCAACAGTCTATTCGGCATTGCCCTTCTGATAGCAATGCTCTCCCTCACCCCCTCACACCATCCAAACACTTTTCAAGGTTGCTGTCATATTGGTCCATTCACTGCCATCCATTGCTCTCTGGATACATCTGGGTACATTTTACTTGTCCTAAGGTAACAACCTAATGTGACCCAAGCTGGACCAATCAGATTCCCCTCTCCCCCAGAAATTTTAAAACCAGAGCTTGAGAGAGAGCCCCAAGGCTCTCTAAGATGTACATCTCTGCAGCTGTCCATTGCCAAGTTATCTACTCTGAGGACTAGAATAGTTGAAGAAATGCATTTGCTTAGAGTAAAGAATAGAGTGCAGAGAGGAGCAGAGCTAAAAGATCAGAGAGAGTTACAATGGTGTCTGGGTCTCTGGTCCTAGTTTTCCATGAAGCCCGCCTGTTGTTAGATCCTATAAGACAACAGAGTATCCCTAAAACCTACTCTCTTTTTCCCCTTTAGCTGGAGTTTCCTTTCAGGTGGAATTTCTGTTTCTTGCAACCAAAAGATTCCCAATAATTTTGCTCTCTGCCTCACTGAGCATTTCATTTGAAACCCTTGTGACTATATATGTAGTGATCTGTTTACAGGTGGGATCACCTTAAGAAAGGTTGATGTATTAAAATACAAGTATACAAGAGCACCTGGCTGGCTTAGTCGGGGAGCATGTGACTCTTGATCTCGGGGTCATGACTTCAAGCCCCACGTTGGGGCTTTTATTTACCTAAGTAAATAAATATAAAAAAATAAAATACCAGTATACATACCTGAAAAATTAATGGACAAGTATTAATTACCCTGAAATTGTTTGCTCTACAAAAAGAACTTACTAGAGAAGATCCTTTATAGTTTGTATAGTGCTCTAGAAATAGTTTCAAAACCAGTGTGTCCATCACAATAAATTATAAAGAACAAAATGAATCTGCATGTGCCAATAGTGAAATATCTCCAGGAATATTACGGGAAAAATCTAGCCCATATACTATATGGTTTTATCCCGTGTATGTACAATTTCACACACACACACACACACGCACGCACACACACTTATAGGCTTGTTTTTTTTATTTCTAGGAGAAATCAAAGTATTCACAAAGGTTACCTTTTGAGAGAAGGACTAGGGGAAGAAAGGAGGAAGACACTTTTATATTTTACTTTCTATTTCTTTACTTGTTTGAATCATCTGGCCTAATACATGTATTTTTATTTCAAGTTAGTGAAATTATAAACTTTTTTCTCTTAATACATGTCTGTACTCTATTACAAATGGAAACTAAATAGAGAAAGCAGAACTGAGAAAAATGAATAGCAGAACTAAGAAAACTAAACACCCAATAGCTACAGAGGGGATGTCAAAAAAAAAAAAAAATCAAATTCATACCACAGTACCCCAGAAAAGTTCAGGACTGTACATATAATTTATTTTTTAAATGCAATAAGACTTCCAGGTCTCTTCCATCCTGGTCAGCCAAATACCCCTTTCCTGAAGATATAGGAGACTGAAGTGTTAGCGTGTGGAAGAAGCCAACCAGAGAGCCTTCAGGTTCAGGACCTCCAGGAACAGCAAAAAGTGAGAAATAAGAGCTGTGCCCAAAACCCACCCCAGCCGCTTCTGCCATGTAGCTTCAAGAGCAATGGCAGCCAAGCACATTTCCTTCTTGGGCAGAACCTTGAAAGATTTGTCTCTAGAGATACTAAATGACCCTAGAGAAAAGATCTGTAGAAGCAACATTTTGCATTTAAAAAAAAAAAAAACGGCTGAGTCCCTATCCAGTGACCATACAGTGAAACCACATTTCACAAGCTCTGGACACAAACTTTTTAATACCTCACTCTTAAATAAGAAAGGAAAAGAATCACCAGGCATGTAAGGAAAGCTTGAGCATAAAAGCCAAAAGTATAATCAAGAAGAAGAAAACTAGAAGGAAGCAAAAACAATACAGAAAGCAATAGAAGAAAACTCCCCCAAAAAGTCTAGAGAAGAAAAAAATACCCAGAGAGAAAAAAAAAGAGAGAACATAATATAACCATGAAACAAAAATAAGATTATTTTTATAAAGGTAAAAATAACAGGACAGAGATAACTTTTGGAATTTTAAGATATGTTAGCTAATTTTTTTAATCTATAAAATAATTGGAAGATAAATGAGAAGATCTCCCAAAAAGTAGAACAAAAAGATATGGAAAATGTGAGAGAACAAATAAAGTTAGAAAAAGCAATTGAGAGTGCCCAACCTCCACCTAATAGGAGTTCCAAAAAGAAAGAAAAGATTAAGTGAAAAAATATATTATCAGATAAATAACATCTTAAGAAATTTTTCCTGTTAAAAATTATTTTCCATCACTAAAGGACATGAGTTTTCAGACTGAAAGGGCCCACCAAATATCCAGTGGTTGAAAACAGATTCCCACCCAGGCATATCATCATGAAATATCAGAATTCTTGGAACATAAAGAAGATTCTAAAAGCTTCCAAAGGAAAAATAAATAAGCCACATATACAGAATAGGAAATTATAATTACATCCCTCAAAAACAACATAGGAAGCTGAAAGACAATGGTAAAATGCCTTCAAATTCTGAAAGAAAATTATTTTCAACCTGGAAATCCATACCTGGCCAAATTATTAATGAAATGTGATGACCCAGTCAACATGAGGGGGTCTCAAGAAATGTGCCTTTTATGCACCCATTCTCAGGCAGCTACTTAAGGATATGTATGCTCTATTAAACCAAGAAAAAGGAAGTCACAGAAATCAGTAGATTAGGTATCCAGCCTAATAGGTAGGCAAAGGAACATCCCAGGACAATAGCTCTGCAGAGCAACAACCAGTCCAGATTTGTGCAGGAGGACAGAAGGCATTTAGTCAGTTTTTTTCTATGTAGTAAAAGAAAACCTCAAAATCTCAGTGGCTTAGAAAAACAAATATTTTTCATGTTCATGGGTCTACATATTGGCTACAGTTCAGTTGATATAGCTGGGTTCAGCTGGGCTTGGCTCTAGACTGAAGTTTGGGTTCAAGTCTTCTCCTCATGTTTTCTCATTCTCCTTGAACCAACCGCTACCCAAGCCACGTTATTTTCATGGCGAATTGTAGAAGAGCTCAAAAAGCAAGCCAGATGACACAAGTACATTGAAATCTTCTGCTCCTCTCATGTCTATTAACATTCTTGAGCCAAAGCAAGTCATAGGGCCAAGCTCAACATCAATGGGATAGGAAAATGTACTCCCCATACTCTAGTGGAAGATACTGCAAAGTCATGTGGCATAAAGCATGGGTGTATAATTCAGTAAGAGGAAGGAAGTGAAGAACTGGGAAAATAGTCCAGTCTAACCCATAAAGCTCCAGGAGAAATGTCTCCAAGAAAAAAATAAAGGGACTGATAGAAGACTTGACATGTCTGTGTGGAAAAGAGTATTTCCAAGAGTTTTACAATTCCTTAGGAGAGAGATAATGATAGAGAATATAGAAAAGTAAGCAAATAAAAAACAGGCTATTATTAATTCTAGGGAAAGCAAAAGTTCATACAAGCAAATTAATCATGGTACCTAAGTGATACATACATGACTCAGACATAAAGTCCAACTAAATATTTATATAACTAAAATTTGTATTGACTACTCTTTTTCATGGATTCCAAGAGGCACAAGTTATCAAAACTGAAATCTGAAAATCTGAAATCAAGATCTGTCACAATTGCTATGAGCCAGGCGATGATCATGACATAGATGCTCTAACCATGTGCAAACATGACTGTTACTCCTCTGGCATGATGGGATATGCCACTCCTGAACATGTCAGTCCACAATCCATTTAAGGACCATGTGAGGAAAGAATATAAGTCCAGGTTTTGTCTAAGAAGTTTTCGTTTATATATTCTAGAAAAATCAGGAAAATACCAGTATCAAAATTTGCAGAATGAATATTGGTTGAATGAATATCGGTTAGAAGAAAATCCCACTGATGATAGTGGATCCCTCTTTTAAAAAATACTATATCACCATTACTCTTGAAAGTATGTAGTATGATTTGTGTTAAAAAAATAAAATAAAATGTGGGCATTGACATCTTTGAGGCAAAAAATGATTCAAAAGAATGAGATTCTGAATGAAATTTTAGAAATACTTTAACCGGTTTATTTGCTTGTATTTTTTAAGAAGATTTTATTTAGGGGCACCTGGGTGGCTCAGTCGTTAAGCGTCTGCCTTCGGCTCAGGTCATGATCCCAGCGTCCTGGGATCGAGCCCCGCACCAGGCTCCCTGCTCCGCGGGAAGCCTGCTGCTCCCTCTCCCACTCCCCCTGCTTGTGTTTCCTCTCTCACTGTCTCTCTCTGTCAAATAAATAGATAAAATCTTTAAAAAAAAAAATTTATTTATTTGAGAGAGAGAGAGCACAAGTGGGGTGGGTGAGGGGAGAGCAGCAGAGGGAGAGGGAGAAGCAAGCTCTCTACTGAGCAGGGAGCTCAACACAGGGCTCGATGCCAGGACCCTGGGATCATGACATGAGCCAAAGGCAGACGCTTAACCGACTGAACCACCCAGACGCCCCTGTATTTTTCTTTTTATTGCGTGCATGCACAAAAGTATATAGTAAATAATACATCTGAAGTCTAAAGGATCTCTTTCAATAAATATAAAATGAAAATTCTAAGTGATAAGAGAGTAATTATTTTCTTTTTAGTGATATATAAAGGTATATCTTACAGTCAGTGATGTCTTAGATTCAGTGAAATACAGCATATTGGATTAATAAAGGGAGACACATTGGTGACTTTGGTGGTGTGAGTGATAAATATTCATACTAGGAAGCCAATAGTCTAAAATTAAAAAATCAAGAAATCACAAGGTAAACATTATACTGAAAGAACACACTGCCGAGGATTAAATCCCAACTCTGCCATTTGCTAACCATGTGACCTTACAAAATTACCTAACCCCTCTGTGACTCAATTTTTCTCATCCCTAAAATGGGAATAGAAATAGTACCTATAATATAAGATGATTATGAAGACGAAACAATGCATGAAAAGCACTTAAGATAGAGCCTGACACTCTACTGTAAGCACTCAATAAATGTTAGCTAAAAATGTTGTTTATCTAAATATGTGGAAGTCAATACCAAAAAGAAACAGCTGAAATGATTTGGAGAGTGGGATCTGGGTTCTGGGGATAGAAAGGGGTAGAGAAGGGGCACCTGGGTGGCTCAGTTAAGCGGTTAAGCGTCTGCCTTGAGCTCAGGTCATGATCCCAGGGTCCTGGGATGGAGCCCGCATCAGCGGCTCCCTCTGCTTGCCACTCCCCTTGCTTGTGCTCTGTCTCCCTTTCTGTCAAATAAATAAGTAAAATATTTTTAAAATTTTTAAAAAAAGAAAGGGGTAGAGAAGAGGATGTTTTTCATTATAAGTCTTATCATTATAAGTCTTGATATTTTTTAATTATGTGCATTTTAATTTGATAAAATAATTATTTAAAATATACATGTAAAGGGGTGCCTGGGTGGCTCAGTCATTAAGCGTCTGCCTTTGGCTCAGGTCATGATCCCAGGGTCCTGGGATCGAGCCCCGCATCGGGCTCCCTGCTCAGCGGGAAGCCTGCTTCTCCCTCTCCCACTCCCCCTGCTCGTGTTCCCTCTCTCGCTGTGTCTCTGTCTGTCAAATAAATAAATAAAATCTTTATATATATTAAAATAAATAAAATCTTAATACACACACACACACACACACACACACAGGTAAGTGGATCATAGGCCTAAATGTAAAATGCAAAACTATAAAACTCCTAGAAGATAACATAGGAGAAAATCTAGGTGATGTTGGGTTTGGCAGTGACTGTTGAGAAACAACATCAAAAGCACAATCCATGAAAGAAACAATGGATAAGTTGGACCTTATTAAAATTAGAAACTTCTGCAAAAGACACTGTTAAAAGAATGAAAGGACAAGCCATGCAGCCTGGGAGAAAGTATTTGCGAAACACATATCTAATGAAGGACTAGTATCTAAAATATACAAAGAATCCTTAAAACGCAACAATAAGAGAACAAACAACCTGATTTAAAAATAGGCAAAAACCCTGTCCTGGGGGCCTGTGGAAGAGGCTGGCCTTGGGAGGAGCTATGGAGGCATCACCTCTTTCTGCGGCTTCCCCCCACCTTCCCAAAGGGCCCGGTGGCTGCCCAGCTGCCCCTGCCCTGCTGGGGGTCTCAGCCCACCACTGACACTTCTGCAAAATAAAGCATATGTGTTTGAAGTTGGAAGGGAGGAAGGAAGAGCAGGAGAGGGGGGAAGGGGAGAAAGGGAAGGAAGGGAGGAAGGGAAGAAGGAAGGAAGGAAGGAAGGAAGGAAGGAAGAGTGGGAGGGAAAAAAAAAGGAAGGAAGGAAGGAAGGGGAAGGAAGGAAGAAAGAAAAGAAAGAAAAAAAGGAAAGAAAGGAGAGAGAGAAGAAAGAAAGAAGGAAAGAAAGAAAAAAGGAAGGAAGGAAGGAAAAAGAAAAAGGAAGGAAAGGAGAGGAGAAGAAAGGAAAGGAAGAAAAAAAAGAAAAAAGTAAAATCTGAACAGACACCTCACCAAAGAAAATAGCAAATAAGCATACAAAAAGATGCTCCACATCATGTTATCAGGGAATTGGGGAATTGTAAAACAACAATGAGATACCGCTACACACGTCCTAGAATGACTAAAACCAAAAACACTGGGGACACCTGGGTGGCTCAGTCAGTTAAGCATCTGCCTTTGGCTCAGGTCATGATCCCAGGGTCCTGGCCCTGCGTCGGACTCCCTGCTCAGTAGACTCCTCTGCCCCTGCTCATGTTCTCTCTCTCGCCCACTCTCTCTCTGAAATAAATAAATAAAATTTTTTAAAAAAATTATTAATGGGGCACCTGGGTGGTTCAGTTGGTTAAGCATCTGCCTTCGGCTCAAGTCATGAGTCCTAGGATCGAGCCCCACATTGGGCTCCCTGCTCAGCAGAGAGCCTGCTTCTCCCTCTGCCCCTCACCCTGTTCATGCTCTCTCTCTCAAATAAATAAATAAAATCTTAAAAAATGAATAAATAAAATAAAATAAAAATAAAATTATTTTTAAAATAAAACCAAAAACACTGAAAACAACTCATTAAGACATCTGGGGTACCTGATACCTCCTGCTATTTAGGTTTTACCAGCATTTTGTCATAATTATAGTGGACTTGTGTGATGTCTTACATGAGGCTAAGAAGATCAAAGTCCCTGTGGACTAAATTGTGGCACAAAGGCCGAGAGTTAACATGGTCATGAAGCAAAATGGCGAAGGTGTATCTCTGCCCTTGCCAGATTAAACAAAGCTACCTTTGGTTTTCTTTGCTCGTTGAAATAGAGAAAAAACATTTACAAGTTAATAACTTCATTACAGGTGGCAGAGGCTCTGTTGTTTTGCTCTAGTAAAGAAACCATATCAGGAACATAGTACGATGGGAGTCATCACCTGTCTTAACCTTTCAATAACCCACTGCCATTCTCCAAGCACCGTCTGACTTCTGCACGAGCGAGACAGGTGAGTTAAGAGGGTAAGTAACAGCAATCGCCACCTCTGAATTTTCAGGTCTTTGATGGGTGTCCGAGTCTTAACATTTCCCCCAGCAATGCGGTATTGGCTTTTGTTTATAATTTTGATAGGAAGTAAGCTGTAGGGCTTCCACTTAGCCCTTTCAACCATAATAGCCATATTTCATGGGTTAGAGTGACATATTCTGCCACTTGCTGAATATGCCTAATCCACTATGGACTATGGAACTAGAAAAACCATGGGTTTAAAAATGGGCTTAAGGACAGGACTGGCAGTGAGGTAGATTAGAATCAAAAGTCAGTTTTTCACTTGACTCCATAAGCCTCCACTCTGAGTGGGGGATCACTGTGCCAACTACAACTCCAATTAGCATTAAGCCAGTGTCAATAGTTCCCAAGGGCACAGTTATTCTCTTAGTTTCCTAGGTCTGCCATAACAAGTACACAACTGGGTGACTAAAACAACAGAAATGTATTCTTTCATGGTTCTGGAAGACAGAAGTCCAAAGTCAAGGTGTTGGCAGAGTTGGTTCCTTCTGGAGGCTCTGAGCATCTGTTGCATGCCTCTCTCCTAGCCTCTAGTGGTTACCAGTAGTCCTTGGCGTTCCCTGGCTTGCAGTGTATCACTCCAATCTCTGCCTCCATCCTCACTTGATCTTGCTGTTTGTCTCTATGTCCAAACGTCTTTTTATAAGGACATAGTCATTGGATTAGGACCCACAGTAATCCCGTATGACCTTATCTTAGCTTGATTACATCTGCAAAGAACCCATTTCCAAATAAGGTCACCTATTACACAGGTACCTGGGGAAAGGGCTCCCTGACATATCTTTTTGGAGGACACAATTCAACCATAACAGTTATCCTGGGACATGACTATAGGTCCCATTGGGGAAGCCTATTAGGAATATATTGACAGATATTTAGGGGCGCCTGGGTGGCTCAGTCGTTAAGTGTCTGCCTTCAGCTCAGGTCATGATTCCAGGTCCTGGAATCGAGCCCCGCATCAGGCTCCCTGCTCCGCGGGAAGCCTGCTTCTCCCTCTCCCACTCCCCCTGCTTGTGTTCCCTCTCTCGCTGTATCTCTCTCTCTGTCAAATAAATAAATAAAATCTTTAAAAAAAAAAAAAAAGGAATATATTGACAGATATTTATACATCTTCCTTAAGTGTACCTACCTTCACTTCATTCAAGGAACCGACCCAGGCCTGGAAATTGGGTGAGAGACCATAACTCTTACCTTGTCTTAAGTTGGCCTTCTGTTCACCGGTTCCAGAGGATTCTTGGTTTTATGAATCAGGATCTTAGTGAAATGCCCATATTCTTCAGTCCCATCTGCAGTGTCTTCCCCCAACGTCCCTGGCCTACAGAAACCAGTTACTATGCACTTTCCAAAGATGTTGTTACTCTCTCACAAATATGTTTCTCAGTGGCTTAGTGAAGAGAACGTCATCTGGACCCTCTCAAGGAATGGCGTTGATTGTGAATGAATCACACCTTCCTAGAAGGAAAGGTTTATAAACCAACATTCCCATCTCCATAAGTGTTTGGATTCTTTCGGCTACATTATACCAAAGGATTCTTCATTTAACAAAACATACATCTACTCTATGACCCAACAATTCCATTTCAAGAGAAATGAAAACATATATCCACAAAAAAAAAAAAAAAGACTTGCACATAAATGTTCATAGCAGCACTATTCATACTAGAACAAAACTAGAAATAGCCCATATGTCCATCAAAAGAGAATGGCTAAACAAACTGCATATTAAATTAGTTTTACATTACTGTGTAAAAAATAACCCAAAACTTAGAAGCTTAAAACAACATTCTTTGCTGTGCAGAAGCTTTTTATCTTGATGAAGTCCCAAAAGTTCATTTTCCCTTTTGTTTCACTAGCCTTTGGAGATGTATCTTGAAAGAAGTTGCTGTGGCCGATGTCGAAGAGGTTACTGCCTATGTTCTCCTCTAGGATTTTGATGGATTCCTGTCTCACATTGAGGTCTTTCATCCATTTTGAGTTTATCTTTGTGTGTGGGTGTTAGAGAATGGTCGAGTTTCATTCTTCTGTATATAGCTGTCCAATTTCCCCAGCACCATTTATTGAAGAGACTGTCTTTTTTCCATTGCATATTTTTTCCTGCTTTGTTGAAGATTATTTGACCATAGAGTTGAGGGTCCATATCTGGGCTCTCTATTCTGTTCCATTGGTCTATACCTCTGTTTTTGTGCCAGTACCATGCTGTCTTGGTGATCACGGCTTTGTAATATAGCTTGAAATCAGGCAACATGAGGCCCATGCTTTTGTTTTTCTTTTTCAACATTTCCTTGGCAATTCGGGATCTTTTCTGATTCCATACAAATTTTAGGATTGTTTGTTCCAGCACTTTGAAAAATATCATTGGCATTTTGATCGGGATGGTGTTGAAGGTATAGATTGCTCTGGGCAGCATAGACATTTTAACAATGTTTATTCTTCCAATCCATGAGCGTGGAATGTTTTTCCATCTTTTTGTGCCTTCTTCAATTTCTTTCATGAGTGTTCTGTAGTTCCTAGAGTATAGATCCTTTACCTCTTTGGTTAGGTTTATTCCGAGGTATCTTATGGTTTTTGGTGTTATTGTAAATGGAATCAATTCTCTAATTTCTCTTTCTACATTTGCATTGTTAATGTATAAGGAAGCAACTGATTTCTGTGCATTGATTTTGTATCCTGCCACATTACTGAATTGCTGTATGAGTTCTAGTAATTTGGGGGTGGAGTCTTTTGGATTTTCCACATGAAGTATCATGTCATCTGCGAAGAGAGAGAGTTTGAACTTTTGGGACTTCATCAAGATAAAAAGCTTCTGCACAGCAAAGGAAACAGTCAACAAAACAAAGAGGCAACCCACAGAATGGGAGAAGATATTTGCAAATGACATTACAGACAAAGGGCTGATATCCAAAATCTATAAAGAACTTCTCAAACTCAACACCCAAAAAACAAATAGTCAAGTCAAAAAACGGGCAGAAGACATGAACAGACACTTCTCCAAAGAAGACATACAAATGGCTAACAGACACATGAAAAAGTGTTCATCATCATTAGCCATCAGGGAAATTCAAATCAAAACCACATTGAGATACCACCTTACACCAGTTAGAATGGCAAAAATGGACAAGGCAAGAAACAACAAATGTTGAACAGGTTGTGGAGAAAGGGGAACCCTCTTACACTGTTGGTGGGAATGCAAGTTGGTACAGCCACTTTGGAAAACAGTGTGGAGGTTCCTCAAAAAATTAAAAATAGAGCTACCCTATGACCCAGCAATTGCACTACTGGGTATTTACCCCAAAGACACAGATGTAGTGAAAAGAAGGGCCACATGCACCCCAATGTTCATAGCAGCAATGTCCGCAATAGCCAAACCGTGGAAAGAGCCGAGATGCCCTTCAATGGACAAATGGATAAAGAAGATGTGGTCCATATATACAATGGAATATTACTCAGCTATCAGAAAAGGTGAATACCCAACTTTTACATCAAAATGGATGACTGGAGGAGATTATGCTAAGTGAAATAAGTCAAGCAGAGAAAGTCAATTATCATATGGTTTCACTTATTTGTGGAACATAAGGAATAGCATGGAGGACATTAGGAGAAGGAAGGGAAAAATGAACGGGGGGAAATCGGAGGGGAAAATGAACCATGAGAGACTATGGACTCTGAGAAACCAACTGAGGGTTTTAGAGGGGAGGGGAGTGGGGGGATGGGTTAGCCCAGTGATGGGTATTAAGGAGGTCACGTATTGCATGGAGTACTGGGTGTTATACGAAAACAATGAATCATGGAACACTACATCAAAAACTAATGATGTACTGTATGGTGACTAACATAACATAATAAAATTAAATTAAAGAAAAAGAAAAAGAGACAACCACAGTGATAGGAAAAAAAAAAACATTCACTCGTTAGCTCACAATTCTGTAGCTCACAATTCACTCATTAGCTCACAGTTCAGAGTAGGGCACAGTTCTCATCTGCTCAGGATTTCAGGATGTCAGCCAGGTTGCATTTCCTTTTGGAGGCTCTGAGGAAAAATCCACTCCCGAGTTTATTCAATTCTTAGCAGAATTCAATTCCTTGTAGTTGTAGGACTGAGGTCCTGTCTTCTTACTGGCTGTCAGCTAGAAGTCACTCTCAGCTCCTAGAGGTCACCCACATTTACCATGTGGCCCCTCCATTTGGCTATGAAGACTCTTCCTCCTGTTGAGTGATGTTTCAAATCTCTCTGACTTCACTGTTTTCTGACCTCTTAACCCAAATATAAAGGGTTCAATGTCATTAGGTCAGATCCACCCAGATAATTCCCCTTTTTAATAGTCAATAGTGTCATATGATATAACCTAATTATGGAAGTGATATCTCATCATAGTCATAGTACTGGGAATTGCACAGGGCATGTACACCAAGAGGTAGGAATTTTGGGAGACATCTTAGAATTCTGCTTACACAAGTATATTCATTCGATGAATTACTATTCAGCAATAAAAAAAATGCAATGAACTATTGATACACACAACATAGGTGAATCTCAAAAACTTTTTGTTGAGTAAAAGAAGGCTTACACGAAGTACTCAAAGGAATTAAAGAACAGGCAACATTAATCTCTGGTGGAAAAAGAATCAGAAGAATGGTTACTCCCTCTGAGGGAGTGGGAATTGGGATTAATTGGGAAGAGGCATGAAGGAACTTTCTGGGATGATGGTAAGGGGTTGGGTTACATAGGCATGTGTGTGTGTCAAACTCATTGCGTGGTGGGTGCACTTGAGATTTATGCATTTCACTATATGAAAATTATACCTGAAAATTAACAAATAATATTTTTCTCTACTTAATGATACACAGAAGTGTTAGGAACCAAGTGTATGGATGTCTGTAACTTACTGTGAATGCATCAAAAAATACAATAGATTGAGAGATGGATAGAAGAATGGATAGCTGGGTAGATATAAGGTAAAGTGAATATACTAAAATGTTATTATAGACTCTAGGGAAAAATAACCTCATCTTAAAAGAAAAAAAAAAAGGCAACTAGAACTCCCAGTTATGGGGCACCTGGGTGGCTCAGTTGGTTAAGCGTCTGCCTTTGGCTCAGGTCATGATCCCAGGGTCCGGGGATCGAGCCCCTCATTGGGCCCTGCTCAGAGAGGAGTTTGATTCTCCCTCTCCCTTTGCCCCTACCCCCCGCTCATGCTCTCTCTGTGCCTCAAATAAATAAAATCTTAAAAAAAAGTAAAGAACTCCCAGTTATTAGATCTAACTCATGGAATCCAGGCCCTGGTATGTGCACTCATATTGATCTATTCAGCCTAATTTTAAATTATGTTCCTCCTCCCTGGTCCAGCACCTCAAAATCCATTCTCAGATTTGCCAGATTTTATTGATATAAATTTGAAAAATCTTTTAATTCTTTTAGTGGGAAGGCCTTCTTGTGAATTTGACTTCCTATTTGACCATGAGGCATGTTGGGGTCTGATTCTGGCTGTGAGTATGGAGATAATGAAGTCAGTGGGATGGGGCATAAGGAAACTTGGTTTCCTCTTACCAGATAATTCCCATGGGGACATCTTTACATGGTCTTCAAACAAGAGAAAAGTTATCCCATTAGACAGGGAGGAGGTCCTATAGTAGCTGGCTACTTTCATTGGGAAGTTGGGATTCTGACAGAGATCATTAGTTGCCTGCTGTGATAGATGGCTTCTGACATGGCTCTCAGTGATCCTTGTCTTCTGATTCTCATGTCCTTGTATAATCCCCTCTCCTTGAGTGTGGGCAGGACCTAGTAACCTTCTTCTAAGGAATAGAATACGGCAAAAGTGATATGATGTCATTTCCAAGGTTAGTTTATGAAAGACTGACTTCTGTCTTGCTGGCATTTTGTCTGGCTCTTCTTATGTGCTTCCAAGGTTAGTTTATGAAAGACTGACTTCTGTCTTGCTGGCATTTTGTCTGGCTCTTCTTATGTGCTTTCCCTGTTGGAGAGGTCCATATGGCAAGGAACTGAGGGCAATCTCTGGCCAAAATCTGGTAAGGACTGACCCCTTCAGTCCAACATGCCTGGATAAACTGAGTCCTGGTAACAACCATGTGAGTGAGCTTGGAAGCAATCTTTCCTTGGTCAAGCTTTCATTTGAGACTAAAGATTTGGCACCTTGACTGCAACTTTATGAGAGGCCCTGAAGCAGAATACTCAGGTAAGTCACATCCAGATTCCTGATCCACAGAAATTATGAGATAATAAATGTGTGTTGTTTTAAGCTAATAAGTTTGGGGGTAGTTTGTTATGTAGCAATGGGTAACAATACACCTGCCTAATATCCATTCTCTCCTCAGCAGCATAGACTCTACTGGGGGTAGGGGGATACTAATGTGCTCAGTTAAAATCTTGCCTTTCCTAGTCTCCCATTAAGTTTGATGTGACTGTATGACTAAGCTCAGGCAAAGAAGTAAGTGGAAGTGTTGAATGGAACTTCTAGAAGGTTCCTTATTAAGGAGATGTCTCACTGAGAGATGCACTTTTTCTTTTCCTTTTTCTCATTCTTGCTGCCTAGAATATGGATGTGATAGCTGGATCTCCAGCAGCTACCTAAGACATAAGAACCTAAGTTAGAAACCACACTCTAGGAAACAAAAAAAAGAAGGAATCTGAGTCCTAAATGCCCATGGAGCAGCCACACAAGCACTGGACTCCTTACTTACAGACTTAACCTTAAGTGAAGAAGAAATAATCTATTATTTTGCTTACCTTGTTGTTATTTTGGATTTTCCCTTATGTGCTCCCAACCTAGCCCTAACTCATAGAGGGCTTAGGCCTCCCTTAGCCATCCAAATCCTTTCATCACCATTCCCATCCTGGCATGCCCCTCTTTCAAACCATTCTCTAACTCTCACACAGGAGCAAACGTTGAGTTTGATTTTTACCCTCTCATTCTCTCTCTAAGCTTTCCACACCTCCTCACAATCCTTGAATTCCTCATTCCCTTTATACTGATCCCTGACAGTCCACCAAGTCTATGCTCTTTAGGGATACTTAATTCCAGGTGGCCACTGGTAATAAATTGATGAACTGTTTGCCATTAAATAACACTCCATCTCTGGATTTTTACTGCCTTTGTTCCCAGCCAGGAATCACAATTATTCCAAGATTCCAACAGTTCTGAGAGTCTGATGCCCTCAGCCAATCTAGTACCAATTTCTATATCAGAGTCATTAGTTACAAGCAACAGAAACTAACTCCATCTTATTTAAGCAAAAAATATATTTATTAGATATTACATTTATAAAAGATATTAGATATCTCAGAGAAGTACTGGAATGACTGGAGGACCAACTATAGAGATATAGAACTAGAAATACTACCCTAAATTAAGCTACATTGTTTTCCCCATGAAAACAGCCTTGCCACCACTGCCCCTTGCACAGCTGATGTAGTTGGCACTGAACCCTCACTGCTGCCAAGAACAAGCTCTGTAGGGGCCTGCTGCACCTAGAACTAGATGTTGCTGCAACCTTTTGCCCCTGTAGAGAATTCTTATGGTCCATGAGTCCTCACTACTACAGATTCCTTAGCTTAGTCTGTGATGAGCGTACATGATTGGCTGAGACGAGGTCAAGTGTCTGAATCTTGGTTGTAAGGGAAGTTTAGAAAGCAATTATCTGGCATCTGTTAGATGGGGAATTCCTCTAACTTAGAAAGTGGTTTCAGATGCTAGATGCCAAAAAAAAAAAAATGAATGTCAGCTCTTTCCTGCTGTCAGGCCAGAGTGCCAAGAAGGACTGGGAAAATCACACTTTCCTAATTTCTCTGGATCTTCCCAAATATCTCCATTTCAGTTATAAGACATTCACTGTTTCCTAATCAATATTCACTTTAGGGGGTGGCAGAAAACTTGACTATGGACAATCTGCCAAGCACATGATTATCCTCTTGCTGCAGCCTCTGATTGCTGGTCACAGGCAGATGTTTCCTTACCAGAGTTACAAATTGTCATGCTGTCCCTCATCTACCTGTTCCCTCTTGATGCACCTTTCTGAGGTTGCAAATGGAGACAGTATACACCAATATTTTACCTTTTTCTACTTAATCCTTTGATGTTGCAACCACAGGGCAAGGGGAAAAATTGACACCAAGTTCTAAGAGACACGTGCAGTAGTTTTTCCAGCTACTTTATTATCACCTAACAAGGTCATATCATTTCCAGGCTCAGAATGGAGACATTCTCACTGCATCCCACCCTACATCAACAGGGCCAGTTTCATATTTTAAGATCTGCTCTTTGCATCATTACATACCTTATACCAATTTTTTATTTGAATATCTTTATTTGGAAGTGAAAAATCCAACTTGAACTAGATTAAACATAAAGAAGAATATATTGGATTTAAAAAAAGATCCATTGAAGGACTGAACAACTAATTTGCAAAAAGAGTAAGGATGTCTCAGGAATCACTGGAACTAGGTTCCTAAATTCTAACATGAGACGCTATATCTTTTGCTTCAACTTTTTATTTATTCTTTCTTCACTACAGACCACCTTTTCTCTTGATAGTAGGGAAAGTAGCTGCAAACATTTCCTGAGATTTATATTTATAGCTTTAACCATTCAAAAGGGAATGATTCGTTTCCCAATTAAGAAGTAATGATGAGGAAGGGTTTGTTGACCCATCGTTGGACAAGTACCCACACCTGGACCAATTATGGCTGAGGGTAGGATTATATAAGAGCAATGATTCCCTGGGTAGCCATGTGGATGGAGGAGACAGTTCCCAAGAGAAGAGTTGTGCTGGGCTGACCACACCATAGATGTCCACTATGGCAGCCCTTAGGCAGGACCCATCCCACGCATAAAAACTTGGATAAGCTTGTCAATGTATGGCGTGGTTGTTAGGATCAAACCCTTTTTCTTTTTCTCTTTTTAAAAGAAGAGTCAACTCACCTCACCATCTATGTGCCATTCTCTTGTCCAGACAACAAACATTCTAAGGATAACATCTCCCATAGACAAATACCCATGTGCCCATCAGACTAGGAGATTCTTTTGTTTTTGTTTTTTAAAGATTTTATTTATTTATTTATTTGTCAGAGAGAGAGCACAAGCAGGGGGAGAGGCAGGCAGAGCAGGCAGAGTAGGCAAAGGGCTCCCCACTGAGCAAGGAGTCGGATGTGGGACTCAATCCCAGAACCCTGGGATCATGACCTGAGCCTAAGGCAGCCACTTAACCAACTGAGCCACCCAGGCGTGCCCAGACTAGGAGATTCTTAAAGAAAGCATCTAGGATTAATTTATTCCCATGTGTCTAGTGCTTCATGAAGTTCTATCATAGATCAGACACTCAAAAAAGATTTCTAGGGGTGCCTGGGTGGCTCAGTCGGTTAAGCATCTGCCTTTGGCTCAGGTCATGATCCCAGGGTCCTGGGATCGAGCCCCGCATCGGGCTCCCTGCTCGGTGGAGAGCCTGCTTCTCCCTCTCCCACTCGCCCTGCTTGTGTTCCCTCTCTCGCTGTGTCTCTCTCTGTCAAATAAATAAAATCTTAAAAAAAAAAAAAAGATTTCTAGAACTGGATTAAGATCTTCCCTCATAAAACTAATGATGTAATGTATGGTGATTAACATAACAATAAAAAATTAAAAAAAAAAAAAGATCTTCCCTCATTCTTCAGAGATCCTTGATGGTTGAGCATTTGGGTCCCTGGAAAGGCCTAATGCTAAAATCTGAAAACAAAAATAGAAATTGGTAGTATACTGGGTAGCCTAAGGTACCAATGAAAGAAAAGAAAAGAATGGTCAAAAGGGTTGTCCCCATAACAGAGAAATGAACAAGAGACTGTAGGTTCTGATAGACAGGTTGGGAGGACATACAGTTAATGTGTTTGCCTCCAACTCTCCTTGGAGCACAGAGTCATGGCAGAAGAGAATAGGGATTTGGAAGAAGGATGCCTGTGGAGTTGGTAGATAAATGGGAGGGGAGAGGAGTTCAAAGGTCCTCAAGCAGGACCTGACAATGCACTAACTTTCCACTGATAGATAAACTCCCTTCCTTATTAGAAGTTAGACATGGATGTCTGATCACAGTTAGCTTCCAGTCATGGTTAGACAGTGATGACACTGAGGACATTGCTTCAGAGGGTGAGAAGATGAGTTTCCATGGTAGGGAGTAGCCACGACTCCGTGCTCTTCCCCATAGCAGAGAAGGGCTGACAAGGAGTGTACTGGCTTAATAAATCAGCATGGTGGCCACTTTCTGAGCCTAGGTAAGCCTTGCTCAGAGTTCTGAGGTGAGGCTAAGGTCAGAGACTACTTGTAGAAGTGGGAATAAGGTAGTGGTACTTGGGAATTCCCAGGCTACCATTCTCCAAGTGACCATAGGCAGAAAAAGTTCTCCAAAACATGGGTCCTTCCTCATCCATTCTCATGGAGTTTCCACTGTCTAGGCTCACAGAGTAAGTTAGTGTCAGAGCAGAAGAAAAAAGTCCCCCCCCCCCCCCAGGTTCCTTTTTGTATAATGCTCCCTCTGTCGGGGGACGAGGGGGCGGAATCCTCCCACTCTGACACACTTCCACTGTTTTTAGTTCAACTCTTTCTACAGGACCACTCCTTGGGCCCCAGCCTCTTCATCTGCTAAAATTAAGAGGTCAGGCTGGATAATTCTGCTAGGCCTTGATATCCTCTGAAATCTTGAGGGTAGAGGTGATGCTGTGGTGCAAGCATAGGGGTTTATGTCCAGGTTCTATATCCAGGTATCAGGTGTAACAAATCCGAGGAGCCTGACCAGAGTGTGGTCTGGGTCTGTGAGTCACACAGGGCTCAGTCAGTTGGTGAGCGGGAGAAAGGGGGATGTGTGTGAGATGGTGCTGGCAGCAACAGCCGTGATATATTAAAAAAACATTCATTTAGTGCTTACTATGTGCCAGGTGCTATTCAAACACTTTATGTATTTTAATTCATCTAATCATTAAGATAAACCAGTTTATAGGTGAGAAAACTGAGGTATAGAGAGGCTGAATGACTTACTGTAAGTCATAAGTTTGTACGTGGCAGAGTTGAAACCCAGCAACCAGGCTCCAGAATCTGTCATCACTCGTGGAAGTGAAGACATGGTGCTCAGCAAGGGGGTGTCACAGCAAGATGGCTGCAACAGTGTTTTGTGCTAGAGCATCTTTTGTTCTCCAAGAGTGCACGCACTTGTGGGAGGGAGTTTCAGTTAGGATGAGCTCCCCACAAGAGATCTCATCCACTGGACTCTTGAGTATGAGGTCCTTGTGGAGTACAGCCCACTCTCCCTGTTTTCTTCTTCTTTTATGGTGAGTTCTCAGGGAGCTCTCTTTCCTGCCCCCATCTCTCTCTCTCTCTCTCTCTCTCTCTCACTCTCACACACACACTCATTTGCACGCACCATGCAGCCTACCCTCCAAAGTTCCCCCACTTCCACCACCTGGAAGACCTGAACCCAGTAGTGGACAGGGTTCAAAGCATTTTTTTGAGCTGTGTCTGTTTCTATGCCAATCAGCAGATGCAAATGGCTGCCTGCAGAGAAAGGAACCTGAGCCATGGGAAGGTGAGCTCCTGCCCTGCTAACCCCGTAACATGCATGTTAAAATAAAATTTCTAATCACCACTACCATAATTTGATTACCTGTAAAGGTGTCAAGCATTCACAGATTATATTGGTCAGAGATTTTAGCTGCAAGTGTCAGAAGCCCAAACTTAAAGTAGTTTAGACAGAGAGGGGAATTTATTGGTTCAATGACCAAACTGTAGAAATGACAGGGATGGATCATGGTCTTGGATACAACTGGAACCAGGGCCTCTTTGCCTCCCCTCATATCTCTGCTTGTCCCTGCCTGTGAGCTTCAGTTGCTCCTTTCCTTCAGTTTTGTCACTGGGGAAGGGATAAGGCCCCCTGCAAATTCCTCAGATGAGGGAGGACTTTCTTCCAGCCCAAAGGTTGGCTCAGAGGAAGGAAGTTTCCTGTCCCTGGGGAATGAGGGAATGAAGAAGAGAGGATGATCCCTTTCCAGAGAGTAGGGAATGGGACTCAGGGGATGAGGATTCCATCCCCAGAAACGAGGGCAGGGATTCTCCAACACACAGCTTAGCTTTCATTAACCCAACAAGCAGATATGGGAAGACCTGTGATGTGCAGAATGATGTGCTAGACACTGTGGTAGGGCTGGGAAGTAACAGTTCTGTCCTGAGACCTTGCATTTTATTGCAAATATTGGGGACATGAGTCACCAAAAGAGAGGGACCTACTATGGGACATTCAGCAGAGTCTAGGGGCGTCAGGGAAGGCTTCCAGGAAGCAATCATGTCCACTTCAAAACCAGATGGATAAACAAGAGTCATCCAGGTTTGGGGGGTTTGAGGGAAGTAGGGGGCAGTGGAGTGGGGTGGGGAGTGGAATGAACATTCCAGCCAGAAAGGACAGCTCTAAACTACAAAATCAATCAATGTGTGAGGGCTTCAAAGAAAGCCAAGGTAAGGGGGAGTCAGGCTGGTGCACTGGCGCTAGAGGACATTGTGAGCAGAATGAGGGCTTGGATTTGACCCCGGGGGCAATGGAGAGCCGTAATAGGTCTAAGGAGAGCACTTCTGAGTTCTCAATTCTGAGATCCCTTTTTGGGCTCCCTGCAGAGGATGTGTCAGAGGCGAGAGGTACACTTCACACACCCGTGGGGAGAACTTTTGAAGCAGTTTTGCTGTCAGCTTTAGAAGCTTATACCTAAAAAGTAATTAGAGACAACACTTCAAAGAACCCCCCTGGCATGGAGTAGTTACAGAATTTGGGGACAGGTGATCCTTGTGTGAAGCAAAGATCTGGTGGCCCTTGAAGTGGATGACCTGAGGATGGGCATGTTCCCCATAGTGGGGAATTGGGGAAAGGTATTCCCAGGGACCTTCTCTCATCCTGCATGGGCTTTCTCTGGGTCTTCACTCTCGCATCTGTAGGACCTACCAAGATTTGGGTGGAGGAGGCTGGGGGCTGGGTGGGAAAGCTGTCCAATCCACCTCAGGTGAGCTGCAGGGGCAGAAAGCTTCTCTCTTCTGTTCTAGAAAGGATCCTGTGTTGGTTTTCCCACAGTGTGAAGGCCCAAGGCTGAATCTGCTGAGGGTCAGGTCTGTGGCCAGTTCTAGAATGAGTCTAGGTAGTTTACCTGGTGAAGAAAAGGAGGAGAGGAGATGGGGAGGTTGAGAGAGAGTGTGGAGGTCACTCGGTTACTCCTGATCTCCTGATCCTGACATTCATCACATACACACACTCTGTGCCAAGGGTGCTGGGGACCAAAGGGTCACACTGGGAGGTGGTGGGCAGGGAAACTGAGCTGGGGAACTGGGGGAGGGGAGAGGCAGGCTGGGCCCTGAAGGTACGGGGCAGGGTTGTGTGGCCAAGTCAGGATAGAGGGATCTGGGCTGCAGCGACCCTCCCCCTCCGTAGCCTGGCCTGGCTTCCACCACAATCCTACTGGCCCCTGGGCACTCCGGCTGTGGGTCTCAGCTCTCCGAAGCCTCTTTCTCTCAGCTCTGTTCCTCCTCTGTCTGTCCCTGTCCTTGTCTCTCTGAGACCGCCCCTCTGTGTGTGTGTCTCCCTGTCCGTGCCCTGTTTTGTCTCATCTCTCTCCTGATCTCCATCTCAGTCCTTGTTTCCATCCATGTCTCACCCCGGGGTCTTCTCTGTCTCCATGCCTGCCTCACTCTCTTTCTTGGTCCCCCTCTTATCCTTGTCTCCTCTGTCTCTGCCTTGTCCCCATCTCCATCCCTGCCTTTCTCTTGCACGCGCTTCAGCTTTGTCTATATCTCTGTCCCTGTGGGCCCACTTGCCCCTGTCTCCAATCTCTCTCGCGTCCCTGTCTCAGCCTTGCCTCCATCTGTGTACCTGTATCTCTCTTGTCTCTTTCTCCATCACTGTTTCTGTCCCTTTCTCCCCCTGTGTCCTCTCTTCATCCACGTCCCCATCTCAGGCTCCGTCTCTTCCTCGTCCGTGTCTCCATCCCCCTCCTGGACCGCCTCCGTGGTCCCCGGCGGGATAGGACCTCGCTGGGGGCGGGGCCGAGGGGCTGGATCAGAATAACTCGGTTATCAGGACGAATTGAATTAACTTCTTCACCGGAGCGCCGCCAGGCCTGTCTCCCCTCCCTTCTGCGGGGCCGCAGGTGGGGAGGCCGAGGAAACGGGTTGGGACCCTCCAGCCTGGCACTGTGCGTAGAGAGCGAAGGTCTGATCGGGATTGGGGCGGGATGAGGACTGTAGGGATGGGGCCCCACACTGCCCCGCCCTGCACCTCGGGAGCCCAGGGAGGGCTGCGGGTACCCTTTGGAGTGGGGGTCTGGGGTAGCTGGGGGTGGGGCCTGGGCTGTCCAGGCCCCGCCCCGCGGAGCTTGCCCGCCCCGCCCCCTCCGCGGGGTCCTGAGCGTTAAAAGGCGCGCGGGCCGGGCCGGGCTGCACTTGCATTGCACCCGGGCGGAGGGCGGCCGCGACGGGGCGGGCGGACTCGCGGGCGCTCAGAGCCGGCCTCGGGTCCTCGGCGCCAGGCGCTCGAACCCTCATCCCGACCCCCACCCGGCCGGGGACCCCGACCCCGACCCGGCCCGGCCCGGACCCCGACCCCGACCCCCGGGCCGATGGACTACTCCTACCTCAATTCGTACGACTCGTGCGTGGCGGCCATGGAGGCGTCCGCCTACGGCGACTTTGGCGCCTGCAGCCAGCCCGGCGGCTTCCAATACAGCCCCCTGCGACCCGCCTTCCCCGCGGCTGGTCCGCCCTGCCCCGCGCTCGGCTCCTCCAACTGCGCGCTCGGCGCTCTACGCGACCACCAGCCAGCGCCTTACTCGGCAGGTGAGCCCAGCCCCGGCCCAACCCTCCATCCAAATCCTGCGGAAACCCCAGCCCCTGCCCTATTTGGCAAGTGATTGCGACTGTCCCCCACAGCCGCCACCATCCTTGCCCTCCAACACCCGAGGGATCCCCAGCCTCCCTGTAAGACGGGCCTCCCGTAGGCAGAGTTGAGCCCCACCCTCTCATCTTTCCCCTTCTCGTGCTCTTCGGGTCAGGGAAATAGATCCCTGGCCCAGCCCCAGGCCCCTCACCAGGTCCTCCCTTCCCCACCTGCAAAGACTGACCACCAAATCTCTCCATCTCCGTATCCTTGGAAGATGCTCCCGGCTCAGTCCAATCAGATCTCCATCCTTATCCCCACCCCACTTCATGTCTGACCCCAACAAGGGCTCCTGCCGCAGCTGAGCTGCCCAGATGGAAACCTTCCTAGAGCCCCAGCACCATCAAGCTCCTCCTGCCCAGTTTTGGACCCATCCTGCCTGTGCCCAGACCCTCTTGCACCACGGAAACCTCCTCCCTTGCTGGACGAAAAGAGTGTCCAGGTCATTAAGCCACTTTCATTCCCCCTTTCCCCCTGGAGACTCTCCCAGCTAGAGTCCTACAGAACCCAGAAGCAGTCTCCCAGTACCTCCAAGCCTCTTGATTTAAGTCCCAATCTGAACCCTCAACCTCATGGAGCCTCTCCAGCCATCCCCATCTCTCCAGTTAGAGTCCAGGCTGCCCCACCCAATCTCCTTATCTCCTTCCTTCCTGGGAAGACCACTGGGACCCAAATAGAATATTGGGGCCTGGGGGGTGGGAAGGGATGGTGAGAGGGGGACCTGGATTTGGAGAAATGAGAAAGAGCAAGGTGGAGCCAAAAACTGGAACGGTGATGGGGAGATTGGGTACTCTGGGCCAGATGAGGATGTGGACTGGGGAGATAGGGTCAGAAATGGGGATATGGGCCCCACAGAGATGGAGAAATGAGAACAGGTATAGAGAGGTGTGAGCAAAGATGGGAAGATTGGGGGCCCTGGAAGAAATGGGGACCCAGGGTTGGGGAGATGGAGATAATAACTATGTGATGGGGACAGGAATTATGGGAGATGGGGACCAAGGAAGATTAGCAACAGAGATGAGGAAGATGGGGCTAGAAATGGAGTGTTGCAGACAAGGATTAGGGGGAGATAGAGAACTAGGGATGTAGGACAAAGATGAAGGATATTGGGGACTCCTGAAGAATATGGAGACTTAAGCAAGGGTTGGAGACAGGGATGAGGAGATATTGTCAGAAACAGTGTGGGGCAGCGGGGACTGGGATGGGGTAAAAGAGAGACAAGGATGGGAAGAGAATGAGGGAGAGCAGTGGGGCTGGCTGTGGGGGAGTTGGGTCACAGAGAGAGGTGCCTGGAAGGAAGAAGAAGGGCAAAGAGAAGGTAAAGGAACCTGGGTGGGGGAAAATAAGCACCCTTTTCAATGGGCACAAAGAAAAGAATGGTCCAGAAGGGAAAGCTGAAGAGAGATGTGGATGGAGAAAGATGAGGACGAGGAGAGGACACCTGGAGGAGAATGGGTTGTGAGATGGGGCTGAGGAAATGAGGCCTGGGAGGAGAAGGATGGCAAGGTAGAGCGGGCCAAGTCCCTACATGGCAGAAAGTACATGGCAGGGCTCACAGTGGACCCAGGCCAGGGAGTCTCAGTCGCCCAGGCGGGGTCCAGAACTGGTTACTAGGAAGACTCATGATGATGATGAGACCTGGCAGTCAAGGCTAGGGTAGACAGAGCAGGACCTGAAACCAAGCGGGCAGGCTGACCCAGGTAGAAGCACACCAAAGCAGAGGTCGCAGGCGCAGGTGGACTGGAGGGAGGTGAGGGAACACGGGGAGGACCGAGGACAGGTCAGCGGTCTTGACCTGAGGATCAGATCCTGATTCCCTCGCTGCTGCTCTTGGGCCCCAGGTCTCCCTGCGCCCTGTCCGCCTTCACTCCTGCCGGCTCCACTGAGCGACAGGGAAGACGCTCAGTTCGAGACTGAGCGAAGGAAGCCGAGGGGCCGGGTCAGGGGCGGGGGACCGCGAGCGATCTCAGGGGCCGGACACAGCGGGCTGAGCTCGGCCCCTCACGCCTCCACCCTCGTCGCTCCCCCCTCCTGCACACACCCCTAGTGCCCTACAAGTTTTTCCCGGAGCCGTCGGGCCTGCACGAGAAGCGCAAGCAGCGGCGCATCCGCACCACGTTCACCAGCGCGCAGCTCAAGGAGCTGGAGCGGGTCTTCGCAGAGACTCACTACCCCGACATTTACACACGCGAGGAGCTGGCGCTCAAGATCGACCTCACTGAGGCTCGCGTGCAGGTGCGTGTTTGCGTGTGTGTGCGGGAGTGTGCGCGTGGAGGAGGGTGGGAGGTTAGTGCCCGGATACCTGGGGGCCGCGGGACAGAGGGGCCTCACTCGGGTGGCAGGCAGGTGCAGCTTGGAGGCGGAAAGCTGGGGCCAGGGGCCAGGGCTTGGTCTGGGGGTGGTTGGGCAGGAGAGGATGGGCAACCCCGGGAGGCGACGGGGCCAAGACTTGGCAGACCTGAGGCCCTCGGGAGAACTGAATTCTTCAGCCCCACGATTTCCCCCTGGGTCTCCTTAGTAGGGCCAGGCATGTAGAGGGATGCTTGGGAATTCTGGAAGGAGGCCGAGTGGGTAGAGTGGGAGCGAGGCAGACGAATCCGGGAAAGCCAGCGAGCGCCCCCATGTCCCCTCCCTAGCTCCGCTGCTGTGAATTCTCTGAGCCCGAAACGCAGGGCTCTGGGCCGGCTCAGGGCTCAGGAGGGCCCGCCCAGGTGGACTCTGTTGTCTGTCTTACAAATCCAAGTACAGATGTCCAGCTGGTCCGCCTTCCCTGGAGACCCTGAACAAAAGGTTTCCCCTAGTGCCCGAACACGTTCTCCACCGCCCTGAGACACTCCAGGTGGAAATTCGTGGAGCTTCTTGTAGGAAGGAATTGGGGGCAGGGCTTTGGGTGATGAGGGAGCGAAGGCGGGGTCCCCTCCAGGAGACCAAGAACACTGGAGGCAGCGGGGTCGGCGAGTGAGCCGATCCCAAGGGGAAGACCTGGAGGAAGGGGCAAGCGGAGGCGAGGAGGTGAGCAGAGAGGCGAGGAGGGCTACGAGCCTAGTGGTGGAGGGCCCGGGGGGCCGACGCTCAGAAAGCTGGTGATAATCCTGATCCGGCCCCTTCCCGACTGAGGGCTCACCCGCGTCTTGCGGCCTCGGCCTGACCGGCCCCTGTGCCCGCAGGTCTGGTTCCAGAACCGCCGGGCCAAGTTCCGCAAACAGGAGCGTGCGGCCAGCGCCAAGGGTGCGGCGGGCGCGGCGGGAGCCAAAAAGGGCGAGGCGCGCTGCTCGTCCGAGGACGACGACTCCAAGGAGTCCACGTGCAGCCCCACGCCCGACAGCACCGCGTCGCTGCCGCCGCCGCCGCCTGCCCCCGGCCTGGCCAGCCCGCGTCTGAGCCCCAGCCCGCTGCCTGCCGCCCTGGGCTCCGGGCCCGGCCCTGGCCCCGGGCCACAGCCGCTCAAGGGCCCATTGTGGGCGGGCGTGGCGGGCGGCGGGGGCGGCGGGCCGGGCGCGGGCGCGGCGGAGCTGCTTAAGGCCTGGCAGCCGGCGGAACCCGGGCCCGGGCCCTTCTCCGGGGTTCTGTCCTCCTTCCACCGGAAGCCGGGCCCGGCCCTGAAGACCAATCTCTTCTAGCCGCTGGACTCTGGAGGCTCCGGGCCTGCCCCCAGAGACGCCCCTGCCCCTCCAGGACCTGACAGAGTCCCTCCCTATTTGGGCGCCCGCCTGGAAGTGCCCATCTGTCCCCACCCCCTACCGTGTCTGACCCCTAGGTGTGCCCCCCCCCCAGCTTTGGAGACCAAGTCAGGGCCTCTCGTCCTCACCTGCCCTACCCAGCAGAGCGGGGTACTCTTCACTGGGACCTCCCCCCTTCCAGCTTGGCTTTCTTTGGAACCCGGATCAAATAACTGTGCTGGAACGTGAGGGTACTCAAGTGCAGTAACAGCCTGGCTCCCTCCCCTGGCTCTGCAGCTGGCTGGGTCACTCCTCACCTTAGCGACCAGCCTGCTGCCCCAGAACCTCGGGCCCACCGGTACTCGTCCTTGTTGGGATAATAAGCCACCTGAAGGGTCGCACTGCCAATTTATCCCCTCCCATTCCCAGCCGGTCTGGCGCAGAGGTTAGGCCTGTTCAGAGCAGTGGGGCTGGCCAGGGCATCGGGACAGAGGGGTTTCCTCTTTCCTGATTATTATTTTTTGGGGGAAGGGTTGTTGTTGTTCTTTTCCTTTGAAAAACTTGTAATTTATTGAGGTGAGTTTTGCTCAATCCAAATAAAACTTAATTTATTGAAGACATCACGCTGGCAACCCTTCTGAGTAGCCAGGATGGGGATAGGCTGCCTGCAAGAACCCGACCCGCTTGCAACCAGCAAGGAACGCACTGCAGCCCCACATCCGCAACCGAAGGTGGTATAGACCAGGAGACAGTGAGAACTAAGCAAACTAGCACTTTATGGGCCAGATCCTTCTCCCCACCCCACGAGCCCCAATAACATTAAAGTGCCCGCCCTCCCTAAACCCACGCAGAAAAGCTTAAATAAACCCCAGCCCGGTCCTTGGGCTATTCCTTCATTTCCGGACGGACACCCCCATAGTGGGGGCTGGGAGAGGTCCTAGCTGAGCCCCTCCCCCTGTGGTTCAGGCCAGGTGGAAGGCAGCAGAAACAGCGGTTAAAGTGTGGACCCAGGCATAGCCAAATGGACGACCCTACGGGCACCCCTGGGGCTGGGAGTAGGGGTCCTGAAAAGGAGGTCAGCCCCAGAACAACCAAAGTCCTTGGTAATCATGGCAACTGACCTCTGGAGCCCTGGGGCAGGTGAGGGGCAGGATGTCCTAATTAGGGCATTCCAAATGACTGGGCAGTGGGGAACGCAGATCCCCAATAAATAGCCAGAGAGGTACTGCCCCACCCCTCATAACTTTTCGACTTCGGGGCTGTGGCTGGGCCTTAGTGGAGGGGTAGGGGTGCCGAGTTCCCAGCTTCGCAGTGCCCCCGCTATCACTTGCTGAGCTGCAGGGTGTCCAAAAGGAGGCGCTTGTGAGCCGGGTCCTGCACCCCAGCCTCCTCCAGGTCCTCCTCGGTGATGTCGCTGTAGGGGTAAGAGAGGCTGGGAGGTTGGCGAAGTGGTCTCGAGGGCCCGTTGCTCCGCCCCCGGGGCCAGCCCCACCCCATCCGCCTGCAGCCCCGCCCCCACCTGAGAAACTCCAGGTCGTCCCAGCCATTGTGCACCAGGCCCTCCTCATAGCGCTCCAAACCGATGGCCCGCAGCCAGGCGCCCATGCCCGCCTCGCCCAGCCCGCTGGCCCGCCCGCCCTGCGGGCACGGAGCCTGAGGGAATAGGGCATGTCAGGGGGAGCACTGGGGGTACCCACACAGAGAAGCACCCGCAGGCAGCCACATTCTACTACATGCTTTAGGGGAAGAGGCAAGAACTGGGGCTGATGCAGGTGTCCCCCCCAACTCCCCAGTGCCCAGCTCAGGGCAGAAGGGACACCACTGAGTGTTGAATGGTGAAGTAAAAGGCTACCACTGTCCATGGGCAAGCACACACCTCAGGTACACACAGATAGCCACCCCTGGTCCACACACCTCCTCTGCCAGGTCCTCCTGGATGCTCTCTCGGATGCGAGGCGGAGGGAAGCTGAGAGGCCGGCCATAGTCCGAGGGCAGTCCCCGGGGCAGCTGCAGCTCCAGGGGGCCTGGCAGAAGTACCGAGCGGCCAGGCCCAGCAGGGGCATAGTCCACCTCACTCAGCGTCTTGGCCATCTGCAGCACGGAGCAGGAGCGGTCGTCCCCACTGGCTACCTCCCCCAGGAAAGTGCTGGTAGGTGAGGGGCCTGGGGGCAGCGGGGGTCTTGGATGGGCCTTGGGAGGTGGTGGGCCACGGGCCTCACCCCCGCTGCGGCCCCGGACCACTGGCCCTGGCAGAGGATCCAGGCTGGGGGGCAGGAAGATGGCCGAGTCTGGCAGTGGTGGGGGTGGAAAGTCTGGAGGGGGCAGTGTGCCCCCAGACTCCTCATCTGATGAGCTGCCCTCTCCCACACGGGGGGGCCGGTGGCGCCCAAGCTGTGGAACAGGCACTGTGATGGCCACTTTGTTCTTGGTGGCCGGCGGGACAGGGGCCCTGGCAGGCGAGGGTGGCTCCGGGGGCAGCAGCTGGTGGGGGACCCCTTCAAGGACGTAGTAGGCAGGGTTATTGAAGCTGTTCTTGGGTGGGGGGGCTGCCACCCCTTCCGGCTCTGGAGCCCCCTCTGCCTTCAACCTGGGTTTGGGAGCAGGATAATGAAGTCAGGACCCAGATACCAAAGTGAAGGCAATGGGTGCAGTGGAAGGAGAACTGGACTGGGGAGTCAGGACGGTGGGCCACCGGTCCTACAACTGCATGTGACCTTGAGCACATCACTTTCCCTCGCTGGCCCTTGCTGTCTTCACCTCTAAAATCCAGGAGACACGATCACTGAATAGATAATCCCTGAACTTCCTTGCCTGACTTGCTAAGATTCTCAGATCTTTCTTTCATGACTTTGTGAAACCTGAGCTTAAATCAGGGAAAACAGGTGCCAGAAGGCAGGGCAATAAAGACTTTAATGCGAATGACCAGCCAGATCTTGTGAAAGCCTCTGGAGGCATCTGAGGCCAATCTACTGAGGAGTCTCACCCAGGGATTCAGGTTAGTTTTACTCAAGCCTGAAGATAAAACCAAGGTGACTGATAATAGGTGAAGGTGAGTGAAAAAGCACCATACCGCAGCTAGGAGCTTTTATTTAAGTTCAAGCGACACTTGGATATAATTAGAAAGTAAGCCTCACTTTCCCCGAGTATGAGCCACAGAACACTAGTTCCCCAGGGTATTAATAGTTACTGTGTGGAAAAGAAGTTTCCTGGCCCATTAAGTTTGGGAAACTATATTCAACAGAGTTGAAAAAGGGTTTCCTTCCTGTTCACATGCTCAGAGCTTTTGCGAATACTAATGTGCACTGGGACTGTCTAAGAAAAGAATCTAGCCGGAACCATTTCCCAAACTCATTTGACCACAGACCCGTTTCCAATGGGGCATCTTGTAGGACATGTTCCATAGAATGCACCGAAGGAAATCCCATGCTGAGGCCAAACAGAAAGCTCCCTCCTTACATGGAGGGAACTGTTGCAGAAAACAACTTCTAATTCTATTTTTTAAGGCAGAATCGGGAGGAGAGAATGACTGTGCTCCCGTGGACTCAGGGAGGTCTGGCTGGCCCGAGTGGCCATAGGTATGGAGCCCCAGCGCCCCCAGCCATGGGGCTTGAGATCACTCAAGCAGCAAATGGTCCCCAGGCTGGCCCTGAGAGCCGAGCATAGCAACAGATGAAGTGGGGGGTTTAACAGCTTCCTTCTCTCACCTGGAGGTCAAGGGCTCCTCCCGGGGGGCAGATCGAGGTGGGGCTGGAGGCCTCCCAGTTGGTGGTGGTTTCTCTGGTTCTTCGAATAACTTGGACAGTGGGCAGGAGGCCTCTGCGGGGGCTGGTTTGCGGTTCCCTGACCTGCCAGGGGTGTACAGGGGTGAGATGAGGTAGAGGCTGGCCCAAAGCCCCCAGGCACCCCTTCACGGGACCCCCGGCACAGTCCCAGCTCACCTGGGATCCTGGCTGCCTCGAGACACAGAAGGGACTTTGCTCTTTGCTCCTGCCTCATCCTTATCAATGCTGATCCACTCTGGGGGAGGAAGAGAAAGAAGACTCAGAGGGGACCTGGGGTTCTGGACCATAGATACCCACTGGGCCTACCAGGCCTTTTCCAGCTACTCCTCAATGCAGGCCCACTTCCAGCCATGGCTGCATAATTTCCAAATATTTCAGGGATTCTAACAAGCCCTCCCCCCACCCCGGTCCACCCCTCCTAGACCTGCCCACACCACCCATCTTATGCCCCATATCCCTCCCAATGGAGCCCCCACCGTAGAGTCGCTCACGGGTGCCCAGGCGCTCTGTGGGCACCCGCACCTTCATGGAACCACGGATGTTGCCTGTCTCCTCGCCGCGGTGGGACAGGAAGGTCAGGAACTGCTGGGCCGTGCTGCCAATCATGGACTTGAGTGCCACCACACACTCCCCTGAGGGAAGATGGGGCAGACCGGCACATTGCCAAACCTTTCTAGAGCTCTGCTTGGCTTTCCGTGCCTTTGGCACCCCTCTGCGCCCTCACCATAGGATTCGTAGCCATCCATGGACTTGACCGTGAGCAGGAGGTGCTGGTCCTGCAGGTACTCGATATCAGCCAGAATTGGCTTGAGCTGGGGAGCAGAGAGGCCCAGTGAAGAACAAAGCCCCAAGGACCCCCTCCTGCCCCTGACACCACTCACCCCTACCCTCAGACTGGTCCATGCTCACTCCCGCTTAAGGAAAGATCCCAAGCCTTAATGTAGAAGACACAGCCCCGCATGGGCCTTTCATAACATTTAACAGCATTGTCATTCATCTTCTACATCCTCAATGGCCAACACAGGACCTGACATTTAGCAAGGGCTCGAAAAGTATTTATGAACGGATGAATGAACCTGCAACTTGGTCCCTCACCCTTACTCATGCCCAGCCCCACTACGCACACGCACACGCACACTCTCGCGTGCACGAACCACACGCGCTCCGCCACGCCTCTCCCTGTGCCCTCACCTACAGGCCCAGGCCCGGCCAAAAGCCTCACCGTGGGGAGCTGGCGTGAAGACCACTGCACCTTGAGGAAGTTGATGTTGTCACTGCTCTGGGCATCATTCTCGAAGCTCTTCTTGTACTCTGGGGAGAGGGAGGGGGATACCCAACTGAGTGCCGCCTCCTGGCTTCCCTTCCCCCTATCCTGGGGGCCGACCGCTCTGGGCACCTCGGGCTCCCCAGCCCTCTTGGCCACACCCAGCCCCGGGCCTGC
The DNA here is from genome assembly GCF_964656455.1 of Halichoerus grypus. NCBI lineage: Eukaryota > Metazoa > Chordata > Mammalia > Carnivora > Phocidae > Halichoerus > Halichoerus grypus. The sequence goes on along the minus strand of NC_135722.1, from coordinate 51,475,364 downwards.
CTCTGACCCTCCAGGCAGGTGGAATAGAACTCAATGAAGAACTTGGTGCGGCTGGCTGTCTTCACAATGGCCTCGATGCTCTCAAACTCAATGTAGGCCTGGTCCGAAGTCTTTGAGAGCCCTGAGGGGCAAAGGGAGGAAGGCAGTCAGGAGGGCTGCGAGGGTGGCAGGAGGAACGGGACAGACACTGAACCCTGGGACAGGAAATCAGGGCCCCTGGCAGAGGAGGAGGGACGGCCAGGAGGGGCCTCCCCAATCCCAAGCAACCAATGGGGAGACCCCAAAGCCCAGGCCCTGGACCAGGCAGACAACCCAAGGATGAGAGACCACGTAGGAAGGGGGCTGGGGGACCAGAAGCCCTGCAGGGACTGCCTGCCAACGACCCCCCACACTACCAGGCACACTCGGGGGTACACACGTGGCTCCAGGCAAATACAGATACGTGTGTGTGTTTACGTTCACAGACACACACACACGCACGGGCACGCACCTTTCACGGTGCCCCGGGCACACAGCTTCACACAGTACATGTTCAGAAACAGTCTTGCACATACATGTCCACACCCAAACACACACACACACAGATACAGTCAAACCTATGTACATCCCAGGCCACCCACGGGCACATCCAGAACAGTCACCTTTCTTGGAGATGAACTGAGAGGTAACTCCAACCTCAAATGTCCCGAACACGGGGGAGTGGTCGCTGGTGACGATGTCATCAGTGCAACCTGGAGTAGGAATGGGAGCTCAGGGGCAAGCTCTTTCCTCTCAGCTCCCACTTCCCAAAGCTAGGGCAGGATCGGACGGTGGCCGCCCAGGACTGCCCATCACCCTGTCCAGGAGACTCTGACCGTAGGAATTGCAGATGATGTGGGTCTCAGGGTACGACTTCCAGAGAATCCGGTCACACCACGAAGGCACATTGGTCCGGACCTGGGGCAGGCGATGTCAGCATGGTCAGGGCCAACAGCTGCATGAGCCCCACTGCAGAGCTGATGAGGCCCTACACTCCCACCACCCCAGGCCCCAGCACCCATCTTCCTTCTTGGGTCCTCACAACACCCAGGATCACCCACCCCTAAGGCCTTAGAGGGGCCACCGAAGCTGGAGTAGTAACTGCCCAGACCTTGACCAGACATGCACTCTTGCTTCACTGCAGCCCAGAGGAATCTCCCAAGGCCCCCCCTGCCCGTTCCCCTCGCTCACCCCAGTTGGCTTCTGCTTGTGCCAGGCATACGTGTCCCGGGAGCCCCGCTCGTAGCGGTAAGTGGGAGGGAAGGAGATCTCTTCCTCACCTAGGGAAGGCAGGGAACAAGCAGGGCTCAGGGCCCTGAACACCCAGGCATACCAGAAAGGCCCCAGCCCTCGGAGACCTGCCGGGCCCACACTCACTGAACCGAAGGAAGACCTTGTGCTTCTCGCGTTCCAAATTAAGCTGGTCCACCCTGAGCAGGGGCTCAAACTCCTTCCTGCTGATGTAGTTCAGGATCTCCTGCAGTGTAGACACAAGGGCTGGCTACTCCCTCTTGAGCCAGAGCCAGAGGTGGGAGCCCAACTGGCCCCCAGCCCAGCTTCCCTCACAGCCACCCAGTGGCCCTGTTCGCACCTGGATATCCATGTCCAGGCGGTAGTTGAGGTCTCCAAACCAGAAGAGGTGAGTGAAACGCAGAGAGATGTCAAAGGCACTGAGCTGCCGATCGCCCAGCGAGAGCAGCCGCAGGATGTCCAGGTAGTTCTGGTTCCGCCTGGGGGGCGGGGTGGGGGGCCCAGGGTCAGGGGCCAGGGACTGGCAGGAAGGTAAGAAGTCTCTGGGGTCAGGGATAGGGTGCGGATCAGGGTCCCTGGGGACAGAGGAAAGAACTGGGAACAAGATCGAGGTAGAGCAGTCTTGAGTTGGGACAAGGGAGAAGGCGGTCTCTGGGGACAGGGATGCAGGAGGGTCATGGACTGGGATATGGGAAAGGGGATAGGTCTGAGGGGAATGGGGAATGAGGGTAAAGACTTGGAAAGGTGCCCCCTCACCGGGCGGTTTTCTCATTTCCTGAGGTGAGGTGGCAATTCACAAAGCCAAATGAGGTGCCATTGAACATGAAGGAGACTCCCACAGCTCCCTTGTTTCCTGTCAGGGCAAGCAAGAGAGGAAGGCCTGCGTCACCTCTGGAGGGCTCCCAACTCTCCCCTCTGCCCCTCGAAGCAGTGGTGGGAAGATCCTCCCACTGCCCCCCCACCCCACCCCAGACGCTATGAGGCAGGCAGGCCTCTGAACGCATCCCCCCTTCCCAGGGGGCCACACGGCACACGCAGTCCATCTGGGTGGCCTGAGTCTCTGCATGTGTGAATAAAGCCCCTGGAGATCACAGGGGATCCCAAAAGTGGAGCTGAAAGGACCTGCACATTCTGAGCAGAATCTCTGCTGAGGGAACGCTGGGCCACAAACCAAGAGGCCACCACGTACTAGCTGTGTGACCTTGGACAGGTCACTCAGCGACTCTGGGCCTCAGTGTTTTTTGGGTTTTTTTGAGGTTTATCATCTATGTAATGGAGATAATAATCCTGGCCCTGCCTTCCTGGTGGTGCTAGAAGACATTTAGAACATGAATATGCTTTACAGAGTTCAAAGTTCTATATTTGAGAAAGCTGAGACCACCCAAAAAGGGGAGACTACGGGCTGGAGAGGAAGCAGGAGGTGTGGACAGAGAGACCCTGCCCACCCTACTCACCCAGGGTGTTGGCGATGCCAGTCTTCACGCTGGACGTACTGACATGGCTGATTCGGTTCTCGTGCTCTGGCTTGACCAAAACAGCTACCTTGATGTTCCACAGTGACTGCATGGCAATCTGGGTAGAGGGTTCGGGGTCACCCCTGCCCTGGGCTGGGGCACTGTCCACATTCCGCCCCCCCAACACCCCTGCCTATACTATAGACTGTGCTGTCAGTCACAGGATAGAAAGGTCTGCTACCCCTTTTTCCTGAAGGGCCAGAGAGAAACATAGCATGTTCCCACAGCACGAAGGACTCGTTAGATCTCCTAAAGGATATGCCCGGGGGCCAGAGGGAAAGCCAGTCAAGTTGTGCTCCCCAGGGTCTCCCATAAGGTCAAGCAGGATAGTCTGGGGTGGTGTCTGAGGAGAGGGGGACTGGACAAGACGACCCCCCCCTTACCGGGCGATAATCCAGATCTGTGAGCTCCTTGAGGCCCCCGCGTAGCAGGTCCAGCCACTCGCGGTCGCCCACTGAGTTCTCCTGGGTCCCAAAAACATAGATGTCATGGGGTATGGTCACTGTGACCTCATCCAGGGTTTTCCCGAGACCCTTCGATGTGAACCAAGATGTCACGTTTTTCGGAGGTGGCACACTTCCTGGAGGAGAAGGGGATGGGGGGCAGTCAGGCCCCTGACCTGGGGCTATTCCCCTCTCCCCGCCCAGCCCCAACCTGGGCCTGACCCATGTTCCAGGTGCCTATGAAGACAGAGATCATGTCGGGCTCATCTTGCTTGGAGTGCTTGTTCTTCATGAGTTGCAGTAGCTGGCAGAAGGCCTCCCGCTTCTGGGGGGACAACAGCCAGTTAGGGGAGGTCCCTGGGAGGTGGCAGGTCCCACAAGGCGAGGGTCATGCCTGTCTGGTCCCCCATTCAAGCATATCACAGGTGCTCAATAACTGTTCACTGAATGGACCCTTTGACGCCACCCTCAGGCCACCCATTCTCAATACATATACTCTCTGCCCTGTCAGACCCACCCCTGCCAGGAGGGACAACCCACCTACATCACGTGCCTCCTCTCTTCCCACCCCACAGGGACCCCTACGGCCCCCAGGGCCTAGCCCAGCAGGATGCTCACCCGGGCACTGACAAAGATGAAGTCCTTGCGCTGTGTCCGATCCTTCTCCTTCTCAAACACGACACCCAGTTTGTTCTGGACACGCTGGGACTTAATGAGCTGGCGGACTAGGGAATGGAAGACAGTCTCACTGGCCCGGGCACTGAGGCCTGGAGGCCGCCCTGCCCGCTGCCCCAGGTCAGGCCCCGGCTCACTGCGGTCATGTGTGAAGGTCGTCCAGTCCTCCTGCGAGTCCCGCTGTCTCCGCAGCAGCACCAGCCGCCCGCCCTCCACATCCACGCTCAGCGTGAACTTCTGCGACTTCCCGATCTTGGTCAGGTCGCCCAGAGTTACATCCAGCTTCACCTGCAGGTCATGGGGGAGTGGGGGGGCGGCTGCTGGAAAGACCTCGGGCAGGGGACACCCCCTTCACCTCCAACGGCCCTTTGCCCCAGAAGGCCCCACCTGACACCCCTTCGTACCTCAAAGGCCTGCACGGGGATGGTCTTGGCCTTACGTATGGATGGCTGCAGCGGAGCCGGCGGGGCTGTGGAGCTCATGTCCTGCAGGGCCTTCAGGGCCTGGAGCAGGGAAGGGCAGGCAGGGTCAGGGGACATGCGGAGAGCTGGGGCCAGGAGGGGCACGGCTGATGCTGGGGTCAATGCTAAACTGTAGACTCAGGGTGGAGACCAGTTAGGCTAGTGCAAACAGTCAGGGACCGGCAGGTGAGGTTGGAGGTCGGGAGTCAGGCTACCTTCTTCTGGATGCCCGACAGGAAGTCCTTTAACACGGACAGCTTCAGCACCAGGCTCTCCAGCTCCTGCTCCCCAGTCTGCGGCGGAGTCTGCACAGAGCAAGGATGAGGCTTGCACGGGAGGCCAGCAAGCAGGAGGTCCCCCAGCCGGCCCCAGACACGAGCCCGTTCCCCACAGGCCTCCCCGTAATCCCACCTGCTGCTGCAGAAGGCGGGTCACCATGGGAGAGCTCTGCTGGTCAAACACCTTGGACAGGATCTCCAGGCCCGACAGGACCTTGTCCACCTCACTAGGGGAGACAACTGGTCAGAATGCCCCCTCCCCACCCCAAGGACAGGGCGGGGGGCTGAGTGGGTAGCTTCAGCCTCCACCGTGAGGATACAAGGCTTCGGGTGAGGAAAAGTCAGGAAACAACAGCTGGATCCCTGTTCAGGGCCAGAGATCAGAGGTACGGACATTTGTGCAACAAGGGGGCAGGCGAGGAGAGGCTGCACGCACAGGGCTGGGCGGCCCGGGTACCTGTGCAGCCTCCGGCATGAGGTGGCGAGGGTGCGGGTAAGGTGGGGCAGGTTGCTGGCTCCGCCGCGCACAGCCTCCAGGTCCAGTCCGTAGCTACCCTTCAGGTACTCGTGCGAGACAGTGCTCAGCCCATTGGGAGCACTTCAGGGAGGGGTTGAGAAGTCAGTGAAGAACCTGCTGACCCTGTCCCAGCACTCCCACCCTATCCCTGGAGGAGATGGGACTGGTAGCGATCAGAGCACCACGGATCAGGGTGGCTGCCTCTGCGGGTGGAGTGGGAGGGCTTGGAAGGTCTCTCCTCCTTTGATGAGGATACCGTTCTCAGAGGAGAAAGGGAATTCTGGCTCCGTGTAGGGGGGCTGCGCTCTTACCTCTCAGCAGCTGGAGTTGTGGGAGTCTCAGGGGCTGCTGGGGGGCTGCTGGGCCCCGTGGGGGCAGAAACACTGGTGGAGCCAGAACGCGGGGGCAGCGGGGGCTTCTCATCCTCGCCATCTGTGGACAGGAGTCAGTGGGCCTCCCCTCCCCAGTGAAGTATAGATACTCCCACGGAAGTGGGGGAAAGGGCCCTGGCATCATGGTCAGGAGCAGGGGGCTCCGGGGGAGGCAGGCTGAGGAGGCGGGAGGGGAAGCAGCAGGTGGCGTCTGGGAGGGGGCAGGGAGGCAGAGCGGGCAGCACCTGAGACATCACGGTCGTCAGGGGGCTCTGGCTCGCGCTCCCGCTCCACAGGCAGCAGCAGGGCGCACACAAGGCCCTGGCTGGGCTGCGCGTACAGGCCGATGAGCTCGCCCAGGGTCTGGAAACGGCGCACGGGCACGCCCTGCGAGGTCTGAGAACCAGCACGGGTGGCAGAAGGGTCAGCCAACTGATCCCAAGCCACAGGATGGAACCAAGGCCAGGGCTCAGGGTCCAGGCTCCTACCTGCACGGCCAGGAAGTCTTCTCCATCAGGTAGAATTCGATATGTATGCACGTGCTTCTGATACCTGATGACAAAGCAAGGGTCAGAATCTGTCGCCCTCTGGCTGGGGTCTAAGCCCCAAGGCATGCCTTCCTCCTGCTACAGGGCTCAGCCCTCAGCTCCCTCAGCTTGGTTTTCCTAAAACCTTTGCTCAGGCCGCACAGGGTTAATGAGGAGCCCAGTCCACTTGTATCCTGCTAGTGTTGCCAACAAGAGCAGGAATGACCGGCCTCCCCCCGCCACCCACCCCCCGCCACCCTTCCACCCAGACCTACATAGGCTCCACACCCACCACTGGGCCCGGGAAGCAACAGGCAGCTCTTCTGTGGCCTCCACAGCTGTCTAAACAGCCCCTCTGGGCTGTGGTACCAGCTCTGGCCCCCTGCCAGAGTAAGCGTCCTCAGAAGCCTGGTTAACCTCTGTTTGCACACACAGGGGACGTGCTCACACACGTGTGCGCCTGCTGTCTGTATTTACGTTGGTGTCTGGCTCTGCTGGAGTCGGCTGTGTCGGGGCCGTTTTGTTAGGAAGTATGCGGGTACCCCGGCTTTCTCCCCGCTTCCCCAGACACCAGGACATTGGGATGCCCCAAGGGGGCCCCCTATGGGAGACCTAGGCCTCTAAGAGCCCCAAACCGAGGAGGGTGCTGACAGATGGCAGCAACAGCTGAGCAGGTGACAGCTGAGCCTGGCCTGGGCAGTGCAGGCCACACTCAGTGGGGATGGAAGCCTCCTTCTGCAGCCAAACCTCAGGTAGGCTTGCTCAAGGGAGCCCCCCCCCACCGGCCCATGTGTGTGCTGGGCACCAGAGAGGACCAAATGCCCGCCTGAGGGGACCCTACACCTTGGCCACAGTCCATCCCCTCCGCTCAGGTAGGCCCCCTTCCGAGCTCTCGCAGCTGCTGACGGGGCAACGTTCCGTGCAGGTGTCTGTGTGGGCACCACGCAGTGGGCTGCATTTACAACAATAGCATCCCATTAACTGAGCCGTGTCTGTAGGACACCCTACAGATGTGATCTCATTTAATCCTCACATTGTGATACAGATATTCTCCAGAAGAGGAAACAGGCTCAAAGAGGGAAAGCAATTTGACTCCGGTCGCGGGGTAAGTGAAAGGCAGCGCTGGGACTTAAAGCCAGGGCAGAGGCCAGTGGCTGTCAGAGCAGGGGTGTGTCCCGAAATGTCACCCACGGACATATGGGTATGTAGACGGGGAAGCAAGTATGTTTCTGATTACCTACCCCCAGGCTTCTATCCCATTTCTGACCTGTCCCCCCACCCCCCGCCGCCCCCCACCCCGGGCTCTTAAGATTCAAGGAGTAGCCAGAGTCAGCTGGCAAAGCCGAAACCCCCGACGCAGACAGACCCTCACTCCACCCATCTCCTCCCCTAGCTATGGAGCCAGGACTCTCCCCTCCTGGGACAATAATGTTCCTCCCCCAGACACAGGCCCAGCTGTCCCCCTCCCACTCAACAGCTGACCCAGCACCTGCCTCCCTCCCCTCCCTAATTAGGGGGTATGCCCCAGAGGGGGGCTGGGAGGCAGGACTCTAGGATAGTCATCTGCCAAAGCAGTTCCTTGTTAGTCTCTCCTGGGCGTCAGACTTGGACCATGAGCTGAGACTTAGGGGACCCCCTCCTCTTCAGGTCCACTGCCCAGGTCAGAGCTTCTCAATCCCAGCACCACTCACGTTTTGGACTGCACAGTTCTTTGTTGTGAGGGACTGTCCTATGCACTGCAGGATGTTTAGCGGCATCTCTATGGCTTTTACCCACTAGATGCCAGCAGCACTATCCCAGCTGTGACAACCAAAAATGTCTCCACACATCGCCAATGTCCCGGAGGGGTAAAATCAACCCCAAATGAGAACTACTGGCCCAGGCCAATGCGCCCCCAAAGAAGTGAAAAGAGCAGAAGCATAAGGGACAGAAATATAGGGATTTGGGAGGGTTCAGGGCTAAGGGGGAATATAATCAGATCCTAATGCCCACAGCAGTCCACCTAGTATAGACAATGGGGCATAGGAGACAGCTCAGGGAGATGACTCCAAACCCACCAAACTCACCCAGAAGCACTGCCACACACAGCTGATGGCTACAGAGGCAGGACCAGACCCACTCAGAGAGCTGCCAAGTCTAACCCACATTCAGCACCCATAGCTCAGGGCTAGGGCGGCCAGGATACCCAGGACCAGGGCACAGGCGCACGCTCATTGATTTATGAAATAATGACGTGGCCCCATATAGCTTTGCCTCCCCCATCCTTCTCAACACCACCCTGCCCCCCAGCCCCAGACATCTACAGCCACACAGGTCCCAACCTCAGTCCTGGGGGCATAGAAAGGACCCCTAAGGAAGCTGCTGGGCGTCCTCACAGATCCACTGGTCTCTCTGGCCCCAACCCCCTCCGTGCCTACTGCTCAGACACCCCATCCCTGTATAAACAGAACTACACACAACCCTGGAACGCACATCCACACATCCTCACCCCTCCTGCCCCTTCTGCCTGAGGGTACCTGAGGGGGTCTGCCAGAGACTCCCTGCATTTTCCCCCCTTACAGCCACCCTGGCTAACAGGACCCCACATACTCTGCCCTCGACGCCCCAGAAAGTGTCCCCCGAGACACAGCAGGAAGGAAGTGCCCCCTGCATCCTTCCTCAGCCCAGGCTTAAAGCCAAAGCCCCCACTGTTGGGGGCGCTGGCGTCCCACTGTCCCAGGCCCTCCGCACACACGCAAGGAACCTGGGGCCGCGCCCCCGCCCGCAGGGAGCCCCAGCCCCACTCACAGGACGCAGAGCGCGAAGGCTCCCGCCACGCTCTCGCTGTCTCGGACCAGGAAGCTGCCATCGCGGCCTGCCCGGGCCAGCAGCTCCTCGGCGGCAGCTCGGCTCAGGTCGCGGTGGTACCAGGCGGGGGCCGGGCTGCCCAGCGCGCCCCCGGGCCCCGCACTCCCCGGGCCCGGCGCCCCGCACGCCGAGGCCATAGCGCGCGCAGGGCTCAGCGCCGCCCGCGCCCACCGCCCCGCGCCATCCGCCCCGGGACGCTCGGGGCCGAGGCTGGGGCCGGGCCCGGGGCCTGAGGATCCACGGACCGGACCGAGCCGGGGGCCGGGGGCTCCGCGCTCCGCCGCGCAGGCCGCCTGGTTCGCCGCACCGCCGCCGCTGCCGCCGCCTGCAGCGCCGGCCTCAACTTGAAGAGAAAGAAAAGTTTGTTCAGAGGCGGCGGGGGAGGGGCAGGAGCACAGCAAAGAGCCGGGCGGCCGGCCCCCTCCCCCTCCGCTCGGCCCACGGCCCGACCGTCCCTACCCCCACCCTCTTCCCCGTGGGGATGATGGCCCCCGCATTCCCGCAGGACGCGGGACCCCCCCAAACCCACAATGATCCTGCCCCGCCATCACCACTCCTAGGAGATCCAGAACCCCCCCCCAACAACGAAGGTCAAGTTGCCCCTACCCTTCTCCTGGACGTTTTGGGATCCCGGCCCCCTCTCCGGAGAGTTAGCCCCCTCCGAAAATCGCAACGATATGATCCCCAATTCCCATAAACGTCTAATCCCACCCCAAATCTTTTCCATTCACCTCCCTTGCAGCCTCAAAGGGTCGGGTCGAATCCTCAAAACCCGCGAGGGATCCAAGATGAACCTCTTCCCTGTCCTCGTTACCCGAGCGGCCCGACTCTCAACCCCCGTGAAATCCAGGCCCCTCTTCGACCTGAACCCTCAAACTGCACTGGGTCCAGCCCCCTACAAATCCCGCGGGGGGAAATCCCCTCCATAGAAACCTGATCTCCCACAAACCCTCAGACAAGGTCCAGTGTCCTCGATTCCCCACGCACGTCCCTGGCAGCCCCTCGCAGCCGGGGCAAAGCCCTTCCCCCCCTCCCGGCCAAGTTCCCTGGCACCATCCCCCATACCCGGAGGCCCGGGCCTTGAGGGGTTCAGCAGCCCGAGATCAGGCGCCCCCCACTCCGCCACTGCCCTTCTAGAAGAAAGTTCCCTCAAACCCCTGGGCTCCCGACTTCTCCCCAGAGACGCAGCCGCCGCGCGCAGACCCCCACCTCCTGGGCCGCTCCGAAGCCCCCTTCCCGGGGGAAGCGGCCCTTGACTCTCAGCGGCCACTTAAGATGGCCATCCTCTGCCGCCGCACCCCCCCTCGCCTTCCGCCCCGCCCGCCGCTCCGCCCCCGCAGCTCTCGGCCGAGCCGGGGGTAGCACCCGCGCCCCGCCTTCCCCGGCCCCCCGTCTCGATCCCGGAGCCACTGACCCGCCGAGTGACCTCGGGCAAGTCACGACACCCCTCCGCGCCTCGCCTTCCCGCTCTGCAGAGTGGGGGCAGTGTTATGAGGGCAGACTCAATGGGACTGTGCTTGTAAAGCTCTCCGCACGGGGCCTGGCATCCAGTAAGCCTCCAGAACAGCGGCTATTTTTATTATTAATTAAGGAGTAACGAAGGTGACAGCTGTGTAAACTGTAAAGCGCGGCGCCAGGACGAACGGGTATTATTAGTACCCGCCCCCGCCCCAGCTACTCCCTCCAAGACGACAAACTTGAGCCTTTGTGGGCGGGACGCCGACCCGGGAGCTCCCCAGAGCCGACACGCTCGGACGCCCCCGGGCGCCCAGGGCGGGAGGGGTACCGCTCGCCGGAAAAGGGGCGGGGCCCACAGAGGGTCTGGCCCGCCCCTTCCCCCAAAAAAGACCTAGCCGGTGGCAGCGTCTCCCGGGAGTCCGCTTCCTGCCCCGCCCCTCCGCCCCTTGGCTCCTTAAAGGCGCAGGCTTCCAGCCTAGCTCCCGCAGCTGCCAACTCCTGGGCCGCCGTCGGCCGATCCCCTTTAACCTGGGAGAGAACTTTCACTTTGCTCAATTGAACCTGTGTCTGGGTCAGTCCCGACAAGCTAGCTCCTTCCTCTATTTCAAATACGCATTGGATTAACCCAGCTGGAACAAAGCCTGGGACACAGAATGGGCTCTGTGGGGGCCTTCCAGACTAGGTAAATAAAGTAGCTAACAGACACCCCCATACATCCCAGTGTCTCCAGACCCCTCCGGGAATCCCATAAGTCATCCTCCACAAACTGCCCGGCTTCCCCCGTCACTCAGCTCTAGGTATGAGGGAAGGTGAGTGCCATGAAGGGGGCACCCTGGTGCGGTGGGGAAGGGAGAGGCCTGGACTAGGAGTCTTCACACCTGGGTTCTAGTCGTAGCTTGATCACCCACCTGCCTGGTGTTCTCAGACAGGGACCTGTGGCTCTCTGGGGATAACTGTGAGGGGGATGTAGAGACAAAGACTTCCCCAGGGGAAAAGGGCAAGAGGGAGACCCAGAGATCAACTCAGGCCCAGTTCCTGGGGGCTGTGCAAAGACAGGGTAGACATATCTAGCAATCCCTGGAGGGGACAAAGGTGCCAGAGGAGAGGCCAGGCTCCTGCCCCTGGGAAGCCCCTAAGGGTTTCCAACCTTTTTCCATCCAAGCCTCTAGAACTCAGCTAAACCTGTTCAAGGCTCTTGAACATTTCCTCTTCCAGGAACCTCCCAGACTGCCCTCCCCAGTCTTCTCTCTTCCTCTTCTGAGGGTCCAAGCCTCAACTCTGTCCCTCCAATCCACATCATGTGCGAACTTTTTTTCACCCCCACTGGGAATCCAGAGCCTTCCCTAGATTCCCATCCCCAGCTTTCCCATTGCAGAGCTGAGCACAGAGCCAGGCAGGCTGGGCCTAGGAGAAAGGGGGGATATTTGGGGCCCAATATAAGTAACAAAGCCCTGGACCTAGCTCTCATTTGTGGCTACAAGAGCAACAGAATCCCTGAGGACTATTAAAGTGCAGGCACTGGGCTCACATGCTTTCTAGGCAATAGCTCCTTTGTGTTTCATAACCCGGAGGGAAAGAAGGACCATTATCCCCATTTTATTGAGGAGGAGACTAAGCTTTAGAACAGACAGGCAACTGCTTCACTTCGGCATAGTCAGTAGCAGAGCCGGTATTCAAACCCAGCTCTCATCTCTCTGACCTGAAGGGATCCGGAAACTGTGGAAGCTGTCATCTACCCACTCAAACCAAAATAATTCATCTGACACGGATGCGTCCATCTTTTTTTTTTTTTTTTTTTAATTTATTTATTTGACAGAGAGAGACAGCAAGAGAGGGAACACAAGCAGGGGGAGTGGGAGAGGGAGAAGCAGGCTTCCCGCGGAGCAGGGATCCCAGAGTGGGGCTTGATCCTGGGATCATGACCTGTGCCAAAGGCAGACGCTTAACGACTGAGCCACACAAGTGCCCCTGGATGTGTCAGTCTTTTTATTTGAGCTGACTGCCAGAGAAACCCCAAGGCCCACCATGGAGCAGGAATGGGATGACAGACGGATGGATAATGGATGGAGGCACGCTTAGGGCTCCCTCTATGCCCAGCTTGGTCATCAACACTGGGGACATGCAGAGAGGACGTCTGGGTAGGGCTAGACTCAGCCGAGCAGCCAGAGTTGCTGCATCAGGGCCAAGCTGAGCAGGAGAGGCTCCAGCCCTCGGGGCAGGGCCCCGGCACTCATGGCCTGGGCATAGAACCTCGCCACCTCCTCGTTGGGGTTGCCCTGGGCCGGGTCGAACCACATCTGGATGCAGCGGCCGCTCCCTCGGCGGTAGTTGCTGAGTTTGTAGGAGTGACTCCAGAGGCCCTCACACAGGGCTGCAGGCGTGGGAAAGTAGGTCTCAAATGTGCGGCAGGTGGTCCCGGTTGGACACTTGTTAATTCCTGCAGGCGGAGAGGGCGTGGACGCAGACATTCAGCCCCTGGGCCCGAAGCTGGTTTCTGGCCACCCCCAAATCCTCCAACCCCACCTGCGTCTCCCCCCACCCCCCAGGCCCTCACCTGAGGTCCAGTTCCAGCCCCTGTGCCAGTTGCTCTTGCAGGTGTAGGAGGTGCGACAGTCCTCCCACCATTGCTGGCAGTCCTCTTTGCACAGGGGCACGTGCAGGAAACGCTCCTTGCGCCAGCTCTGGTTCACCTGCGTGGGAGGGGAGGGAGGGGGGACAGGGATGTGGGCCGCCCGCAGCCTTGACTCAGCTGGCTGGCAGCCTGCCGGGCTGGGGTGAGGGCAGGTCCTGTACCTCCCGGATCCAGGGCCCCAGGTTGGGTGAGCACTCATAGAGACAGTTGTCCTGGATGAAGTGGCGCTTGCAGGCGGGCTCCATCTTGCCGCAGTGGTCCGAGGTGAAGTTGTACAGGAGGGAGATGTCCTTGTGCAGCTCCTGGCTGGTGCTGGCCGAGCAGCAGGCCTTCTCCTTCCAGGGAGTGCACTGCGTGGGGAAGACACCGGACTAAGTGCCCCCCCTCCCCCCGCCCAACACACACACACAACCTGCTGCCACCTCGAGCATCTCCCCATTTGGTTCTTGCTCTCCTGCCTCAGGTGGGTTGTCTTAGGAAGTTTACTGTGAGGACCCCTCTGTCCTTGACCTCCAGGAACTCCCATCCTGGGGGAGACTCAGTCACAACAGGGCTGATCAGGGGTCGTGGGAGCCGGAGAGAAACCCCATGTTGGGGGGACAATAGCCATCACTGATGCAGCCCTTCACACTTTATAGAAAGTTCTTTGATGTATTCATTAGAAAATAATTACTGAGTACCTATTTCTATTCCAGTCACTGCTCTAGATGCTGAGAATACGATAGAGAACAAAACAGACAGAAATATGTGTTCATGGAACTTACATCCTGATAAGTGGGGACAGACAGTAAGAAACTGAAAGAGAAAAAAATATGGTGTTCAGGATCCAGTCAATTATATGGAGATTAGAGCAGGGAATGGGAAAGTGGAGTATGGGATAATTGTTGAAATTTTAAATAAGGTGGTTGTGAAAAGCCTCACCAGAGGGCGCCTGGGTGTCTCAGTCCTTAAGCGTCTGCCTTCGGCTCAGGTCATGATCCCGGGGTCCTGGGATGGAGCCTGCATGAGCTCCCTGCTCAGTGGGAAGCCTGCTTCTCCCTCTCCCTCTCCCCCTGCTTGTGTTCCCTCTCTCTCTCTCTCTGTCAAATAAATAAATAAAATGTTTAGGGGGAACAAAAAGCCTCACCAGAGGGTGACATTTTGAGCAAAGGAAGAAGGCAATGACCTATGTAGTAACGTATGTGGAATAACTTTCTCCTTGGCGAGTACTAAGGTCTGTGTCCCCAGCAATGAGACCAGTGCCAGAAACGTGGCAGGCCCATAAAAAAATATTTGCTGAAAAAAGTAAACGAAAGACCTCTCTATGATTTCCTAAATCTAAACTGAACTCCATCTTACATATAGACACACCATATCTTAGCATTTTAATATAGACCGGCTTTTTCAGGACAGCAAATACTGTGAAAAGGAAAGCCATGCTATGTGTTTTGTTTTACCAGAGTTATTCACTGTTTTAGAAAATTATGTCATCATGCCAACACAGCTTAGAGTATCTTACAGCATTTAAGTTGCCAATAGAAGACACCTGTGTCGATCTTCATCTGTAGTTGCCCTATTCATAGTGATTTGGTGAATAGAAGCAAACATGCTATTTGGTGTTGTTTTTTTTTAAAGATTTTATTTATTTATTTGACAGAGAGAGACACAGCGAGAGAGGGAACACAAGCAGGGGGAGTGGGAGAGGGAGAAGCAGGCTTCCCGCGGAGCAGGGAGCCCGATGCGGGGCTCGATCCCAGGACCCTGGGATCATGACCCGAGCCGAAGGCAGACGCTTAACGACGGAGCCACCCAGGCGCCCCCAAACATGCTATTTGATAGTGATTTCTAATGGAGTCATGCCAGGGAATTGACATATTGAAATATACTTTATTTTATTATAAGTTACTTTCTTTGTGCTTCTCCTTTGTAGTACAGATAGAGAATCATGTTGATATTTTTTAAGTTAAATGTGCAAATAGGTTCTATTGGCTTTGAATTTTATTCCAGGATAGAAAAAGAGTCTAAAGAGTATTTATTGGGACACCTGGGCGGCTCAGTCAGTTAAGCGTCTGCCTTCGGCTCAGGTCACGATCCCAGGGTCCTGGGATTGAGCCCCACATCGGGCTCCCTGCTCAGTAGGGAACCTGCTTCTCCCTCTCCCTCTCTCTGCTGCTCCCCCTGCTTGTGCTCTCTCTCTCTCTCTCTGGCAAATAAATGAATAAAATCTTAAAAAAAAAATAAAGAGTATTTATCATAAAAAGGAGACATGGAGTCTCAATAGAGCTACAACTGACTGGCATCCATGTTGACAGAATGAGTGAATACACAGCACCTACTGCCCTGTATCACAGCCAGAAGAGACCGTCTCCTCCACCCTTGACACTCCGTGGACTGGCACATGGTGAAGGTAGGAAGAACCATCCTCCCCGACAATCTCTCACCCTCCAAACCGCTGGGTGTGCCCACCCGAGTCCTGTCCCTGCACCACCACAAGGACTGCTTATGTCTGAGTCCCCTGTGTGTCCTTGTGCTTCTCTGGGCCTCAGTTTCCTCATTTGTGTCATGTGGGGGAGAACATTATCTGCTACATCAAAGGACCACTGGGAGTATGAAATCATGGGCAGTAAACACCACACCTGGTAAGTGCTCAACAAATGATCATATCGTATCATTGCTGACATGGTATTCTCTGAGGAGGCCACCCCTAAAATCACCTCAGCCAATACCCCCCACCTTACCGTCATCTTCTCTCCCAGCAATAACCCAGGATGTGGGGGCATCTGACCAGTCGACCCTTCCGCCACCCCCCTGACTTCTTCTTCCCCATTAGAACCAGCCCCCTCCCCAACTTGAGCCACACTCTTTCCTCACCTGGCCATGCAGCTTGTCCTCAGGGCCTGGCTTTATCTTGTGGTGCTTGGCGTCCATGCAGACGTTGAGCAGGTCTGTCCTGGTCCGGGCCCTGCACATGGAGGCTGTCCAGACCAACAGCAGCAGAAGTGGTATCAGTCTCCAGGCCATGTCTCTCTGTCCCTGCAGACGGAGCTTTGGTTAGGGAGGCCGAGGCCCAAAAGGAGAGGGCCTCATGCAGGGTCCCCCTTGATCACCTGTGTCAGTCTCCCCACCTCCACAGTGAAGGATGGGGCCAGACCCTGTTCCTTCAGTGCTGGGGTCCTGAGGCTCCCTGAAGCTGAAGTAGAGAAGGTTGGCAAAGGGGTTCCTTCATCCCAGGCTTGGTGGGCTCAGAGAGGATCTGGGATTAGTGGATCGGCCCTGGGAAAGTCTTCCTTAGTTGGAAGAGATGTATTTGTGCCCGCATCTTCTCTCAACTTTACTTAAGAAAAGTAAATAGTTGGGGCGCCTGGGTGACTCAGTCGTTAAGCGTCTGCCTTCGGCTCAGGTCGTGATCCCAGGGTCCTGGGATCGAGCCCCGCATCGGGCTCCCTGCTCAGTGGGAAGCCTGCTTCTCCCTCTCCCACTCTCCCTGCTTGTGTTCCCTCTTTGCTGTGTCTCTCTCTGTCAAATAAATAAATAAAATCTTTAAAAAAAAAAAAAAAAAAAAGAAAAGTAAATAGTTTTACTATTTACTAAAAAAAAAAACTTAAATAGTTCAGGTCCATGCCCTGCTCCCCTGAAAAGGGCTAGGGACACACAGTGCCCTCACGCCATGTCTAGCAAGTGCATGCTCTCCATCATACCCCGGATCACCTGGGTTCCCTCGCCAGCTTAGAAACCTGTTAGCCTGGGGAAGGCAGTGACCCAGATCTACTGAGTTCTCCCAATCAGCACTGAGGTCAAGGGAGGTAGCACATGGGGTGCTATTTGGTTAAATAATACAGATGTGGAAAGACTGGTGGTTTCTAACTGTTGCTTCCTCAGACTTTTTCCTTCCCTGTTCTCTGAAAGCCATTTCCTTCCTCCACCCATCATAATCCTGGTCTCCTCAGCAATCTCTAGGCTAATGCACCAGATTCCTACCTTACCCCTCAGAAAACAAGTGTAGAGATCCCTGGACCTGAGGGACAATATAAAAGTACCCCATGGGGGAAAAAAATCAATAAATAAACAAAAATAAGTAAATAAATAAAAGTACCCCATGGGGGCGCTTGGGTGGCTTAGTCAGTTAAACAAGTTAAACATCTGACTCTTGATTTCGGCTTAGGTCATGATCTCATGGAGCCTGCTTAAGATTCTCTCCCTCTCCCTTTGCTCCTCCCCGCTCCCCACCCCCTGTGTCTCTCTCTCTCCACACCAAAAAATTAATTAATTAATTAATTAATTAAGATGAAAGTACCCCATGTTGGAGCAGTCGACTAGACAAGTGCTTAGAGTCCTGGGAGTCACCCAGCACAAGTGACACCCACTCCTCTCTTCCTGTTCCTTTCAGCTGTCACTGAAATACCTAAGTTGACAACAGAGACTGCTTCCTCTCTCTCACCATCCCCACGTCCCCACAAAGCCCTGGCCAAGGGTCCTTCCAAAAACCTTTCTGGAATTCACTTCCCTTGGCTCTGCGTTTGGGGTCAGGTCTTCCCCTCCTCCAGTTTCTTCCCCTTAAAGTCACCTTCCCCACAGGAGTCCGAGTGATCTTTCTTTCTTTCTTTTTAAGATTTTATTTATTTATTCAGGAGAGAGAGAGAAAACGTGTGCGAGCATGCGGGTGGGGGTGGAGGCAGAGGGAGCAAGAGAAGAGAGAAGCAGACTCCCCGCTGAGCACGGAGCCAGACAGAACAACGTGGGACTCCATCTCAGGACCCTGGGATTGTGACCTGAGCCAAATGCAGATGCTTAACCGACTGAGCCACTCAGGTACGCCCCCCAGTGATCTTTCTAAAGAAAGATCTGCCCCTCCCCTACCCAATGTCCCTGTCACCATTCCCTCCTTAGGGCATCTTGCCTGAGCCTCCTTTGCGGCTGGGAGCACACACAGCTGTCCGGACTGGCCTCTTTTCAGGCTGGCAATGGCTCCGGGCCCCTGGACTTCCCCCAGTGGTTTCTGACCTCAGCCAGGATACATGGACTGTAAGAGCTCTGATTATACAGAATGTAATTTCCGCTTTCCGCTCTTCAGTCTTCCCTCCTTCCGTCTTCCAGACCCCACCCATCCAAGGCTCCATTAGCCTGTCAGAGTATTCATTCCTGTTTGCAGTCATCTTTGTTAATTTATTAATTATAGGATTCACACATTCAACATTCATCAAAACCTAGAGAAGCTCATCTCTAAAGGGGATCTGAATTTTTAAGGCACCCCAAATAGTTGTTAGGATGAAGCTAGCTTGAGGGGCATGAGGTGCAGTAGGGAAGAACCCAGGCTTTAGGGTCAGGCATGGGTTCCAGAGACAGCGCTATCCCTCATACAACCTTGGGAAATGTCAGTGAGCCTTTCTGAGCTTTAATTTGCTCACCAGGGGATTGTTGAGAATTATATATGGAAAAGCCTGGCACAACACGAGTAGGCTTAAATGATAGCTATCGGGTTAATTTTTGAGTAACCAGGTAGACACAGTTAGAGGTTGAAGTGCAGAAGTCAAGGTTCACAGAGAAAAATTGTCTCAAATCTGACAAATGATGTAATATCTCACCACCTAGCGTTTCTGTAAACATAATTAAGCATTTTTTGATGGCCTTTTTAAAAGTTGTGGAAAAACATACATTATATAAAACT
This sequence comes from Halichoerus grypus, assembly GCF_964656455.1. Taxonomy (NCBI): domain Eukaryota; kingdom Metazoa; phylum Chordata; class Mammalia; order Carnivora; family Phocidae; genus Halichoerus; species Halichoerus grypus. The sequence continues at coordinate 51,456,728 of NC_135722.1, read as the reverse complement.
CGCCATCTTAATTCTTTTTAAGTGTATAGTTCAGTAATGTTAAATGTATTTATGTTGTGCAGTTGATCTCCAGAACATTTGCATCTTGCAAAACTGAAACCCTATTCTCATTAAGCAACAATACCCCATTTCCTCCTCTCCCCAGTCCCTGGCAACCGTCATTTAACTTTGTCTCTATGAACAGACTACTCTAGATATTTCATATAAGTGGGAATCACACAGTATTTGTCTTTTTGTCACTCACTTATTTCCCTTAGCATAATGTCCTCAAGGTTCATCCATGTGTCAGAATTTCATTTCTTTTTAATAACTGAATAATATTTCATTGTATGTATCTGCTACATTTTGTTTATCCATTCACCCACTGAAAGACCCTGGGTTGCTTTCACCTCTTGGCTATTGTGAAGAAGGCGTACAATTATCTTTTGAGGACCCTGCTTTCAATTCTTTTGCGTATATATTCAGATGTGGAATAGCTGGATCATATGGTAATTCTATTTTTGAGGAACTGCCATAATATTTGCCATAACGATTGTACAATTTTACATTCCCACCAACAGTGTACAAAGGTTCCGATTTCTCCACATCCTCACCAACATTTGTTACTTCCTGTTGGCTTTTTGTATCTTAATAAAAGCCATCCTAGTGGGTGTGAGGTGATATCCCACTGTGGTTTTTTTTTTTTTAAGATTTTATTTATTTATTTATTTGAGAGAGAGAGAGAGAAACAGTATGAGAGGGGATAGGGTCAGAGGGAGAGGCAGGCTCCCTGCTGAGCCGGGAGCCCGATGTGGGACTCGATCCCAGGACTCCGGGATCATGACCTGAGCCGAAGGCAGTCGCTTAACCAACTGAGCCACCCAGGTGCCCCCCATTGTGGTTTTGATCTGCATTTCCCTGATGATGAGTGATGTTGAGTATCTGTTCATAGGCTTGTTGATCATTTGTAGACCTTCTTTGGAGAAATGTCTACCCAAGTTGTTTGCCCATTTTTAAATTGTATTATACATCTTTTTACTGTTGTGGGAGCTCTCTAGTTCTCTCTATATTCTGGACTAACCCCTCATCAGATGTATGAGTTGCAAATCTTTTCTCCCATTCTATAGGCTGCTTTTTCACTCTGTTAACTGTCCTTGGGTGTGCACAGTTTCCATTTTGATGCAGTCCAATTTATCTATTTTTTCTTTCATTGCTTTGCTTTGGCTGTCATATCCAAGAAATCATTGCCTCATACAATGCCATGAAACTCTTCCCCTATTTTTTAAAGGAGTTTTATAGTTTTAGCTCCTACATTTAGGTCCTTGATCATTGTGAGTTAATTTTTGTATAAGATATAAAATGAGGGTCCAACTTTATTTTTTTGCATGTGAATATCCAGTTGTATCCCAGCACCATATATTGAAAAGACTATTCTTTCCCTCATTGAATAGTCTTGGCACAATACAATTTGTCAAAAATCTGGACTCTCAGTTCTATTTCACTGACCTACATATCTACCTTTATGCTACTATCACACTGTCTTGATTATTGTAGCTTTGTAGTAGGTTTTGAAACCAAAAAGTGTGAGTCCTCTAATTTTGTTTTGTTTTGTTTTTTCAAGATTGTTTTGGCCGTGTCCATAACATTATTTGCCCATATGGATTTTAGGATCACATTGTCAATTTCTCCTAAAAAGCCAGCAGGGATTTAGATAAGGATTGAGTTGAATCTGTAGATCAGTTTGGGGAGTAATACCCTCTTAATAGTATTAGGTCTCCTGATTGATGAACATGGGATATCTTTCCATTTATTTAGGTCTTAAAGTTCTGTCAATAATGTTTTATAGTTTTCAGCACACAAGTCTTTTACTTTGTTAAATTCACTTCTATGGGGCGCCTGGGTGGCTCAGTCGTAAAGCATCTGCCTTCGGCTCAGGTCATGGTCCCAGGGTCCTGGGATCAAGCCCCACATTGGACTCCCTGCTCTGCGGGAAGCCTGCTTCTCCCTCTCCCACTCCCCCTGCTTGTGTTCCCTCTCACGCTGTCTCTCTCTCCGTCAAATAAATAAATAAAATATTTTTTAAAAATTCACTTCTATATATCTTCTTTTTTATGCTATTGTGAATGGAATTATATTCTTAAATTCATTTTTATATTGTTCATTGCTAGTGTATAGAAACACAACTGATTTTTGTATATTGATCTGGTATCCTGCAAATTTACTAAACTCACTTATTAGTAATAATAATGTTTTTGTGGATTCCTTATGATTTTCTATATACAGTGTCGTATCATCTGTAACTAGAAAGTTTTACTTCTTCCCGAGAACTGCTTCCTGGATGAGCAGCCTTTGAGGGATGCCTCTGACAACCCTGTCAGGTCAGGACTTGTGACGGAGCTTCTCCCTGCAGCCACTAGGCATCTTTTTAACCAAGCTGTGGACCAAATGGAAACAATAAAGCTTTTTGCAGCAGAGGAAGGAAGGATGGAAGGAGGGAAGGAAGGAAAGAAAAAATAATTTTACTTCTTGCTTTCCAATCTGAATGCCTTTATTCCTTTTTATTGACTAATAGCCTTAGCTACAACTTTTTCTTCTTCTTTTTTTTTTTTTAAAGATTTTATTTATTTGACAGAGAGAGACACAGCGAGAGAGGGAACACAAGCAGGGGGAGTGGGAGAGGGAGAAGCAGGCTTCCCGCTGAGCAGGGAGCCCGATGCAGGGCTCGAGCCCAGGACCCTGGGATCATGACCTAAGCCGAAGGCAGACGCTTAACAACTGAGCCACCCAGGTGCCCTGCTACAACTTTTTCTTAAAGTAATCTCTATACCCAAAGTGGGGTTCGAACTGATCACCCTGAGATCAAGCGTTGCAAGCTCCACTGACTGAGCCAGCCAGGCGCCCCCTAGCTACAACTTTTGTATAAGGTTGAATAGCCATGATGAGCATGGATATACTTGCTTATTACTGATATTAGTGGGAAAGGCTTTTGGCATTGACTATGATGTTATCTGTGAGTTTTTCACAGATGACCTTTATTAGGTTGTGGGAATTCCCTTCTATTCCTAGTTTGTTTTGTGTTGGGTTTTGTTTTGTTTTGAATGGATTTTGTCAAATGATGTTTCAACTGAGGCAATCATGTGGGTTTTGTCCTCTATTCTAGTAATATGATATTTTATTTTATTTTTTTTATTTTTTAAAGATTTTATTTATTTATTTATTTATTTGACAGAGAGAGACACAGCGAGAGAGGGAACACAAGCAGGGGGCGTGGGAGAAGGAGAAGCAGGCTTCCTGTGGAGCAGGGAGACTGATGCTGGGCTCGATCCCAGGACCCTGGGTCATGACCTGAGCTGAAGGCAGACGCTTAACAACTGAGCCACCCAGGCACCCCTAGTAATATGATATTTTAAATCAATTGATATTTGGATATTAAACCAACTTGTATTCTGGGACTAATCCTGCTTGGTCATGATGTATAATCCTTTTTATATGTGGCTGGATTCAGTTTGCTAGTATTTTGTTGAGATGATTTACGTCTTTATCCATAAGGGATATCAGTCTATAGTTTTCTTGTGATGTCTTTGTCTGATTTTGTATCAGAGGAATATTGGTCTCATAGAATGAGTTGGGAAGTGTTTCCTCCTCTTATTTTTTGAGAGAGTTTGTGACAGATTGGTATTAATTATTCTTTAAACATTTGGTAGAATGAGCCACTGAGATAGTGAGAGCCTGAACTTTCATTTGTAGGAAGTTTCAAAATTATGAATTCAATCTCTTTGCTTGTTACAGGTATATTTAGATTTTTTACTTCTTATGTCATCTTTGATAGTTTGTGTCTTTCTAGGAATTTGGCCATTTCATTTATGGCACCTAATTTATGGGCATACAATTGTTCAGATATTCTCTTACAATGGTTTTTATTTATGTAGGGGCAATAGTGTTGTCTCATCTTTTATTGCTGATATTAGTAATTTGATTCTTCTTTTTTTCTTGGTCAATCTAGGTAATGGTTTATTGGTTTTGTTGATCTTCTCAAAGAACTCACTTTTGGGGGTGCCTGGCTGGCTCAGTCAGTACAGCATGCGACTCTTGATCTTGGGATCATGAGTTCGAATCCCATGTTGGACATGATCCTACTTTAAAATTAATTAATTAATTAATTAATTAATTAATTAATTTTTTAAAAATCCAAAGAACCAACTTTTGGTTTCATGGATTTTCTCTGTTGTTTTTCTATCCTCTGTTCCATTTATTTTTGCTTTCCTCTTTATTATGTCCTCCCCTTTGCTCAATTTGGGTTTATTTTGCTCTTTTTTGTTTTTTAAGGTAGTAGGTTAGGTTATTGATTTAAAATCTTTCTTCCTTTTTAATATAGCCCTTGATAGCTCTAAATTTCCTTCAAAGCAATGCTTTAGTTTCATCCATAAGTTTTGTTATTTTTCATTTTCATTTCATTCATCTTATTTTCTGATATCTCTTGTGATTTATTTCATTCATTATTTAGGAGTGTGTTGTTTAATTTATACATATTTGTGAATTTTCTAAAACTTTCTCTTTTTGGGGTGCCTGGGTGGCTCAGTCATTAAGCGTCTGCCTTCGGCTTGGGTCATGATCCCAGCGTCCTGGGATCAAGCCCCGCATCCGGCTCCCTGCTCCGCGGGAAGCCTGCTTCTTCCTCTCCCACTCCCCCTGCTTGTGTTCCCTCTCTCGCTTTGTCTCTGTCAAATAAATAAATAAAATCTTTTAAAAAAAACCTTCCTCCTACTGATTTTTAATTTAATTCCTTTGTGGTCAGAAAATATACTTTGTATTTCAGTTCTTTTAAATGTATTGGTGCCTTTTTTATGGCCTAACATAGGATATCCCATATGCATTTGAGAAGAATGTATATTCTCTGTTGTTTGATGGTGTGTTCTATAGATCTCTGCTAGATCTCGCTGGTTTCTAGTGTTGTACAAGTCTACTTCCCTGTTGATCTTATGCCTAGTTATTCTATTCATGATTGGTAGGGGTTATTGAAATTTCTAACTGCTGTTTTTGTTTTTTTTTAAGATTTTATTTATTTATTTGACAGAGAGAGACACAACGAGAAAGGGAACACAAGCAGGGGGAGTGGGAGAGGGAAAAGCAGGCTTCCCACGGAGCAGGGAGCCCGATGTGGGACTCGATCCCAGGACCCTGGGATCATGACCTGAGCCGAAGGCAGATGCTTAACGACTGAGCTACCCAGGCGCCCCTGCTGTTATTTTTTTTTTGAGTAATCTCTCTGCCCATGGGGCTCAACCTCATGATCCTTTGTAAGATCAAGAGTCATATGCTCTACTGACTGAGCCAGCCATGCACCCCTTCCAACTGCTATTTTTGAATTATGTATTTATCTATCCAACTCTGTTAGTTTTTACTTCATGTATTTTGGGATTCTGTTATTAGGTGCATTTATGTTTATAATTGTTATGTGTTCCTGATGGATTAACCCTTTATCATTAGAAAAAATTTATTTTTAATATATTATATATATATTATATATATAATTTATCATTATAAAAAATATACCTTTGCCTCTTAACAATTTTCGTCTTAAATTCTATTTGCCCAATATCATTATAGCCACTCCAGCTATCCTTTAGGTTTTTTTTGCATGATATATCTTTTTCTATCCTTTTAAGTTTAGCCTTTTTGTGTCTGTGAATCTAAAGTGTGAGTCATGTAAAGAGTGTATAGTTGGGCAATGATTTTTTATCTGCCAATCTCTGCATTTTTATTGGGGAATTCAATCCATTTATATATAATTACTAATGATACAGGTTTTACAGCTGCAATTTTATTTGTTTTATATACATATATTTTTAAAGATTTTATTTTTAAGTAATCTCTACACCCAACATGGCACTTGAACTTACAACCCCGAGATCAAGAGTCACATGCTCTACTGACCGAGTCAGCCAGACGCCCCTATATATGTATTTTGGTTTTTTTGTTCCTCTATTTCTCCATTACTTCCTTCTTTTGTGTTTAATAGATATTTTCAAGTGTACCATTTTAATTCCTTTTTTGTTTCTTTTACTATATTTTTATAGTTTTTTCTTAATAGTTGCTCTGGGGTTACAATTAACAATCTGGTTATACAATTATAACAATCTGGTTCAGATTAATACTGAGTTTCAATAATGTTCAAAACTTTACTCCAATATAGCTTCATTCCTTCCCCTACTCCTTTGTACTTTGTATTATTGTCATACAAATTTCATCTTTATACATTATAAACATATCAACACCATTTTATAGTTATTATTTAGTGAAGCTGTCTTTTCCCATTAAATAGGATAAGGAAAGAGTTACAACATAAAAACATTTATACCATATTTTATATTTCTCTAGGTAGTAACTTTTACTGGTGCTCTTTATTTCTTCATGTGGATTCAAGTTACTACCTGGTGTTCTTTCATTTTGACCTGAAAGACAACCTTTAGTATTTCTTGTAGGGAAAGTTTGCTAGTGACAAAATCTTCCTGCTTTGGTTTATTTGGGTATATGTCTTAATTTCTCCTTTACTTTGAAGAATAGTTTTTTGGTTACAAAATTCTGGGTTGACAGTCTTTTCCTTTCATTTTTTTGAATGTCATCCCACTGCATTCTGGACTTCATATGGTTTTTCTAATGAGACATTAACAATTGATCTTATTGAGGATCCTTTGTAAATGATGAGTCATTTCTCTATTGCTTCTTTCAAGATTCTCTGTTTATATTTCAATAGTTTGACTCTAGTGTGTTTAAGTGTGAATTTTTTTGAGTTTCTCTTTCTTGGAAGTCATTGAACTTAGATGTGTAGATCAATTTTTTATATAAAATTTGGCCTTGAAATCAAGGTTTTGGCCTTAATTTATCCAAATATTATTTATGTTTTTATTCTCTCTCTGCTCCTTCTAGGACTCTCATTGTGCATATTTTAGTATGCTTAATGGTATTCCCACAGGTCTCTGTGTTTCTGTTTATTTTTCTTCCTTAAGTTTGTTCTTTTTTTTTTTTTTTAAGATTTTATTTTCTTAAGTAATCTCTGCACCCAATGTGGGGCTCAAACCCACAACTCTGTGATTGAGAGTCTCATATTCCACCGACTGAGCCGGCCAGGTGCCCCTTATTCTCTTTGTTCTTAAGAATGGACAATTTCTATTTTCAAGTTTGTAGATTCTTTCTTCTGTCACTTCAGATCTGCTGCTGAGCACCTCTAGTAAAAAATGTTTAAATTCAGACTTTATTTTTTTCTTTAAAAAGCAGCTTACGGTTCCCGACAAAATTGAGGGGAAGGTATAAGGATTTCCCATATACCCCCTGCCTCCAAACATGCATAACTTCCTCCATTATAACATCCCAAACCAGAGTAGTACATTTGTTACAATTGATAAACCTATACTGACACATCTTAATCATCTGAAGTCCATAGTTTAGATTACAGTTCACTCTTGGTGTTGTACATTCTTTAGGTGTGGACAAATGGATGATATGTGTCATTATCATATAGAGTATTTTCATTGCCCTAAAAATACCCTCTGCTCTGGGGTGCCTGGCTGACTCAGTCAATAGAACATGGGACTCTTGATCTCAGGGTTGTAAATTTTTTTTTTTTTTAAGATTTATTTATTTATTTGAGAGAGCGAGAATGAGAGAGAGAGAGAGTACATGAGAGGGGGGAGGGTTAGAGGGAGAAGCAGGCTCCTCGCTGAGCAGGGAGCCCGATGCGGGACTCAATCCAGGGACTCCAGGATCATGACCTGAGCCGAAGGCAGTTGCTTAACCAACTGAGCCACCCAGGCGCCCATCAGGGTTGTAAATTTGAGCCCCATGTTGGGAATAGAGATTATTTAAAAAAAAAAAAAGATACCCTCTACTCTGCATATTTATCCCTCCTTCTCCCCAGCTCCCAGCAACCACTGATCTTTATAATGTCTCCAGTTTTTGCCTTTTCCAGAAATTCATATAGTTGGAATCATATAGTATATAATCTTTCCACGTTGGCTTCTTTCACTTAGTAATATGCATCTAAGGTTCCTCCATCTCTTGGGGCACCTGGGTGGCTTAGTGGCTTAAGCGGCTGACTCTTGGTTTCCGCTCAGGTCTTGATCTCACGGTTGCGACATCAAGCCCTCCATCGGGCTCTGTGCTCAGTGCAGAGTCTGCTTCAGATTTTCTCTCGCTCTCTCTCCAGCTCTGTCTCTCTCCCTCAAATAAATACATAAAATCTTTTAAAAAAAAGTTTCATCCATCTCTTTTCATAGCTTGATAGTTCATTTCTTTTTTTTTTTTTTTAAGATTTTATTTATTTACTCGAGAGAGCACAGAGGGAGAGTGAAAGGGAGAAGCAGACTCCCCACTGAGCAGTGAGCCCGATGTGGGGCTTGATCCCAGGACCCTGGGATCATGACCTGAGCAGAAGGCAGATGCTCAACTGACTGAGCCACCCAGGTGCCCCAGTTCATTTCTTTTTTAGTGCTGAATAAAATTCCATAGTCTGGATGTACCACAGCTCATTTATCCATTCACCTATTAAAGGACATCTTGATTGCTTCAACATTTGGCAATTATGAATAAAGCTGCTATAAGTATTCATGTACAGATTTTTTAAAAAAGATTTTATTTATTTGACAGAGACACAGCGAGAGAGGGAACACAAACAGGGGCAGTGGGAGAGGGAGAAGCAGGCTTCCCGCAGAGCAAGGAGCCCAACGCAGGGCTTGATCCCAGGACCATGACCTGACCTGAAGGCAGACGCTAAATGACTAAGCCACCCAGGTGCCCCCCACGTACAGATTTTTATGTGGACATAAGTTTTCAACTCCTTTGGGGAAATATCAGATTGTATGGTAAGAATATGTTTAATTTCATTAAGAAACTGCCAAACAGTCTTTCTAAGTGGCTGTATCATTTTGCATTTTCATTCATTTGCAATGAATGAGAGTTCTTGCTGCTCCACATCCTCACCAGCATTTGGTGTTGTCAGTGTTCCAGATTCTGGCCATTCTAATAGGTGTATAGTGGTATCTCATTGTTGTTGTTGTTTTTTTTTTTTTTTTAAAGATTTTATTTATTTGACACAGAGAGACACAGCGAGAGAGGGAACACCAGTGGGGAGTGGGAGAGGGAGAAGCAGGCTTCCCGCCCAGCAGGGAGCCTGACAACGTGGGGCTCGATCCCAGGACCCTGGGATCATGACCTGAGCTGAAGGCAGACGCCTAACGACTGAGCCACCCAGGCGCCCCTCATTGTTGTTTTAATTTGCATTTCCCTGATACTGTATGATGTGGAGCATCTTTGCATATGTTTGTTTGCCATTTTCATATCGTCTTGGCTGAAGTGTCTGCTAATTAAGGTCTTTGGCTTATTTTTAAATCAGGTTGTTTATTTTCTTGTTGTTGAATTTTAAGAATTTCTTTCTGTATTTTAGAGAACAGTCCTTTACAGATACGTCTTTTGCAAATATCTTGTCCCAGTCTGTGGCTTGTCTTTTCATTCTGTTAACATCTTTTACAGAGCAGAAAATTTTAATTTTAATTAAGACCAGCTTGTCAGTTCTTTCTTTCATGGATCATGCCTTTGGTTTTGTATCTTTTTTTTTTTTTTTTTTTGGTTGTCAAATGATCCTTTATTGAAACATTTGCCTTTGTAGTTAGCTAGCTGGGCGTTCCACCGCACCACTGTTGATGTCATCTGTGATGTCATGAGGGTGGCGGCCATCAACATTGCAGCCCACAGACTGGGCAGTCCCCAGGATTTCTTTAATGGTTCCAGAGAGTTCTCTGTCTAAAGATCGGTGTCGCATCTGTTGGGTAATATTGACAGTCTCATCAAAAGTGATATTTCCACTGTGCTTAATGTTTTTCTGCTTCTTTCTGTCTCTTGGTGGTTCCTTGAGGGCTTTGAGAATCAGGGCAGAGGCAGAAGGTACCACTTCAGTCTGGGCCTGTCTGTTCTGAATGGTCAGTTTCACCATAATCCTTAGACCCTTCCAATCACTGGTTGCCTTGGCGATGTCATCACCAACCTTTTTTTGGAGACAGACCCAGTGGGCCGATCTTCGGGGCCAGGGCAGACACACTGACTTTGCCACCAGTGCACCTCAGGTACACGACTTTGATCTCGTTGGGGTTGAACTTAGGCGGCACGGCGGAAGTGGCTGGTGTCGGATGAACCCGGATTCGGGACAACCGAAGAAAGTTGCACCTTTGCCTCCCCGAGCCGAAAGCCAAAAGCTGGTTTTGTATCTTAAAAGTCATCACCAAACCCAAGGTGACCTGGATTTTCTTCTACATTATCTTCTAGGAGTTTTATATTTTGCACCTGTGATCTCTTCAGGTCTGTGATCCATTTTAAGTTAATTTTGCACCTTCACAAAAAGTGTGAAGTGTGTGTAGATTTATCATTTTGTATGTGATGGCCAGTTGTTACAGCTACATTTGTTGAAATTACCACTGCCCCTTTGTCAAATATCAGTTGAGTATACTTACGTGAGTATATTTGTGGACTCTCTGTTCTGTTCCATTGATCAATTTGTTTATTCTTTTGCCAATACCACTTTGTCTTGATTACTGTAGCTTTGCAGTATGTCTTGAAGTCAGAGATTGTCATTCATCTAACTTTGTTCTCCTCAATGTTGTGTTGGTTATTCTGGGTCTTTTGCCTCTCCATATAAACTATAGAATCAGTTTGTCAGTATCTACCAAGCAAATTGCTGGGGTTTTGATTGGGATGGCATTGGGTCTATAGATCAAGTTGGGAACGACTGACAGTCTTGACTATATTGAGTCTTCCTATCCATAAACATGGACTATTTCTCCATTTATTTAGTTCCTTGATTTTGTTCATCAGTTTTGTAGTTTTCCTCACAAAGGTATTATACATAGTTTGTTAGATTTTCACCTAAGTATTTCATTTTTATGGATGCTATTATAAATGATATATATTTTTAATTTCAAATTCCACTTGTTCATTGCTAGTATGTGGGAAGGCAGTTGGTTTCCATATATTAATCTTATATTCTTCACCCTTGCTATAATCACTTACTAGTGCCAGGAATTTTTTTTTTTTTTGTCATTTCTTCAGATTTTCTATATAAACTAACATGTGATCTATGAACAAAGACACTTTTATTTCTTTATTCCCAATCTATACCTTTTATTTCCTTTTCTTGTCCTGATGCATTACTTAGAACTTGCAGTACAAGGTTGAGAAGTGGTGAGAGGAGACATCCTTGCCTTGTACCTGATCTTAGTGGGAAAGCTTTGAGTTTCTCACCATTAAGTATATTAGCTCTAGGTTTTTTGGTAGATATTCTTTATCAAGTTGAGGAGGTTCTAGCAAATTTTTCATTTCGGTTTATTGTACTATTCCACCCCTAATTTCTTTTTTTTTTAAATATTATTTGAGAGAGACAGTGTGGAGGGGAGGGGCAAAGGGAGAAGGAGAGAGAGAATCCTCAAGCAGATTCCCCACTGAGTGCAGAGCCCAATGTCCCAGGACCCTAAGATCATTACTTGAGCTGACATCGAGTCAGATGCTTAACCGACTGAGCCACCCAGGCACCTCTCTACCCCTAATTTCTATTTCATTATTTATTTTTTTTTAAGATTTTATTTTTATTTATTTGACAGAGAGAGAGAACACAAGCAGGGGGAGCAGGCAGAAGGAAAGGGAGAAGCAGGCTCACCAAGCAGGGAACCCGATGAAGGGCTCGATCCCAAGACCCTGGGATCATGACCTGAGCTGAAGACAGACACTTAATGACTGAACCACCCAGGTGCCCCTCTATTCATTTTTTAAATAATTTTTGTTTCTTTATTGGTGTTCTCTATTTGGTAAGACATCATTTTCATATTTCTTTGAATTCTTTTTTTTTAATATTTTATTTATTCATTTGACAGAGAGAGAGAGAGAGAGAGAACAGCAGGGGGGAGTGGCAGGCAGAGGGAGAGGGAGAAGCAGGCTCACCGAGCAGGGAGTCCGATGCGGGGCTCAATCCCAGGACTCTGGGATCATGACCTGAGCCGAAGGCAGATACTTAACAACTGAACCACCCAGGCACCCCTCCTAGAATTCTTTAGACATAGTTTCCTCTAGTTCTTCACAAATGAGATCAAGAGTCGCATGCTCTACTCACTGAACCAGCCAGCTGCCCCTAGTTCGTATTTATAATAGCTGATTTAAAGTCTTTGTCTAATAAGTCCAATAGCTGGGCTTGCTCTGGGACAATTTTTATTGATTGCTATGTTCCCCCTGGGTATAGCTCACAGTTTCCTGTTTCTTTGAATTTCTCATATTTTTTGTTGAAAACTGGGTACCTTTTTATTTTTATTTATTTATTTTTAAAGATTTTATTTATTTATTTGACAGAGAGAGAGATAGCAAGAGTGGGAACACAAACAGGGGAGTGGGAGAGGGAGAAGCGGGCCTCCCGTGGAGCAGGGAGCCCGACGCGGGGCTTGATCCCAGGACCCTGGGATCATGACCTGAGCCGAAGGCAGACATTTAATGACTGAGCCACCCAGGCGCCCCAAAAACTGGGTAACTTTTAAAAAAGATTTTATTTTTAAGTGGTCTCTGCACCCAATATGAGGTTCAAACGCACAACCCCAAGATCAAGAGTTGCATCCTCCACTGACTGAACCAGCCAGGTGCCTCCAAAACTGGGTATTTTTTTTAAAGGTTTATTTGTTGGGGCACCTGTGTGGCTCAGTCGGTTAAGCATCTGACTGTTGGTTTCTGCTCAGGTCATGATCTCAGGGTCCTGAGATCAAGCCCTGCATCGGGCTCCACACTCAGCATGGAGTCTGCTTGTCCCTCTCCTTCTGCTCCTCCCCCTGCTCTCTCTCATAAATAAATAAAATCTTTAAAAAAAGATTTATTTATTTTTATTTTTTAGGGAGGGGGGAGCATGAGTGGGGGGGAGGGGCAGAGGGAAAGGGAGAGAGAGAATCCTTCAGCAGACTCTCTGCTGAGCACGGAGCCCAATAAAGGGCTCAATCCCAGCACATCACGATCATGACCTGAGCTGAAATCAAGAGTCGGACACTCAACCGACTGAGCCACCCAAGCATCCCAAAACTGGGTATTTTATTTTATTTATTTATTTATTTTTAAGATTTTATTTATTCATTTGACAGAGAGAGAGACAGCGAGAGAGGGAACACAAGCAGAGGGAGTGGGAGAGAGAGAAGCAGGCTTCCCACTGAGCAGGGAGCCCGATGTGGGGCTCGATCCCAGGACCCTGGGATCATGACCTGAGCTGAAGGCAGACGCTTAACGACTGAGCCACCCAGGTGCCGCCAAAACTGGGTATTTTAAATAATATAATGTGGCAACTCTGGAAATCAGATTTCTCTAACCATGGCTTCTTATTATTGCTGCTTATTTGTTTATCGACTTTCATGGACTAGTTCTGTAAAGTCTTATTTTCTTTGTCATATGTGGTCACCAAAGTTTCTGCCTGGTTTGCTTCGTGGTCTCCTACTTTTTGCCAAGGGTTCAGGCAAGCCTTCAATGCTCTGGCAGTTTATTCTGCCTTATCCCTCACTTCCTGCTTGAGGAAGACCTCCAGCTCACCAGAGTTGAGGGATTGGTGCCTTCTCAGGTATTTCCTGGATGTACTCACAGTTCTGTAAACATATGTGAATTTCTAGATCCTCAGGTAACGTCAGAGATTTTCATAGCCTTCTATTGACAGTTCATTCCCCGATATTCCTCTTAAGTGTTTTAGCCAGCCTCTTGTTTGCATCAGCTGGTGTTCCTACCTCAAGCAGCTGGGATGTCAAATAATTTGCTGCAAAGTGTTTAGACAGACAAAATAGAGTTTCTTGCTATGTGAGCTTTGAATCAGGTCAAATAAAGACTAGCCCTATGAATGGGACTCTTATGGGGAGCTTCCAGGCAGATCTGAGAGTGACAGTTCTCTAGGGCGAGGGCTGTTTGGGAGTTCCACACCCATGCTGCCCCCTCTAGTGGCTACTAGGCCACTGGTTTTCAAAGCGGCTCTAGGTGTGAGGCAGCCGATTTGGGAAACTACCATAGAGTTGGGAAGAGGAGGATGGGGACAAAGCTGGTCCAAACACCACCAAACTCATTGTTCCTACTAGCATTTGGCCATTTTTTTGGAACATTTTTCTTGAACAGATTCTCCTTTGAGTGTTGAAAGCTTTGGTTTCTGGACTTCTAAATAATTGATTTTTGACCATTTTTGCCCGTGCTATTGCTTTTATGGAGAAGCAGATTTTCAGATGTCTTTCCTCTGCCATTCCAGAAGTGCATCTTCAGACTTCTATTTTAAGAAGTACAAAGCTTTAGGGGCGCCTGGGTGGCTCAGTCATTAAGCGTCTGCCTTCTGCTCAGGTCATGATCCCAGGGTCCTGGGATCGAGCCCCGTGTCGGGCTCCCTGCTCAGTGGGAAGCCTGCTTCTCCCTCTCCCACTCCCCCTGTTTGTGTTCCCTCTCTTGCTATCTCTCTCCGTCAAATAAATAAATAAAATCTTAAAAAAAAAAAAAAGAAGTACAAAGCTTTGAATACTACGGTCACTCATAAGAAAAATGATCTTTGAGCCTACAGTCTACCCTTAACGTGAAGAAATAAAAGTTATTTTGGCTTCCTGGATGTTTTTCCCTTACAGCAGAGTTTAGGTCCTTACATAACGTGAATGTGAACTTTCACTTCCTAGAAAAAATGGTGATTTGGGGGTTTTGTGCTGACTCACATCATCTTCTTGGGTCAAGATATAACATAAAACGAGCAGTTAAAAATTTTAATGACAAAGTTGTTATAAAATATAATTTTCTTATTAATAACACAACCAAGGCTAAGGCTGTTTCCAGACAATACTTTTTTCTGTTTCCCCTTCTCCAAGATCAGGCCCTATATTCAGAATAACAAAACTATCAAGGCATCTTTTACACCAAAATCATCTTGGCACTTCCCAGATAGCTGCTAGAATACACAAAAACTTTGCTTTCTCACTGCATGGCTCTCATAAGTGAAGAAGGATACAAGGAGCGATGCTAAAAATAATTAGGTGTAGTTGGTATGCTCCATGTTTTTAAAATTAGCGTATCAGTATTAGAAAGAGCTGCCCTGTTCATGGTGTCCACAGTGTAGAGAAAGATGTCAAAGCAGAGAGGAGCTCATCCTTTCTAGAGGACTTTTTTTTTTTTAAGATTTTATTTATTTATTTGTCAGAGAGAGAGAGAGCATGAGCGGGGTGAGGGGCAGAGGGAGATGGAGAAACAGGCTTCCCTCTGAGCAGGGAGCCCGATGCGGGACTCGATCCCAGGATCCTGAGATCATGACCTGAGCTAAAGGCAGACGCTTAACCAACTGAGCCACCCAGGTGTCCCTCTAGATGACTTTAATACAGCATATAATGTTGTGACTGAACGTTCAGTGGCTGCAAACCTTCCCAAATGGGTAAAAGCATACTCATCTTCACGTGCCACGGCTTGCATGATGACTGTCAACAAATGTATTTCCAAGATAACTTTATGCCTTAGTTTAAAATAACTTGTTAGGGGTGCCTGGGTGGTTCAGTCAGTGAAGCATCTGACTCTTGATTTCGGCTCAGGTCATGATCTCAGGGTCTTGAGATGGAGCTCCGCATCAGGCTCTGTGCTCAGCACGAGTCCGTTTGAGACTCTCTCTTCCTCTCCCTCTGCCCCTGCCCCCCATGCTCTCTCTCTCAAATAAATAAAACCTTTTAAAAAAATAACTTTTTATTATCAATAGTAATTTTGGTGCACATCTTACAAAGTAGACTGTAAGGCCCTCAAGATTTCTAAATGTATCCACTGTCCATATCACCCAGAGCTCAAGGAGATGAGAGAGGACAAATAGAATTATCAACAA
This sequence comes from Halichoerus grypus, assembly GCF_964656455.1. Classification (NCBI taxonomy): domain Eukaryota; kingdom Metazoa; phylum Chordata; class Mammalia; order Carnivora; family Phocidae; genus Halichoerus; species Halichoerus grypus. The sequence goes on along the minus strand of NC_135722.1, from coordinate 51,440,875 downwards.
TAGTGGGTTGGGAAGACTAACTCTCCTTCCCCAGGTTCTAATAATATGTCCTCTTTAAAGTAACCATCAGGGGTTCCTGGGTGGCTCAGTTGGTTAAACGTCTGCCTTTCAGCTCAGGTCATGATCTCAGACTCCTGGGAGAGAGCCCTGCATCGGGCTCCCTGCTCAGTGGGGAGCCTTCTTCTCCCTCTCCCTCTGCTCTTCCCCCTGCTCATGCTCACTCTCTCTCTCATATAAATAAATAAAATATATTTTTAAAAGATTTTATTTATTTAACAGAGAGACACAGCGAGAGAGGGAACACAAGCAGGGGGAGTGGGAGAGGGAGAAGCAGGCTTCCCGCTGAACAGGGAGCCCGATGCGGGGCTCGATCCCAGCACCCTGGGATCATGACCTGAGCCGAAGGTAGACGCTTAACGACTGAGCCACCCAGGTGCCCAATAAATAAAATATTTTTAAAAATAAAGTAAATAAAGAGCCATCAACTGAGACCTCATGAAATGCAGCAGTCACTAGTAAGTTCATGCTCTGTTGCATTACACCTCAATGAAACTTCTCTCTTTCACTCTGATATGGGACATTAATAGGTTTCTAGACCATTTTGTCTGGTCAACAAGGAGTTCCTATTCTCTCCTTCTGTCTTCCTAAAGATCCTACCATAATTGATAGGAGAACAGACTCATGGGTCTGACATCACCACCATAACTAACCCTTGGGTGATTCAACCTATCAGAGCTCTGAGACAAGATTTCCAGAAAAATTCCAGCCCTAAAATGAAAGACTTCTACGGAGGGAGATGCTAACCCACAAAAGGTAATAGGAATAATTTTAAAGGAGTTAGTGAAGTTGATGGAGACATGGTTGTGGTTATTGTGCTGGTATTTTTGGTAATGTGCTTCATGATCTTTTTTTGAGTAGTCATATGATGTAGCCCTTTTTCTTTCCCCTGGCTCTGGTTTCTAACCCTCAATTTAGTAGACCCTACTTGTGCCAACTGGAATAAACACTCTCTCTAAAAAAATCCTTGGTCGATGGGCCACTCTCCTAAACATCTCTACAATACATCTGGTATTGTCCATATCATACCAAGCTCATGCTCCCTGCTTGATTGTTGCATTGTTCCAACTAATCTCTCAAAGTTTGTGATGGGATAGTTTGGCTCAGATGATAGATTTTTATGGAGCCAGATATTGAATTCCTTAGAATATGTCCCCTCATGAACGCGCCCCACAGAAATTCATAATCATATAAGATTCTCTGTATACTACCATTGCAAGGGAGAGTATTATATAGGTAATCATTCATTCGCTCATTGTACATATCATAAAATTTACCCATTTAAAGTTTACAAATATTTTGCCAAGTGAGGGGTGCCTGGGTGGCTCAGTCGGTTAAGTATCTGCCTTTGGCTCATGTCATGATCTCGGTCCTGGGATGGAGCCCTGCATCGGGCTCGCTGCTCAGTGGGGAGCCTGCTTCTCCCTCTCCCACTCCTCCTGCTTGTGCTCTCTGTCAAATAAATAAATAAAATCTTTAAAAAAATATTTTGCCAAGTGTTACAACCTCACCATAAATGAGTTTAGAACATTTTCATGCCCCCTTATGTTCATTTATAATTAATCTTTGTTCCGCAATCTAGCCCCAGGCAACCACTAATTTACTTTGTATAAATTTGCCTTTTCTGGAATTTTCGTAAAAATAGACTTTCACTAGCATAGTGTTTAGCTTGTGCCAGTAGTTTGTTATTTTTATTGCTGAATAATATTCCATTGTATGGATACAACACATTTTGTCTATCCATTCCCCGGCTGATTGACATTTCAGGTTATTTCATTTCTTGAGCTATTCTGAATAATGCTTCTATGAACATTCACGTACAAGTCTTTATGTGGGGACGCCTGGGTGGCTCAGTTGTTAAGCTTCTGCCTTTGGCTCAGGTCATGATCCTGCGGTCCTGGGATCGAGCCCCGCATGGAGCTCCCTGCTCAGTGGGAAGCCTGCTTCTCCCTCTCCCTCTGCTGCTCCCCCTGCTTGTGCTCACTCGCCCTCTCACTCTCTCTCTGTCAAATAAATAAATAAAATCTTAAAAAAAAACAAGTCTTTATGTGGATATATATTTTCATCTCTCTTGAGTAGTTGCTTAGAAGTGGAATTGCTGGGTCTTAAGGCAGTTTTACATTTAAGTTTTTTTGAAACTACCACAGTTTTCCAAAGGGCCGTACCATTTTACATTTCTGTCAGCAGTGTATCAGGGTTCCAATCTCTCCAACCTCGCCAACATTTGTTATTGCCTGCTGTATTTATTAAAGACATTCTAGTGGGTGTGAAATGGTATCTTACCGTGGTTTTAATTTGCATTTTTCTAATGACTAACGGTGTTAAGCTTCTTTTCACGTTCTTATTAGCCATTTGTGTAACTTCTTTGATGGAATGTCTGTTCGTTTCTTTTGCCCCCTATTTGAGTTGTTTTCTTAATTATTGAGTTGTAAGTATTTTTTTTTTATATTATGGATACAAATCCTTGATCAGATATGTTTTCCAGATATTTCCTCCAGTCTGTAACTTGTCTTTGAATTTTTTTTTTTTTTAAGATTTTATTTATTTATTTGACAGAGAGACAGTGAGAGAGGGAACACAAGCAGGGGGAGTGGGAGAGGGAGAAGCAGGCTTCCTGCTGAGCAGGGAGCCCGATGCGGGGCTCGATCCCAGGACCCTAAGATCATGACCTGAGCCGAAGGCAGACACTTAATGACTCAGCCAATCAGGCGCCCCGTCTTTGAATTTTCTTAATGGTATATTTTGAAGTGCACAAGTTTTGAATTTTGATGCTATCCAACTTATCTGTTTTTTCAGTGATAGACTGTTTTTGGTCCAACAGAAAACAGTCCATCTGTAGAATAGGTAGAAGCTTTAATCTAAGAAATCTTTGCCTAACACAAAATCTGGAAGGTATTCTGTTTTCTTCTAGAAATTTTATTGTTTTAGCTGTTACATTGAAGTCTATGATCCTTTTGAGTTAATTTTCTGTATGAGTTGAAGGTCTAAGTTCATCTTTTTGTGTGTGGATAATCAGTTGCCCCAGCACATTTGTTGAACAGACTATTCTTTCCCCCAGTGAATTGCCTTAGCACCTTTGTCAAAAATCAATTAACTATAAATATAGGGATTTATTTCTGGACTCAGTTCTGATCCATTAATCTCTATGTCTATCCTTCTGCCAGTACTACTGCTGAGGAGATCTTAATATGGAAAATTATTAATACATTCTGCAAGCTAATGACTCCTCAGAATTTGAGGATGACCAACTCCAGAAAGTGGGACTCAGACTAGTATTCTCATAAATGGCTCAGAAACAACACAATAGGTCTTTAATAAGGTATGTTGGATTGAATTGATACTAATTGTTTTAAAACAAGATTTTATTTATTTGAGAGAGAGAGAGTGAGAGCAGGGGCAGGGGCAGAGGGGGAGGGAGAGGGAGAAAATGTCAAGCAGATTCTGGGCTGAGCCAGGAGCCTGACGTGAGGCTCGATCTCACAACCTGAGCTGAAACCAAGAGTTGAGCACTCAACCGAGCCACCCAGGCCCAAGGTGATACTAATCTTAAATTTCACTAATTCTAACGCATCTATAAACAAGTCCCATTTGTAAATAGTTATCACTGGTTCTGTAGAAAATGTTGGCCTTGTTTGTAAGACTACTAGGATGGTGGCCAGTGGATTGCTCCACTCTTGATAGTTTTTTGCAGAGGTTCACAGAGCTGGTTCTCTTTCTTACCTGAATCTGAAAGATTAAATTTGTAACCACAACCATGCCAGAAATATAAACTGACCATAACATAACAAGGTCTTTGTAGTGGTTATTAGGTCTTTGACAACCATTCTCATTGCCCTGTCCTTTCAAGAACTTGTTAGCACTGTATTTTCCTGGCCTCCTTGAAGTTAGTCGTGGTCATGACTTGATTTGGCCATCAAAATCAGTGTTGGGTGGGACTTTTAAAAGCCCTTATGGAATTCACCAGGTTTCCTATTCCTGTCTCATGGAAGTGTGCAGTGAGCTGGAGCCTCCTGCAGCCTTGGTCCCTGAGTGACGTGCAGGCTATCCCAGATTCCCCACAGCAAGCACTGTAGCTTATATAAGAAATGTTAGTTGTCCTGGAGATATCTGATATGTTACTGTAACATAACCTAGCTTATTATAACTGCTACAAACTATACTTAATGTGAAAACACGGCCTAAAAATCTGTCAGATCGTTCATTTGTAACCAGCTCTAGGAGTCTAGGTTTGGGTTCCACTCCTGGCTCTGCCAGACCGGCTCTAGCCCAGCTTCTCTGGTCAAGCATGAGGTCCATTATCCCTTCAAGATGCACATATTTACCCACTCCATGGGGCAAAGAGCTTGTTCTCAAGAGCCAGACTGCCTGAAGTGGAATCCCAGCTTTTATGCAGGGGACAGTTTTTGTTGTTGTTGTTGTTGTTGTTTTTAAGATTTTATTTATTTATTTGACAGAGACACAGTGAGAGGGAACACAAGCAGGGGGAGTGGGAGAGGGAGAAACAGGCTTCCCGCTGAGCAGGGAGCCCGATGCGGGGCTGGATCCCAGGACACCAGGATCATGACCTGAGCTGAAGGCAGACGCTTAACGACTGAGCCACCCAGGCACCCCCGCAGGGGACAGTTTTAGCCATGTTTCTTAACTTAGGTGGCTGTTTCCACATGTGTACAATGTAGACAACAGTGTCTATACCCCATAGGAATACATATAAAGCATTTAGGACAGTGCCTGGTAGAGAGTGCTTTGTGGGTATTAGCTGTTAGTGAGGAATGGCTCTTGCTGGCCCTCTTCACCTCTACCCAGCCATCCATCCAGAACATGCTGGGCACAGCCATTCCCCGCTCTTCTATCAGAGAGCTGAGCACTGGGCAGAACAGTCAACCCTGGAATGCTTGGGTCCAATTCAAATGATAAAACTCTGGGCCTGGCTGTAGATTTAAGCTGTAGTGAAAAATGAAATTGAGGGGCACCTGGGTGGCTCAGTCAGTTAAGCGTCCAACTCTTGGTTTCGGCTCAGGTCATGATTTCAGGGTTGTGAGATCGAGCCCCACATCGGGCCCTGAGCTTAGCACATAGTCCGCTTCAAATTCTCCCTCCCTCTCCCTCCTGCTCTCTCTCTCTCTCTCAAATAAATAAATTAAATAAATAAAATCTTTTTAAAAAAGGCAATTGAGAGCTATGAATATGTTCTAGGTTACAAGAACAGTTCAACATCTAGAAAGTTCATAGAACTGGAACTGACCAAGTCTAACTGGCTTCAATCAATGGGAACTGGGAAGCAAATGTCACATTCCCACTCACACCCAAATAACTCATGTAACACATGGTGGGTGTCTGGTTTATTCAAACTGTCGGTCAGAGCCCCATCCCTGGCCAAGGAACAGGAAGTGATTGGCCAGGAGCTGTGGGGCTCAACAGGGCAGGACTGGGCAGGTATCAGAGGGTAAAAGGGGCTCAGCCGAGCAGCCAGAGTTGCTGCGTCAGGGCCAGGCTGAGCAGGAGAGGCTCCAGCCCTCGGGGCAGGGCCCCGGCACTCATGGCCTGGGCATAGAACCTCGCCACCTCCTCGTTGGGGTTGCCCTGGGCCGGGTCGAACCACATCTGGATGCAGCGGCCGCTCCCTCGGCTGTAGTTGCTTAGTTTGTAGGAGTGACTCCAGATTTCACGGCACAGAGCAGCCGATGTGGGGAAGTAGAAATGGAAGGGAAGGCAGGCGGCTCCCGCTGGGCACTGGTTATAGCCTGTAGGGAAGATGGGAGACCTTCAGCCACTGGGCCCAGAACTAGCTTTGCTTCCACCAAGCCCACAGCCCCAAATATTCCTATGCCAGCCCCACACCCCACACTTCCACCTCCAGATCTCTCCCTTCCCGCCCCGCCCAGGCCCTCACCTGAGGTCCAGTCCCAGCCCCTGTGCCAGTTGCTCTTGCAGGTGTAGGAGGTGCGACAGTCCTCCCACCATTGCTGGCAGTCCTCTTTGCACAGGGGCACGTCCAGGATGCGCTCCTTGCGCCAGCTCTGGTTCACCTGGGTGGGAGGTCAGTAGAGAAAAGGGCTCAGGTTCACGATTCTCAGCAGCTCAGCCCTGAAGAGACCCAGAGCTGGAGAGGCAGCCTGACGAGAGGTCTGGGAAGCTCAGCTCCTCTGTAAAGATGGGGGTCCAGGGAGGACACTCATACCTCCTGGATCCAGGGCCCCAGGTTAGGGGAGCACTCATACAGGCAGGTGTCCTGGATGAAGTGCCTTTTGCAGGCAGGTGTCATATGTCCGCAATGGTCCCAGTTGAATTTGTACAGGTAGGAAATATCCTTATGGGCTTCCTGGCTGGTGTTGGCGAAGCAGCAGGAATTCTTCTTCCAGGGGCTGCACTGGGTGGGGAAGACACAGGGACTAATTCCCACACCCGGCACACCCACAATATTCCCATGTGCAGCCTCGCCCCTTTTAGTCTTTGATCCCCCAAGGCAGTCAGTCTTCCAGGGCAATGCTTGTCATTGGGAGACCCTCTTCAGGGGCAGTGCAGGCATTATGAAATTCATTAATTCAAATCTTTATTGAGCTCCTACTTCCTCTAACCCAGAGAGTTCCTTGTCATGACAAGGAACACTTCTCACAGGATACCTACTTTGGAAAGAGATTAAAGCAGGAGAGAGGGATGGGGAATTGCAGCTTTCTAGAATGGTCAGAGATGCCTCACTGAGAAGGTCACAAAACACCTGGAGGTGAGGAAGCAAGTCAAATAAATTAGAACCTCAGAATAGATCTAATTACAGAAATACTCAAAACACTGAATGAATGAAAACCCATAGCTTAGAATGCAGTATAAAAGCAAAATATTAAAATGTGCACTTTAGGGGCACCTGGGTGGCTCAGTCGTTAGGCGTCTGCCTTCAGCTCAGGTCATGATCCCAGGGTCCTGGGATCGAGCCCTGCATTGGGCTCCCTGCTCAGGGGGAAGCCTGCTTCTCCCTCTCCCACTCTCCCTGCTTGTGTTCCCTCTCTCACTGTCTCTCTCTCTGTCAAAAAAATAAATAAAATCTTTAAAAAAATAAATAAAATAAAATGTGCACTTTATTTTTAGAGAGGGATTGTGCACACACATATATGCACAAAAGTGGGGTAGAGGCCGGGAAGGGGGCAGAGGGAGAAGGAGAGAGAGAAGTCCAAGCAGGCTCCACACTCAGAGTGGAGCCCGATGCAGGGCTGGATCCCACAACTCCAAGATCATGACCTGAGCTGAAATCAAGAGTCAGAGCCTCAACTGACTGAGCCACCTGGGCGCCCCTAAAATGTGCACTTTAAAAACAATATATAGGCTGAAGAAGTTAAAGTCAAGGCTGCTCCAAGTATCCAAGTTACACCATCACTCAGCTGTAGGCTCAGTGATTCAAAGCAATGCGATCACTATCTGCTAATGAGGTCAAAATGAACGTTGACATATTGGAATGCATTTTGCAAGTGGCTTCCCTTTTGTGTTTTCTTTACAGTTATGGCATCATATTGATTTTTTTAAACATGTAGACAGGTTCAGGATATTAAAGGGGTTGTGGTAAAACAATTGTCATAGAAAGGAGACCTCAGGTCCAATAAGCAGGTCAAGAACCCCAGAGGAAATGTTTGCTAGATGCGTGAATCAAGGTGCCTCACAGCCAGCCTTACGACTGTGAGAAATCCAGTCACTGGGGCTGGCAGAATAGAAGCCACGATGTGCTGTGGGTACTTTCTCCTCTCAAGACTCTTAGAGGGGTCAGTTCCAGCCTAGACTCTGAAATCAAAATGAACCCCTGGGCTGGGTCGCTCCAGTGTCATTTCCCAGGCTCCTCTCTGGACATGCTTCTGGGTTTGTGTGCCCCGGAAATGAAACCACCAAGAAGCTGAGCTCTTGGCGTCGTACTGACAACATGGGGCACTGAGCATGTGGCAAGCAGATAGGTGCCCACAGTAGTACCAACTCAAGGCCTCTCAGGTGGCCTTCCTGCCTCCACCATGGATGGACTTGGACGCTTCTATTCCTGCCTTTGTCTTCCTGAGTTTGCTCCTCCCCACCCCAGACTGGCCCTCTGCCCACCTGCTTATGCAGCTGGTCCTCCGGGCTTGGCTTTTCCTTGTGGTGCTTGGCGTCCATACAGACACTGAGAAGCTCAGTCCTGGGCCGGGCTGCCCATACTGCGGCCACCCCCACCAGAAGGAACAGCAGCTGTGTTCTCACCAGCTGGGCCATGTCAGTCTCTGAAGGAAGAGCTGTGGTCAGTGGCACCACGGAAGGCAGAGGTGGGGCCTCCAGGTGGGTGGAAACAGCCCCCGGTAGGTGGAGCCTCCGTGAAACCTGGGCCTAGTCCCGCCCCACCCCTACCCCTCAGTCTTCCCAGCCTCAGGGAGGGATGGGATCAGACACCACCCCCTGGGACAGTGGGTCCTTGCTCGGGTCACTCAGGTTACTGACTTCTCCCGGTGGAAGGGATCAAGTGATGAAACTAAGGGATGGGGTTTGGGCAAAATGCAGAAACAGCCAGGAGATTGCCATAGGTCCACAGTCTCTTGTTTTGAAATCCTTGGAGGCAAATGTTTCAGAATTTAAAATATTTAGGATTTGGTAAAAGGTAATACGATTTACATGCACAACAATCAAGCACACGTTCTGTGGTAAAAGAGTTACACTGGTGGGTTAAATAAAAACTATAATAACAACAACAACAACAAAAAATTATAATAACCTCACACTGATTCTCAGGTCAGATTTTGACACCAAATCACTTTGTGCAAACCTTGACAATGATCTTAGTTTGGGAGTTCCAGATAAGCTGCAGACCTATGTTTAGGAAAAACAAAAACAAGGGGCTCCTGGGAGGCTCAGTCTGTCAAGCGTCCGACTCTTGATTTCGGTTCAGGTCGTGATCTCAGGGACATGAGATCAAGGCCCATGTCGGGCTCTGAGGTGGGAGTGGAGCCCGCTTGGGATTCTCTCTCTCCCTCTGCCTCTGGCCCTCCCTTCCCTCTCTAAAAACCCAAACCAGAAACAAACAACACCCAACCTTGGTTCCATCCCTTCCCCAGCCTCATCATTTGGTTTCTCCCAGAGGTCCTGTGATGTGGGTCATTGTCACAGGGCACGGAGGGCTGGGGGTGGGTGTGGGGAGCCAGCTGGACAGCCTCCAGGCCTCGGGAGGTTCCCATCCCCTAGCCACAGAGCTGGCCTCCCACCTTTGCGGCACCTCAGCCCTCTGAGCTCAGACCCTGAACCTGGAGGTGACTGACTGTTCCCTCACCCCACTGGTCACCAGGCACCTGGGCTCTCCTAAACTTTGGCATGTTTCCCACAGCTCCCAAGAGCATATGCACCCCTTTGCTCAAAGCTGCCTTGTCTCCACAGTGCCCCATGTCCTATGGAAATCGGGCTTCTTCCTGGGCCTCCTGGATGGGGCCAGAGCTGGCCGCCTCCAGGCTGACTGCCCAGCAGGGCTCAGGGAACCTGGAACTGAATTCCCGCCTCACTCCCCAACTCGCCACTCACCTTCCCACCATCCAAGATTCTACTACACTATTTATTCTCGTGTTCATTCATTCTCTCCCCTGCTAATTCATTCGTTCCAGGACCCAATCATCCTTCTCATGACGAAATCACTCACTGATCTGCGAGAGCAGAGGACAAATCTGTATTCTGGGGAGCACCAGGTGACTCTCTGGGGAAACAGTCTAGCAGTTTAGAGCACAGGGGGCCAGAGGAGCCTGTCCACAATTTCAGTCCTAACAGAAAGCCCCCACCCCAGGCTCCGTGGGCCCCACCTGGTCGGTCAGCAGTTTTTCTTACTGCAGTTGCTTTCTAGAGCTAGAGCTCTCCTCTCGTGCAACCTACATCACCCGGCAAGCCACTCCCCACATTCCTAGTCTCTGCTTCAGATCTTGGTGCAACTCTCCACCCCCACCACCCCCCACCAGCCACCATCACCCTCATCACCCTGACCACAGGTGCCCTAGGGCCCCAGACTTGAAGCGCGCTAAGGACTTGGCACTGTGCTAAAAGGCAGGAGCCCATCGGTTGTAGTTCGGGGGTGGACACTAACTTACAGTTTTAACCTTGGCCAGGCCCTGCTCTGCTCTGGGCCCTCAGCCTCCACTTTTGGATTCTCTGGGATTTAGGCCAAGTGGATCCTCCTGGTTCAGCAAATTCTTTAACACCTGCTAGGGGCACCATGGGGTGTGTTGCCTCTACTGAGGGGGTGGGGAGTGGCATACCTGGGAGAGGAAGTGGTTCCCGGTCTGGCTCAGGCTTCTCCTCTGCTCTAGAGTCCCCCTTGCCCTACTTTGGGGCACAGCCGAGGTTTAGTGGCCTAGGAGACGGGCAGTAGGGCAGGCAGTGGGGAATGTGGCCCAGGAGTGGAGCCTGGGATCGGGCGAAGGCCACTCAGCAGTTAATTATTGCACGCTAATTATTGTGGGCACTAGCCAGGCCTCCATGGGAGGTGGGTGGATTCATAGTGCAGACCTAAGGCCAGTCCCCAAGTCCCACTTACCCCATTTTCTCCCCCAAACTCAGGTCTGATAAAACCTGGCAGCCCGAGATGCTGGGATCCTTTAAAATAATCCTGTCCACTTCCAACCCCCTGTCCTTCGTATACAGATGAGAATGAGATCCAGAGACTCAGGACAGAACCAACTGCAGGGCGAGGACTGGAGTGCATGCTTCTAAGCTCCCAGGCAGCTGTAGTGAGTACAGAGCTCCCCAGTTCCCAACACAGAGATCCACCAACTCCTCCAACCTCACCAGTCCCAGGCATTACCACCAGCCAAATCAGACATTCATATGTCCAGCCCCTCTCCCTTCCCCCTGGCACCCACCCACCCACACAGGTGTCCCTTCTACGGCATCTGAGAGTCAGGTCTCCGGGAGACCCCTCCACCACGCCCACCCCAGCCGAGGACAGAAGCCTTCCTTTTACCATGGTGGTACCACTGGCGGGGAAAGGGAAAAGCAGAGGAGCAAATGTGGGCAAGAAGAAATGCCGAGCTCCATTTTGTCACAGTGCCTGTGTGCCACCCAGGGAGAAGTGGCCATAGGGTCAAAAGCCCCGGGGAGGGTACAGGCTGGATACAGATGTGGCAGGCCATCGGCCTAGGGACAGCAAGACAAGTTTAAGGAAAATGGGGCCTCAGCACCGTGGGGAAGGCCACAGGTCGGGGCCCATGGAACAGGATGGGGATGGGCTTGCTGGAGAAGCAACGAAGCCCTGAAGGGCCTGTAAAGAAATGGACTCCCAGAAGACCTCCTCCCTCCCCCCTCCCCCACCTCAAGCCCTGTTTTACCTCTCCCTCAGGGCGATCCTTACTTGAATCCTGTGACAAGCAGGGAGGGTTAAGGCCTCAGAAGATCTCAGCAGATGAAGGGCCATCGGACTCCTCAGACCTCTCTTCTGGCTTTATAAGACCAGGCAGCCCTCTCCAGATTGGAGAAGAATGACCAGAGATCTAAGAATGCCTGCAGGAGGGAATTCCTCCAGATGGAACTTGCCCCCACCCGGCATCCTCCACTCTGCCCTGGGGACTGATCCTTAACTGGGTTTTGTGGCCTCTCGACTAGGAGAGGAAGACCCTGGGCCCTGAGGGCTTCAGAAGTCACCAGCTAATGGGAGGTGAGATGAGGGTGGAGTTCTGATCTGTGGGAAGTTCCTTCCCCTTTGTTGAGCCCTCCTCTGAATCTGGGATCTGGGTGGCTGTCTGACCTGCAGGGAGGGGCGGGGTGAAGCAGCCACCTTTGAGCCTGGACTGGAAGTTTATTTTTTTTTAAGATTTTATTTATTTATTTGACAGAGAGAGACACAGTGAGAGAGGGAACACAAGCAGGGGGAGTGGGAGAGGGAGAAGCAGGCTTCCCGCTGAGCAGGGAGCCCGATGTGGGGCTCAATCCCAGGACCCTTGGATCATGACCTGAGCCAAAGGCAGACGCTTAACGACTGAGCCACCCAGGCGTCCCTGGACTGGAAGTTTAATATCAGCCAGGTGAGCCATCGGCATCCTATAGACCCCAATCTGTAGGCTGTGCTATGACCAAAGATAACAGGAAGGTGTTTGACGGGCGCAGGTGGAGGCCCCAGGCTGCAAGGGAGTCGGGGTGGGTGAAACTGGAGCTTTCCCTGCCCACTGCTAGCCTGCCCCCTATTTTCTCAGCTGTGGAAATAGCAGTTCCCAGGCAGCCAGGAGAGGCTATGAATTCAGATGTGAGTCCCATTCCAAGCCAGATTCTTCCACAAAGAGAGAAAGGAAAGCTCTGTGAGAGGCCCTTAGGGCATCAGCCTAAGGATTGCAAATCCAGTGTTTCTCCTGGGCCTCAGTGCCGGCCCTTGCCTTCTTAACTTCTATTTCAGCCACCTAGAAATTTCTGCTTCAACTTCCATCCTACCAAGCCTTTGTCCTTGCTGAACCCTCTCCATGGAATGTTGTTCCTCCCGCCATTTTCTGCTTGGCAAACATGACTCCCCTGGAAGCCTTCTCTAACCTCCCTGGGCTCCCATAGACTCCTTGTGAGTGTTTGTTTTGTTAGGGAAAAGCAGATGACAAACACAGCAGATAATAGGTATTTGTACAAAGGGACGAGACAGATGTGATAAGAAAGTGCTTGGATGACCTCTTTTGGTTTGTCAGAAGTCATGTTAGCGGGGAATCATAGGTTGAAATCTAAGTGACTACAAGGAGCCAGCCCACAGAGGAAAAAGGAACATTCCAGGAACACAGAAAGAATTGCTGGCACAAAGGCACAAAGTGAGAAGTGTGAATGGAGCTCACCTATGGGGTGTGGAACGGAACGATCGGAAATGAGCTTTAAGTCCGTCTAAGTCGGGGTGGAGGGCAGGGCTCTCTATGCCGTTGAAGTTTGGCTTCTCCAACAGATACCATGGGAAAGCATTAAAGGGTTGGTGAGGGACTGTCACATAAGACATTTTTTGGTGTTTGTTTTACTTTTTAAAAAGTGTCCATCAGATAATGAAACTTGTGGGTACCAGTATGATGGTCAATAGGATATCTCCAGTTCTCAATATCTGCCTATATCATACTTACAAATTACAAAGGGGGAAAAAAGTAGTGGAGAAACCTGACGGACCCAATCTCACCCTCAGGAGTGGGTGAACTCACCACCATATGCCTTCTGTTAGGATGCACTGAGAATGACACAGTATTGCCTTGGGGATATTCATGCCAAAAATGCGTAACCTCAGTCTAATGAGGAAAAAACCGATAAACCCCAAATGAGGGATATTCTACAATGTAACTGGCCTGTGCTTTTCAAAAATGTCAAGGTTCTAGAAGAACCCCTCTCCCTCAAATATCCATCAGTAGGAGACTGAGTTAAATGTGACATATACTACATAGACTGGAATATTGCCCAGCGATTGAAAAGAATGGGCCAAAACTTAGTAGATCAAAAAGGAAGATCTCAGAAACTGTGTTCTCATGATAAGACACATGGCGCATGAAAATCACACCAAGATGGTCTTTTCCCGGGGCGCCTGGGTGGCTCAGTTGTTAAGCGTCTGCCTTCAGCTCAAGTCATGATCTTAGGGTCCTGGGATCGAGCCCTGCATTGGGTTCCCTGCTTGGCAGGAAGCCTGCTTCTCCCTTTCCCACCCCCTGCTTGTGTTCCCTCTCTCGCTGTGTCTCTCTCTGTCAAATAAATAAATAAAATATGAAAAAAAAAAAAGATGGTCTTTTCCCACCTATCAGCTTAGCAAAAAAATCAGCTTAGTAAGAAATCAAAAGTTTGACCCTATCCTGGGAAACAGGCACTCATCGCTGGGGGGGGGGGGGGCACACTGATACAACGCCTGTAAAGTTGTAACTATCAAAATTATAAATCCATATACTTCTTGACCCAGCAATTCCTTTTCTGGAATTCAAGTATAACATTCTACCATGCATAAAATTAGTCACTGCAGGGGCACCTGGGTGGCTCGGTCGGTTGAGCGTCCGACTCTTAGTTTCCGCTCAGGTCATGTAGGGTCCTGGGATCGAGCCCCACATCGGGCTCCATGTTCAGTGTGGAGTCTGCTTGAGACTTTCTCTCCCTCTCTGTCTGCCCAGCAACTGTCTCTTTTAAAAAAGGGAAGCAATGCAGTTGTTCATCATTGGGATTCCTTACCTACTACCACCACTAATATCTGCACCCTAGTCCACATCTAATAAGGGAAAGAAAGGGAAAGAAACTTTCTCACCAGGAGCCTGAGAACTCATCTGTCAGTCTCTGCCCAGCTTCTTTCCACCCAACCCCATATCCCCTTGTAGTGTGGGACTGATGAATTTGGCATGGGGGGAAGCCTGGTGAAGAAGTAAGAGCCTCAGACTAAGGAGTCAGCTTCTACCTCCTACTTGCTGGTGAACTTCAAGCTAGTCACAGTCCCTCTTTGGGCCTCTCAATAGGAATGATAAAGCAATGAAGCATGTCCCTCCAACCCACTCATCCCCAAATTATTATTTTCTTTCTAAGATTTTATTTATTAATTTGACAGAGAGAGACACAGCGAGAGAGGGAACACAAACAGGGGGAGTGGGAGAGGGAGAAGCAGGCTTCCCAAAGAGCAGGGAGCCCAATGCGGGGCTCGATCCCAGGACCCTGGGATCATGACCTGAGCCGAAGGCAGATGCTTAACCACTGAGCCACCCAGGTGCCCCATCATCCCCAAATTATTTACAAGACACAAGATACACATGGATCCATTAAAATAGGCTGTCAGAGGAACCCCATATGACCCATGTTGGATCAAGACCCGATGACCAGGGCATTGTGAGGTCCCCTCATCTGAGAGTGCTGAGCTCAGCTGAGGCCAGGTCACCCGGGCTGGGCCAGGCGCAGACTAGGAAGGCGTGCAGGTGTCGGCAGTGGGAGGGGCTCAGCCGAGCAGCCAGAGTTGCTGCATCAGGGCCAGGCTGAGCAGGAGAGGCTCCAGCCCTCGGGGCAGGGCCCCGGCACTCATGGCCTGGGCATAGAACCTCGCCACCTCCTCGTTGGGGTTGCCCTGGGCCGGGTTGAACCACATCTGGATGCAGCGGCCGCTCCCTCGGCGGTAGTTGCTGAGTTTGTAGGAGTGACTCCAGAGGCCCTCACACAGGGCTGCAGGCGTGGGAAAGTAGGTCTCAAATGTGCGGCAGGTGGTCCCGGTTGGACACTTGTTAATTCCTGCAGGCGGAGAGGGCGTGGACGCAGACATTCAGCCCCTGGGCCCGAAGCTGGTTTCTGGCCACCCCCAAATCCTCCAACCCCACCTGCGTCTCCCCCCACCCCCCAGGCCCTCACCTGAGGTCCAGTTCCAGCCCCTCTGCCAGTTGCTCTTGCAGGTGTAGGAGGTGCGACAGTCCTCCCACCATTGCTGGCAGTCCTCTTTGCACAGGGGCACGTGCAGGAAACGCTTCTTGCGCCAGCTCTGGTTCACCTGGGTGGGAGGGGAGGGAGGGGGGACGGGGATGTGGGCCGCCCGCAGCCTTGACTCAGCTGGCTGGCAGCCTGCCGGGCTGGGGTGAGGGCAGGTCCTGTACCTCCCGGATCCAGGGCCCCACGTTGGGTGAGCACTCATAGAGACAGTTGTCCTGGATGAAGTGGCGCTTGCAGGCGGGCTCCATCTTGCCGCAGTGGTCCGAGGTGAAGTTGTACAGGAGGGAGATGTCCTTGTGCAGCTCCTGGCTGGTGCTGGCTGAGCAGCAGGCCTTCTCCTTCCAGGGAGTGCACTGCGTGGGGAAGACACCGGACTAAGTGCCCCCCCTCCCCCCGCCCAGCTGTCTCCCGCATCTTCTGGCTCCTCTGCCCCAGGTAGGGCATCCAGAGGAACCCTTGCTGGGGAGGGCGTCGCTATGCCTGGCCCTTGGGGTAGAGGCAATTATAACAGAGTTTTTAACAGAGAGTAAAACAGGGGATGTGGGAGGCCTGGGAACCACTGTCTGGGGGAGCAATTATTTTCACAACTCTAAACGGTTTACAAAGTTATTTCACGTGATTCGGGTTATTTATATTACTCATTTTGCATCCAGCCAATATTAACTGAGTACTTATGATCAATCCCGCATCGTGCTAGGTGCTGAGAATACAGCAGTGAACGAAACAGATCAAATCTCTGCCTTTATGGAGTTTATGGCTTTAGTCGGGGGCAGGGGGAAGACACAGAACATTGTAGGCACAGAAACAGCAAGTGCAAAGTCCCTGAGGCTTTTGCACTTTATGCCCTCAACACTCTAGTGAAAACATCATTCATTCAACTGTTACAGAGTTTACATAAGCTGCACCCCTGGTAAATGGTGGGATGAAGATTTTAACTCAGGGCAGGGAGGAGAAGAGCCTGGCCCCAAGCTGTGGTAAGGGCAGAGGTGAAAGGGGCTGACCTGGCTGCCCTAGGGTCTGGATCCCCAGGCTAGGGGAGTCCAGATAGGTCCAGAAAGCGGTGGGGGACCGAGGGCACAATGGCCTGCACACGAACTCCAGTGTGGACCTGACTCGATGTGGGAGACCACCCCAGAGAGGTAAATTCAAGGCCGATGAGACAGTGGAAGTGGTGAAGGTTTCTCTGCAGAGATAGTTCCAAGCTGGAACTCCGGAGCTGAGTGATTATGAGCCAGTCACTTAAAATCTCTGAGACGAACTCTAGCACCCAGGGTCAAGTGACAGGGGACATGGGACAGGTCTGGGCACTCAGGAGAAACTAAGGAAAATCCAAGAGGGTGGAACCAAACCTACCTCTGTCCAACAACCTAGCCCACCCCCAGCACAGCTGACATCGAACATGCTCCCAGGCCTCCCTGACTTCACGCGGGCCCCTCCTCAGATGCCCCAACTCCTGGTGGCTCTGCATGACCCCATGCACCTCATCCCTGACCTGCCAACCAGACTCAGTGGTTCCTGCCTCCAAAAGAGTGAATGATTATACTGAAAAGCACTTGCTGGCCTCCAGTAGGGGCTTGACACCTTAAGCACTCCCGTTATAGCCCCTGTCCCTCAGAATTACAAGCAAATGGCTCCCTCAAAAGTCTGCATGCCATTTCTTGGCAAGAAGAAGTGCTCCCAAGGGGTCTTCAACGCAACTTCTAGAACTTAAAAAGTTCTGAAGATAAAGTAGTCTTTCAGAAAAAGTTATGGAGATGGATGGTGGTGGTGACAACAATATGAATGGACATCGAACCTGACACTTAGAAACGCTTAAAATGGCAACTTTTATACTATGTATATTTTAGCGCATGCGCACACACACCACCACCACAAACGAGAAGTCGGAAATGACTCCGAAGTCATGGGGCTCTGGGCTTCCCGCTCTTCACTTCTAGCCTCTGGGTGAGTCCAGGCCAGCTTTCCCTGGGGACATCCCAGTCCTCCAGCAACGTGAGACTTCGTGGGGAGCAGAGGAGGAGACCAGGGGGAATGAAGGACCGGCCTCTGTCGGGAGCCTGGAGTTCAACTGTAAGCTCAGCTTCCGAGCTGCTTCAGGGGCTTCCCTCGCCTCCCCTTCTCTGTGGGCAGCAACATCCTTGGCTCTGGTCACACTACGCTCGCCACTGCCCATGCTGTCACCCTCCCACCCGTGTACAAGCTGTTCTCTGCCAGGCTGCCCTTTCCTGCTTTGTCTTCCTGGAAAACTCTTACTCATCCTCCACGGCCAAGGCTGATGGCACCTTTCCTGGGAAGTCTTCCCAGTGTTATCTGATTTGTCTAATGGGGGTGGAGGACCTGGACTGTTCCTCCGTGTTTGCTGCATCATGACCTTGAGGGACCTGAATCTCCTGTACCTTTTGAGCTTCCTGGGCCAGGGGCATATTTAAGGCTGGCAAAGGCACTGCCCGACTCTGTCCTAGCCCCTGCTCACGTCTAGCCTCTCAGTTCCCACGGTGTGTGTACGCACAGACGTACACGGACGTGCACACTGTACCTCTGCCCTCTGTGGACCTCATTTCCTATTTTCTCTCCTGTGTAAGTAGAGACCACCATCCACCTACCAAGTTGGCCCTCTGGGCATATTCACTGATGAGTTGTGAGGAAAGCACTTGGCCCATAGTGGGGGCCAGAGAAATGGTCCCCCCACTATAAGTAGATTTGGTAGCCTCCTGAGGATCACCTCAGCCACCCTCCTGACTCCATTGCTCCCCAAAGTTGACCTTCCCCTTCCACGACTTCTTCCATTTTTAGGGTCAGCTCTCTCCCCAACCCGTGACCCCACTCCATCCTCACCTGGCCATGCAGCTTGTCCTCGGGTCCTGGCTTTGTCTTATGGTGCTTGGCGTCCATGCAGACGTTGAGCAGGTCCATCCCGGCCCCTGGAGTCCTGGGCTGGGCACCCCACGCAGCAGCCACCAAAGCCAGAAGCAGCAACTGTGTCATGGGCCAGGCCATGTCCATCCGTTCCTGCCAGAAAGCCGTAGTCAGAGGTGGACACAGAGCCACGAGACTCTCCACTGGGTTTCTCCACTGGTCTCCCTGCCAAGCCCAGATCGTCTGCCGTCCTCACCTAGCTTATCCCTGAAGGTACCTGAGCCAAGCAATACGGCAAGTGTAGAGGTTTGGGCCAGAAGGCAAGACCCCCTCACCCCCTCCCAAGGGCACTCCAACACTAGCTTTCTCTGTGACCTTGGTGGGATCCACCACCCCTCCCTGGACGTATCCTTCTAGATTTCACTGGCGGTATTTCACCCACAGTTTGAGGACCCTGCTAGTTCTGCAACCCATCTCAGATCTGCACAACATGGGCTTGAACTGCATGGGTCCACTTATACACAGATTTTTTGCACAAATGTAGTATAATACTGTAAATATATTTTCTTAATAACATTTTCTTTTCTCTAGCTTACTTTATTGTCAGAATACAGTATATAGGGGCGCCTGGGTAGCTCAGTTGGTTGAGCATCTGACTCTTGGTTTCGGCTCAAGTCATATGGTCCCCAGGGTCCTGGGATCGAGCCCCGCATTTGGCTCCATGCTCAGCAGGGAGTCTGCTTCTCTCCCTCTCCTTCCACCCCTCCCCCTGCTCTCTTTCTCTCTCTCTCCAAACTCTCGCTAAAATAAATAAATAAAAATCTTTTAAAAATACAGTATATAATACACATAACATACAAAATATGTGTTGACCTACTGTTTATGTTACTGGTAAGGCTTCCAGTCAACAGCAGGCTCTTAGTGGTTAGGTTTTGGGGGAGTCAAAGTAACATGCAGATTTTCAACTGTGCAGTCTGGGTGTGTGGCAGCACCCCTAACCCCTGCATTGTTCAAGGTCACTTGTATATCCCATTTTTGTGCATAAGCGATAGCATACTGTTCTACACTTTGCCCTTTTGGGGGGTAGTTTCACTATACCTTTATGCTTCTGACAAAACAAACAAAAACCTCATGGAACCAAGTTACCCACATCCGATGGCCTAACCTTCCAGTCGCTTCTTTATGCCTGTTATGATCTGAAATTAATTAAAATGCTCTCTGGGGCAAAAACTCTTTCATTAACCATTATAAAAAGGTTAAGAAAGGGTTAACTTTCTTGGCAGGCTCAGTGGGAGGAGCATGCAATTCTTGATGGGGGGGTGGCTGTAAACTCAAGCCCTCATGTTGGGTGTAGAGATTACTTAAAAATAAAATCTTTTTTTTTTTTTTTTAAAGATTTTATTTATTTGACAGCGAGAGACATAGTGAGAGAGGGAACACAAGCAGGGGGAGTGGGAGAGGGAGAAGCAGGCTTCCCGCTGAGCAGGGAGCCCGATGCGGGGCTCGATCCCAGAACCTTGGGATCATGACCTGAGCCGAAGGCAGACGCCTAACGACTGAGCCACCCAGGCGCCCCAAAAATAAAATCTTAAAAAAAAAAAAGTTCAGGAAGAAAAGTTCATTTTTTCAAGTTAAAAGTGCTTGATCCTTAGTCTATTTCTCAAACATTATTGCAGACAGTAAAGTTGCTGTTAGTCTAAGAAGACAGATGGTATTGCTTCTGGTTTTTTTTAATAATGTATATTGATATCTTCCCATTATGATTTTGGGAAAACCTCCAAATCCTGTCATCACTTACTCAACTAGTAGAATGCCTCTCCCGGGGGCAAGGTCTGTGGTTTCAGTCTGTTCTCGGCACATGGTCCTGCCTCAGGTACATCTAAGGTGACAAGGTCAGAGTCTGCTCACCTTGCCCCATCTGCCTGCACGGGGCCTCATCACCTCGGAGTACCAGACCACAAACAGTCAACAGCAGTCTGCCTTCCTATTGAACCAGCCTGTGATCTTCACTGTGCTGCTGGTCTTAATATCTTCATTCCCTAAATTGGGACATGCATCTGTTTTCCTTCTTTTTTTTGTTTTTGTTTTTGTTTTAAAGATTTTATTTATTTATTTGACAGAGAGAGAGATAGCGAGAGCAGGAACACAAGCAGGGGGAGTGGGAGAGGGAGAAGCAGGCTTCCCGCCAAGCAGGGAGCCCGATGTGGGACTCGATCCCAGGACCCTGGGATCATGACCTGAGCCGAAGGCAGACGCTTAACGACTGAGCCACCCAGGCGCCCTCTGTTTTCCTTCTTTAGGGTAGTTTGAAGGTGTAAATGAAAGTATTTTGTAGCCTAGTAAACATTAATTACATAATCACACTAGTTATATATTGAGAACCACGCTACAGCAATTAGAGTAATGGATGTGTTACTTACATTGTTGTGTGTTGTAACTCTCACAAGTCACTGCAATGTTGACATTATTATTCCCAACATGCAGATGAGGAAACCAAGACCTTGGGAGTCAGGTGAATTCCCAAACAGCTGAAAAGTAGAGGAGTCAGGATTCAACCCAAGCTGATTTAACTGCAAAGCCCACTGTAATGCTATCTCCAGATACATGGTCTCATTTTCTTGCCTTACCTCTAGGAAATTTAGCCAAGAAAACACATCCTATGTTTACTTTTCTTTTTTTAATATTTTATTTATTTGACAGAGAGACAGTGAGAGAGGGAACACAAGCAGGGGGAGTGGGAGAGGGAGAAGCAGGCTTCCCACTGAGCAGGAGCCCGACGTGGGATCGATCCTAGGACCCTGGGATCATGCATGACCCTAGCCGAAGATGCTTAACGACTGAGCCACCCAGGCGCCCCCTATGTTTACTTTTCAGACCAGCCTTCAGAGCTTCTCTCCCCAGAAACCTTTTAGACTGTACATTTTTTTTTCCGGTTCTGCTATGTTTTGCCAAATAATGCAAATAAAGGAAATATAATATTTTAGAAATAAGGGTATCAGGCTACCCCATTCCAACCAGAGATAAGCTTAGATTTTTCATCAGAAGTTCTTCCTAGCCATGTGATGAAGCAGGTATACAAATCATAAATGATGCAAAAAGGACAAACATAAGATTTCCATTGCTTTTTTGAAAAAAGCTAAGCAAAGACACAAATCTATAAAGGCAGTCACGCCTGGAGCAATGCTGAGAGCATGCCCAGAACCGAGGATTAAGATTAATCTCATCCTGTGCAATGGAGGGGGAAAAGCCCTTTCCCATGTGGGAGTTAAAGAAGGGAACAAATTATTTGACCATTGAGAGGCGAGGACTATGTCTCCTCCCCTTGAACGTGGACAGGCCCTGTGACTACTCTGACCAATAGAATATGGTAAAACTGATGCTTTGCCTGTTTCTAGGTCCAGGCCTTAAGGGACGATGATGGACTAAATGTTTGCATCTCTCCAACATTCCTGTGTTGAACCCTTACCTGCCCTCCACCATGTGATGATATTAGGAGGTGGGGCTTCTGGGAAGTGATTAGGGTTAGATGGGGTTAGTGCCCTTATAAGGGTCATGGGAGAGCTTGCTTCCCCTCTCTGCTCTCCACCATGTCAGGATACAATAAGGAAGGGGCAGTCTGCAACCTGGAAGGGGGGCGTCCCCAGAACTCACCATGCCGGCACTTTGATCTTGGACTTTCAGGCTTCAGAACTGAGAGGAATAAACTTGTTGTTTAAACGCCCTGTCTATATGGTATTCTGTTACAGCAGCCCAAACTGATCAAGACAGGGACTAGCAGCTTCTACTTCTATTTCTTGGAATATTGGCTCTTAGACCCTTGAGCCAGCATGTGAGAGGACTGACTGCCCTGCTGGAGAGACCACATCGAGAAGCCCATGGACTACATGGAGAAAAGGGGGCCTGGCTGAGGCCAGCCTTCCAGCAACCCCTGCCGAAGGGCCAAGCCCGTGAGTAAAACCATCTTGGATGTTCAAGAGCATCCCCGACATGGGCTGAACATTACCAAGTGACCCTAGTCACTGCCACATGGAGCAGAAGGATCATCCAGCTGAGTCTTGCCCACCATAATCTTGAAGTATAATAAGATAGCTATTAAGCCACTATGTTGGTTTGATTTTTTAACTTTGCATTTTGGCATAATCTTTGACTTACAGAAAAATTGCAAAAGTAGTGAAGAGAGTTCCCACATTCTTTGCATCCATGTTCGCCAAATGTTGACATCTTACATAATCCAAGTACATTTTGGCCAGAAAATCGGAGAAGTGATGGCCCTTTCAGAGTGTATCATATCAAGGGGTATGTGACGTGCACGATGTCTTATTGCCAGCAATCATTTGGTTAAGGTGGTTTCTCGCCATATAGTTATTAGTTCTCCCTTTGTATTTTGTGGGAAGATACTTTGACATGATGCACAATCCTCATCACACTGTCATCCACTGATTTTAACATCCAATCTTGCCTGCAACAGTAAACCACAAAGCTAGGGGATGCAATAGCTAACGCCTAATACCACGAGAGTCAGTATGGCCTTTTTCAGGCTCTGATAAACAATTTGGCTTCTCACCTTAATATAGCCAACATAACACTTATTTCTACTGAATTAACAAAATATTTCCACAGAATTCCTCATCACTGCAAGGGATGATCAAATTATTTGATCACTGAAGAGTTTTAATCTGTGGAGTGACCTGATTCAGTTGGCAGTTTTGAAAGATCTCCTGGCTGGTGTGTGCAGGAGGGATTGGGTGTGGGCGGGGCGGGTGGATCTGGTAGACTTCAGGAGTCTGGGCTTGGGATGATGGTGCCTTGGATCAGCAGGGTGGCAGTAGGGATTTGGTCAGTACATCAGTTCAAAGTCCACTGAGTGCCTACTGTGTGCTAGGCTGTTCTAGGTGCTAGGGCTCCAACAGTGAACAAGACCAAGTCTCTGCTCTCGTGGAGCTGACATTCCAAGGAGGGCGGGGAGATGGGGGAAAACAAATGGAGAGATACATGGTGATGGTGCTCTGCAGAAATAAAGCAGGGTAAGGGAATAGAGAAGGATAGAGGAGGGGCTATTTTTTTTTTAAAGATTTTATTTATTTGAGAGAGAGAACACGAGCACAAGTGGTGGGGGGAGGGGCAGAGAGAGAGACAGGGAGAGGGATAAGCAGATGCAGACTCCCCGCCCGGCAGGGAGCCCCACATGGGGCTCCATCCCAGGACTTGGGGATCATGACCTGAGCCAAAGTCAGATGCTTTAACTGACTGAGCCACCCAGGCTCACCGAGGAGGGGCTATTTTATATAGGAAAGATCTACAAGGTGATATTTGGGCAGAGGCCACAGTGAAGTAAGTAAAGGATCCCAATGGATACGGAGTGGTGTTTTGTACCAGTCTCAGCCTATCAATAAGCAATGTTGTGCTTGGACTGGCCCTGGCTCCTGTGGTTCTTATTATGAATGTAAGATGCCTTTCAGCAATCACCTTGAGGGAGCTTTGAAAAAATAAAGAGTTCTTACAGAACCTGAAAATTACACAGCGAGGGCACTGGTAGAGAAAACACACTGGCCTGGGGTTCTGCTTTTATTGGGGTCAAGGGTGGGGGCCTAGAGTTTCCTTGTATTTATTTATATACTTATTTTAAGATTTTATTTGTTTCAGAGAGAGAGCATGAAGAAGGGCAGAGGCAGAGGGAGAGGGAGAGGGAGAAGCAGACTCCCCGCTGAGCAGGGAGCCGATGCTGGGCTCGATCCCAGGACCCTGAGATCATGACTGGAGCGAAAGTCAGGCGCTTAACCCACTGAGCCACCAGACGCCCCTTTTATTTACTTGTTTGTTTGTTTGTTTTGAAAAGATTTTATTTATTTATTTGGGAGAGAGAGAGTGAGCATAGGCTCACTCTGTATTGGTGAATTTAATACATAAGAGCAGGGGGCGCCTAGCTGGCTCAGTCAGTAGAGCATGTGACTCTTAATCTCAGGCTTGTGAGTTCAAGCCCCATGTTGGGTGTGGAGCCTACTTAAAATAAAAAAACAACAACAAAAGAATAAGAATGGGAATTTAAAGTGTGAGAAGAGAAAAAAAAAAAGTGACCCAAATGGTCAGTGGAAATCAGCCAAGATCTCTAAAACAAAAAAGCCTCAGTTGGGGGTGGAGGTGGCCTGGCTCTTTATCTAACACATGTGGCTGGCAATGTATTTCTTGGAGATGGCTGTCCTCGAAGTGGATGTCTCAGTAATCAAAGCTTAAGTCAGGCATTTGGGTTGCAAAAAAGAACAACCGTCAAGGTTTACACTGTAATCTACCCTGTGATGCTTGACATGGGAAACCAAGGCAGAAGAAAAATTATTAAATGTCCTTACTCCCTACAGCCCACTGACAAGTCCTTGGAATAGGCAGAGTGACCTTCCTCTAGGGACTCAACTGCCTGATGTTAATACGTTGCTAAAGGCAAAAGGCAATCCTAGCCCAATCCCCGCTCCCCACTAGGATCCTGTAAGTCTACTTTAGCATATAAAAGTTTAGAAATTTTCTTTATCTCTAGATACTTGTTGGCAATCATCCCCCAAGCATATGGCCCACTGATACACATCTGAAGGGTCTCATGACTAAGGTTTTATTAGACGGTAATAAATGACCTTTTCCCAACAGTAGCTAGCCCCCTCAAGGTCCTGGAAACCTTGCTTCCAAAATTCCTTAGAGATTTACGCTATCCCTAACCCCCTCCCAACTTGAAAATATATAATGGGCCACTCCTCATGACCCTGGTGCATCTTTTTCTGCCCACGCGTCCTGTCCCTGTGCTTGAATAAAATCACCTTTTTGCACCAAAGACATCTCAAGAATTCTTTCTTGGCCGTCGGCTTCAAACCCTAACGTCTTTCCTACATCAGTGCTGAGGTATCAGAGCCAAAGTTGAGGACATTAAGTGGCAGGGGAGCCAATAACCTAAAGTCAGGGGTAGGGCACCTTGTAACCCAGAAATTACATGTCTCAATAGGATTATAGTAGCAAATGCTATAATAATTATACAGGCAATAATCTGAAATCCAGTCCAGAGCCATTGTCCCAAACTTGAAAGGTCCATCCATGAAAACAGGTTAGTGATCTCAGGGGCTTAGCAACCTGTTCAAGGATTTGGGTAATGTTGTAGAATATTTTAATGTCTTGGGCCATCTGGCATAAGTAGGTTTGAACCTGTCCTGAGTTGGTAGATTGCTCCATATCTCATCAAACTAGTCTCTTAATCTTGAGAATAATCAGTTCAGTTAGAGGATTATTTCAGGAGGGGGTGATGAAGGTTGGTTCTCCAAGTTAGGCCTATGTGGTGTAAGTATTTGCACTGGGTATTTAAGAAGAGGCATTTCTATGGCAATAAAGAAAAAAAAAAGGTTAATGATTGGAGCAGATTATAATCGCAGTTTCTGAGTTCTGAAGGCAGCCAGGTGAGATTTCTAAATGTTGGGCTTGAAGCATCTTCAGATGGAGTGAGGGCAGACGGTGGCAGTCTAATAGATTTTCCTGGTTTGCAGTTTAAATGTTGCTAGTGACCTTTCTGAGTGACCCACACAACAACAGGCATAGAGATTGCCCATACATGAGCTGCTATGGTGATTTCTCTGAAGTTTATATCAAGTTGTCCCAATTAGCTTGCATGGTTTTAGGAAAAAGGCAGCTTTAGTTCTCAGTGATTCCAAGTCAGAAGGGTGGGAGAAAAATTGGAAACATTAGATTGGAGAGTTGTAGCCAGATATTGGAGGAAATAAGAATCAGTGTTCAGTCCAGTTTACAGGTAGAAAACAAAACCTCAAAGACAACAGGTCTAGAATCTGATATTTACAAGAGTGTAATAGCTTTCCATTGAAACATATTTTTTTCTCTCTACAGTCACCCCTGTTTCTATCAGAAATAATCAAAGAGACTGATTTGATTGCAAAATAAATCTAGTCTCATTAAACTTGGCCTGATGATTTACATAAATGCAGCAAGAACAGTGATTGACCATATAGGTTCTTTTATGTTTGCTTTGCTGGAACTTTTCATAAGGAATCTCAGACAACTTTTAGAAGCCTCTGGAGGCTAAGAAGCCAAGCCAAGGATCTGCCATCAGACTTCTGCAATACCTCTAGATTTGGGTGAATTCTTCTCTTCTTGAGGTTCCCCAAAATATCCTGAGGTTCCTGGGACTGCCAAGAAATGACCTTCCTTATGCACCTCATACGGCTGCTGAAACCCCATGAGCAAGGTGCTAGGGTGATTTTTCCAAGGGGCTTTATTGGCTCCATAAAGTCAACTGTAGTTCCTTAAATCTGGTATCATATTTGAGCCTATGCTTATCTCTCTAAAATATGACATTCCAGTCAAAGCCTTGGTAAGATAACCAATTTTTCCAACTGTTACAAGGAAAACAGATTCTTATTGAACTTATGCAAATAATTATATTGCCATGAAAATAAGAAATCCTTGCTGAGACTTGCCAAATTCTGGAGAGATCAAGTAGGAAGAAAAAGTAACTGTTTCATCTTTGTTCACAAAGATATACTTTACCAAATTGTTGTCATAGCTAGTTTAAGAGAAAAAAAATTCTTTAAATCTGGAAAACAAAAGATTAAAGAACCAGCAATGTTTTGAACAAAAAAATTATAATCATCGTCATCTTTCAGTCCTATGTAATTAATTCTTGATCTTTTGTTAGCACTTTTATGAATCCAGCTTTTCATAAGAGTTTGTAAATTCTTACCCAGTTCAGTGGTATGATCTGAAAGTTATCAGACACCTGTACTTGTCAGAGTCCTTTCCATGAATCTTCTTGAAGAGGAATTACTTTTGCAAAAGAAAAAGAGTAAAACAATAACTGCCTGTAAATGAAAAAAGACTGAAAAATGCCCATAGTTAAAAGTCTGATGGGGGTCCATTTAATGAAATCAACAAGGAAATTTGTTTATTTCTGTGATACCCAACATTTTAAGATGGTAACTGAAATTATGACTGATAATGTTACATATTGGACTTTCAGGAATTTTATATAATTTCTGCAACCCTTATATTACTAACATATATCCATACAAGGATATCCATAAAGAAGGTTCAGCATTATTTTTTACTTGGCAATACTTCCCCTGTTTTAACACATCAAATAAGCCCAATTCACTAAATATCTTTTTTTATATATAGAGAGAGAACAAATCTGAGATGTTCCAGGTGCCCTTTAGAAAATCCCAAAGGTACTTCCAAGTTAAAAAAACTTCATTTAGAATTTGATTTGGGGAAGTTTGATTTTTGTCTTTATTTTTCTCTTTCCTATTATGAAATAATCAGGTTTTTTTGTTTTTGTTTTTGTTTTTAAAGATTTTATTTATTTATTTGACAGAGAGAGACACAGCGAGAGAGGGAACACAAGCAGGGGGAGTGGGAGAGGGAGAAGCAGGCTTCCCCCGAGCAGGGAGCCCGATGCGGGGCTCGATCCCAGGACCCTGGGAACATGACCTGAGCTGCAGGCAGACGCTTAACGACCGAGCCACTCAGGCGCCCCGGGTTTTTTTTTTTTAATGTTAGAAAAAATTTAATTTCTTTTTCATTAACAAAAGTGCATCTTCATACCTCAAGCCTTCTCTTAGCCAAAAACATATCCTACTTTCCTTGCATATAGAGTCTTTTCCTTTATTAGTTCTAGTAGCTTTAATTACATATATTAATTAGAATCTTAACCCTTAGAAACCTTAATTTCTACTGAAAACTAAAAGGCAAGTCGTTGTGAACTGTTACACCAGCGTTCTTTAGATTGGCAAATTTATGAGTGAATTTAATAGTTTCTAGTCACATACATTTCCCCATAGCACAATTTTTCAATGTGGCACAAGACATGTTTACTAATAGACCCAAATATCTTGAGTGCCCTGTAATGAGAGGTCAAAAGTAGGTAAACTTAGACTTGTTTAACAATTAATGTTTCAGTATTTCATCTTATTTGGAAATAATCTAGACAGTCAGTGAATTCCCATCATTTAACATAGCAGAATTCTTTTTTTTTAAACTTAGCAAAATTCTAATGGTGAAAGTTATCAAAGATTTGTGAAACTGTGTTTTTTTAAGATTTTACTTTTTTTTTGAAGATTTTATTTATTTATTTGACAGAGAGAGACAGCGAGAGAGAGAACACAAGCAGGGGGAGTGGGAGAGGGAGAAGCAGGCCTCCCGCAGAGCAGGGAGCCCGATGCGGGGCTCGATGCGGGGCTTGATCCCAGGACCCCGGGATCATGACCCGAGCAGAAGGCAGACGCTTAACAACTGAGCCACCCAGGCACCCCAAGATTTTACTTTTTATAAGTAATCTCTACACCCGATGTGGGGCTCGAACCCACAACCCCAAGATCAAGAGTCACATGTTTCACCAACTGAGCCAGCCAGGTGTCCCGTGAAACTATTTTTAAGTAGACATGCTATGAGACATAATTACTGCTGAAAGTTCACCTAAAATCTCTTCTCCCACTTACCTCTAAAGAAAGTACTTGCTCCCAACAACTATGTTTAGATTACCCAAAAAAACTTCATTAGACACTATACAGTCAGTCATCATCCCAAGCTACTTCTCTTCCTGACAAAATGTGTATTAGAGATAACATGAATTTGACTAGTAAATGCAGGTAGAATAAAAGTTGTATGCCTGCATTATATTTAATGCTAATAACTCTGAAGACATACCAATTTTAATTAAACCAAACTTAAACTAGCTTTTATTTACCAAAGATTATCCCAGATCATATGAACTTGAAAAACATTTGGGTGGTTTCTGTATTTCTGAGTTTTAGGAATACTTACTTCAAAAGTGCTCATTTTTAAGCCAATTAAATAGAGCTCTTTTACCAACTAATTTTGGCAATGCCATCTTGGTAGGGAGAGAGGGAGAAAAGACCACATGTGCATATCATACATCCATAGACATTTATAATCATGCAGAGATACACAGAGACCCTATAGCTTCTGTTCCAAAATTTTAGCCACACATCAGGTACATTAATATAAAACTAGTTTATGCATAACAATTGAATCCAAATTGGCAGATGGAACAAGTTAAGGTTGCCTGCTCCGATGGCTAAAGCTTTTTACTAATGTTTGTGAAGACTTTTTAAGATTTGTATTTGTCCTTGACAAATAATCTTAAATTACTTCCTTGGGTATTTACATTTCAAAGACATGTTCTTCAAGGGACAGAGAAAGAATGTAGGTTTTCTCCTTGGAGTTTTAGTGTCTTTTGGATGGTTTGAAAGTCCCCATAAAATATAGTAGCATCAACCTGTAATTAGGGGAGCACCTGTAAAAATAATTCTCTGGACTCAAGGTCAAATGGGGCCGCCTCAGGAATGGAAGTGAGAAGGGAGTCATCTGGGTCAGTATGGTCATGAAAATGATAAACCCATTGGATCATGCTGATTTTGTGCAGCAGGAGACGCCCCATCTTAGTGTTTTCCATTCACTATGAGCCTGAGCAGTGATCACTGTGATGGAAGGATGAGCATGGAGCCAGGCAGTAAATACCCAAGTGAGGACAGGAAGGGACCTGGTATGAAGATCGGGGGCTCTAGGGGCCTCTGCCTTCCCATTTCCCTCTTCCTCCTCACTGGAGGCCTCAATAACCCTATCGGTTTTCCCCTCAGTGGCAGGGTTACCTCTAGAAGCGTGCTTCTACTTCTGCCCCATTCAGGGGAAAGCCAAGGGGTTCAGGATCTGTGGGATCTTGGTGGAAACAAGCACATAGCCTGGATGGATCTTTAAGAAAGTTATGGATTTTATGGTCTTTAGAGATACTGGCCGGTTGATACATTCTGGCAGCTGTAAGTAACAATTCAGAGCCCATTCCAAGCAAACAAAAAAACTCTCAGTAGCCTATTAGTTCCCCTCTCTCCTTCCTGCTGCATAAAACTTCTAAGGAAGGTTTGAATTTCAGTTAAATTTTAGTTTTTGATCTCAGTTTCTACGTTTTGGTTTTATCCTGTTACCTTCATCTTATATGTTGTTACCAAAAATTTTAGATGACATCACTGTACACCCTCTTGCTAGGCGGCTGTTTTCCTTTCCAGGGTGTCCCAAGAGACCTTTCTGGATTGGAGTCTGACTCCACTAGCATGATATACAGAGGGTCTTTGGGAAAAGCCCCTAAGCCTCTGAACGTAATACCAGTCTTGGCATGTTGGTATGCATGGCATTGACCAACACCCAGGAAGTGTCCGTGGGCTTTTGCATTTATCGAGGAGCTGGAGTACCTCCTCAAGGTCCTTAGGAAGCACCGGCAAAGATACTCAAGACATGTATATTTGTCCATTAATTTTTTTAGTAACATCACACCAGGGATTGGTAATATCCCATCAGGTCAGGGGGTGAAGAGCAACAACAGTGGGTATCAGAAGTGGTATCACAGAGACTCTAGGCCTCTGTTGTGTTCTCTCTCCGGAGGTGCCATTGATTTCTGGTTGCAAAGCTATTTCAGTCTTCGGGATTAGGACATGCAGTCCAGGCACGACCCACTGACTCAGTGGTCACAGGTGGAGGTCTCCTGTCTTCCTCTTTTCCTTGTGCCTTTAGCCCAGAGCCTCTCCTTGGACAATGATAACACCCTTGTGATCCAATCTTCCGTCCTCAGTTCTCCTAGGCCATGAGGGGTGAAGGATCCTTTCACACTTTAATGGTCAATTAAGGCCTTTATAATTAGTAGTCTAATCATCTCATTAGATATGGGCTTGATCACAGCACTCTGGGGAGATCATTGGATTATTATGGCAGCTGTGGCCTTTTGGGTTGGACACCACAGGCCACACACCACAGAGCAATATGCAAAAGCACGGAGCAGTATGAGAGACCCCACAAATGGTCCTTCTTTCTCAGACAGGGTTACCCATCTGACGAGGTGGTTAGTCAGCAAGTTACAGGTGAAAAAGGGCATTCCCCTCAGGAAACTGCACAGGCTTCATGCTATCCTGCCAGCCACACCAACTGTTTTGTGCCGGCCTCAGCCTATCAATAAGCAATGATGAGGTTGGACTGGCTCTTGTGGTTCTTATTTTAAGATGCCCTTCAGCGGTAACCATCAGGAGACTTTGAAGGAAAGGTTTATTACCTACAGAACCTGGACATTACACAGCAGGCCTGGGACCACCCAGTGAGGGCACCGGGAGAGAGAGCATGTGGGCCTGGGGTTCTGCTTTTATTGGGGTCCATGGTGGGGGCCTAGGATTTTGAGGGCTTAGTCTTTATCCGGTGAATTTAAAACTTAAGAGTAAGAATTTAGGGGCGCCTGGCTGGATCAGTTGGTTGAGCAACTGACTCTTTTTTCTTTTTTTTTTTTTTTGACAGAGAGAGAGTGAATACAAGCAGGGGGAGCTGCAGGCAGAGGGAGAAGCAGGCTCCCCGCTGAGCAGGGAGCCCGACAGGGGGCTCCATCCCAGAACCCTGGGATCATGATCCAAGCTGAAGGCAGACGCTTAACCGACTGAGCCACCCAGGCGCCCCGAGCGTTCGACTCTTGATTTCAGCTCTGGTCATGATCTCACAGTCCTGAGATGGAGCCCTGTGTCAGGCTCGCACTCGGTGCGGAGTCTGCTTGTCCCTCTCCCTCTGCTCCTTCTCTCTCTCTCTTTCACTTTGTCTTAAATAAATAAATAAATAAAATCTTAAAAAAAAATAGAGTGAGAATTTAAAGTGAAGGAAGAGGGGCACCTGGGTGGCTTGGTCGGTTAAGCGTCTGCCTTCGGCTCAGGTCGTGATCCCGGAGTCCTGCTCAGCGGGGAGTCTGCTTCTCCCTCGCCCTCTGCTCCTCCCCTTGCTTGTGCTCTTGCTCTTGCTCTTGCTCCCTCTCTCAAATAAATAAATAAAATCTTTAAAAAAAAAATAAAGTGAGGGAAGAGAACAGACAAGTGGCCCAAATGATCAGTTATCAAAATCAGCCAAGATCCCCAAAACAAAGGAGCCTCGGTGGAGGGGAGGTGGCGTGGCTCTTGGTTTATTAGAGATAGCTATGGATTGGATGCCTCAGTAATCCAAGCTTAAGTCAGGCACCGACTTTACAAAAAAGAAAAGAAACCAACAGTCAGTTTACGTGGCCAGAGGGATGTGTCCCAAGCAGAGGGAACCTTAAGCCCGAAGTCTCTGGAGCAGGAATGTACTCAGTGCATTTCAGGAACCAGTAGCAAGGAGGTATTGTATTCCCATTGCTCAGCTCTCGCCCTTTCCAGATCCTGGAGAATTCTCTGCCCAGAGCCATGGATTTCCCTCTCCAGCCTATGGGCTCTGGACTTATTTCTCACTGTTGAGAAATCCCCATCCTACCTCTTGCTTTCGGCCCAGGGGCTTGTGTAATACACAATGAAGGAGCAAGTAGTATGTCAGGACACAAGGGCCAGGTCTGAGGAGTATCTTCCAAGAACTCACATTAGAGCTGGAGACATGTTTGGGATATTATGTTAGAGAAAACAGAAGCTGGGAGATGAGTGGAATCTGCCTGGGTCCCAGCAAGTCAGCAGTAGGGCCAAGGTAAGGCCCAGGATGCCTGACTCCCACCCTGTCCACTCCATCTCAGGACCACCAAAGCCCTTCCCATCTGAGTCCCCCTAACTTTCTTTCTCATCTCTCCTTCTCTATCCCCAGATACCTAGGTCTGCCCAAAAGGATTTTCACTATTCTCCAAACACGTCATCATCACCTTTCAACTCCATGTCCTTGAAGGTAATAATGCCTTTTGTACATCACATTCTCCCACTTGTATACCAGGTAAACTCCTACTCATCCCTCAAGGCCTCTCAAATGTTTCCTTCCCTGGAACAATAGTCTAAACTCAGTTTCTCCAGAACCCATTCATCTCTCCTTCCTCTGTGCTCTCATAATACTCTCTACATACATTGATTTTAACATTTACTACCCTCTCCTATAATTGTCTATAATTGTTTTAGTCCTCATTGGACTATATTTTTCTCTAGGACAGGGATTATTTCTGCTTCTGTCCCTAGGGCCTAGCATGGTGTCTGGCATTTGCTTGGCACTCAATAAATGTTGACCAATAGTGGAACAAATGAAGGAATATGAAGCAAATTTCTTAACCTCTCAGTCTTAGTTTTATTATCCTTGAAATGAAAGGAAGTTAAACACTCAGCAAGGTTAAATGATGGGTAATGAATGTAAAACAAATATCACCATCATAGACTGAGTTGCCCAAGCCAAAAATAGGGAATCACACAAAATTTCCACTTCTCCTATTCCCTTTTCCCCTCCCCCCAGCTAACCAGTCACCATGGCTTGTTGAACCTGGCTGCAGACCTTGGTAAGAAACTCTAGGTTACAGGGGAATTTCCATTAGGTCAGAGCTGTCAGGAAGCATGGGAGGCAAAGGTGTTGGAGGTAGGGAGTCTATAAGGCAAAGAAGCAGGAGGAGAGACTCATGGGTACATAGGCCACAAGAAGAACAGATAAGGGATCCAGGAGAAGGGAGAAATCAGGCTGAGTCCTGGCGACATAGAAACCACTCAAGACTGTGTGCTCAAGAAATCCTGGTGGGCTGGGGAAATAAATAGAAACAATAGAAACAATTTGTACAGAACGAGGCTGTAGTAGAGCACTGCCTCCTTCCTGATACCCCTTCTTTACTTGGCTTACAGGATATCACCCAGCTTGCCTGCTTTTCTACTTATATTTTTGGCCTTCCTCAGTCTGGTTTGCTGCTTCTCCTAGTTTCCTTAAATGCTGAATGTTGCAGGAAACTATTTTCCATCTACACTCACTTCTTTGATGATCTCATCTAGTCTCATGGCTTTAAATGCCATCTATGTACTGATAACTCCCAAATTGGTATCTCTAGTCTAGATCTCTCCCCTGACCTCAGACCTCCTGCCCCCTCCTCCTCCTGCCCTCTCACCATCTGTACTCCAGTGAGCATTTCAAACTCCATACATCCAAAAATGAGCTCCAGATAGTTCCCCCCACAAAACAACATCTCCCTTGTCTTTCCCATCTCAAGAAATGGCAACACTGGTCTTCCAGTTGTTCAGTCCTTTCTTCCTCTAATACTCCACATCGAATCTGTCAGCACGCTCTCTTGTCCCTACCCTCTAAATATATTCAAAATTCATCCACTTCTCGTCCCCCACCTCTGGATTATTGTAATAGGCTCCTAGTTGGTCTCCCTGCTTCTGCCACTCTCCCTCCTGAATCTAATCTTCGTAGAATAGCCAGAGTAACTCTGTTAAAATGTAAATCAGATTGTGTGGATCCTCTGCTCAAAACCCTTCACAGGATTCTCAACATGGAGTAAAAGCTAAAGTCGTTATTGTGACTTGCAAGGCTGTACTGTCTGGCTCCTGCTACCTCTCTGTGCTCTTCTCCTGCTCTTACCATAGTACTCGATGCTCCAGCCATTCTAGACCCTTTGCACTTGCTCCCTCTCTGAAATGCTCTTTCCTAAATATCAGAACAGTGGGGCCCCCCCAATCTTTTTCTTCAGACCTTTACTCAAGTCACCTTCCTAGTAAGGTCTTCCTTGGCCCCCCTACCTAAAATGAAACCTCTCCCTTCCCTGTTTCTCTGATTTATTTTTTCTCCTAGGTATTTACTGCAGTCTTAAAACTATATATTTTGGGGCGCCTGGGTGGCTCAGGCGTTAAGCGTCTGCCTTCGGCTCAGGTCATGATCCCAGGGTCCTGGGATCGAGCCCCGCATCGGGCTCCCTGCTCCGCGGGAAGCCTGCTTCTCCCTCTCCCATTCCCCTTGCTTGTGTTCCCTCTCTCGCTGTGTCTCTCTCTCTGTCAAATAAATAAAATCTTAAAAAAAAAAAAACTATATATTTTATCTATCTTCTTTGTTGTTTATCTCTCCCATTAGAATGGAAGCTGCATGGAGTGGGCGGTCTGTTTTGTTCACTCTTGTATACCCACTACTTAGACTAGTAACAGGCATATAGTAAGGCACTCAGTAGGTATTTGTTGAATGAATGAATGAAAAAGGTGGACATTTCCAAGAGGCAAATTTTACTCTTTAATGAAAAACTTTATGGGTGCCTGGGTGGCTCAGTCGCTTAAGTGTCTGCCTTCCACTCCCGTCATGATCCCAGGGTCTTGGGATCGAGTCCCGCATCGGGCTCCCTGCTCAGTGGGGAGTCTGCTTCTCTCCCTCCTTCCTGCTTGTGCTCTCTCTCGTTATCTCTGTCTCTCTCAAATAAATAAAAATAAAATATTTGAAAAAGAAAAGAAAAACTTGGGGCGCCTGGGTGGCTCAGTCGTTAAGCATCTGCCTCCAGCTCAGGTCATGATCCCACGGGCCTGGGATGGAGCCCTGCATCGGGCTCCCTGCTCCGCGGGAAGCCTGCTTCTCCCACTCTCACTCCCCCTGCTTGTGTTCCCTCTCTCGCTGTGTCTCTCTCTGCCAAATAAATAAATAAAATCTTTAAAAAAAAAAAGAACAAAACTTTTTAACATCTAGAGTTGGTTGGAAACTTTATGTTATATATACGTTGGAAACGTATATGTTAATATACACAGTACACTACCACTTAAACATGTAATCTCATCAAATCCTCACATCAGTCCAGGATAGGAGGAAGCCTGCACAGTTTATGAAGCTGGTTGAAGAGGAAACTGATTCCAGGTTGGGAGAAAAAGGACCTGTTAAAGTTCACGCATCTGGTGTGGTCGAGTGGAATCGTGGATGATTGCTAGCCCTACACGAGGCTGGTGAGTGATGGAGCTTAACGGGGGTTGGGTTCGGAGGACTGCCGGTTACAAGAAGGCATGATCTCTGAAGGGGAGGCTGAGTCAGAGGTTACTGTAACAGAAGCATCAGCAAAGGACTGGGAGAGATGACGAAGTTGACCACTAAGGTATTTAGCCCAGGCCTGGAGATTTGACCACTAAGGTATTTAGCCCAGCTGACTTCCCCAAAAGCAGTGCCCTGAGGCTGACTAGTCAAACCCATACACGATCTCGAATGCAGAACTGGACAGGCAATCTTAAGAAACCAGTGAATCCACTGTGGGTCTGCAGAATCTGGCTTCTCCACTGGACTGTGAGGTCTATGGGGGCAGGGACCGTGTTCTAGATTTATCCCCAGCTTCTAGCAGAGCCTGAAATATAGTAGGGACTCAACGATTTCTGTTGAAGTCATACATAAATGAATGTATGCGCCCAAACAAGAAACTGAAGGTGAGAAAGAACGGACAGAGGGGCGTAACATCATCCAGCGATTTTGGTGTAGAAGCAGACGAATTTTCCTGGGACGCGGCAGGACAAGCAGTCCTAGTACTAAGGCAGGCTGCTGCCAGCTATTTTTCAGCAGGGGTTGGCAGGCAGATCCTGGCTGGGGACGAAGGGGCGGGGTTAAATGGGCCGTTGGAGAGGGGCCAGGCTGGAGAAGCCAAACGGCGGAGGCTCCAGGAGGGACCAATAGAGTAGGCAAATTTCCAACCTCAACGCTGTGACTAAGGTGTGTAACGTCACATCCGGTGTGGTGGGCGGGAACGCGAAACAAAAGGAGAGCAAAGGCGCATGCGTTGGTGCTTCTCAGGTTCTGGCGGGCTCTTCCGCTCAGCCCGAGAGAAGTGCTTCCGGGTTGCCGCCGGCTGCCGCCTCCCGGCGCGGTAAGTACAGAAGCCAGGCTGCGGCCGCTGTCTCCCTGCCCCTTCTCTTCTCCCTCCCCCAGAGAAACCCCGTGGCCCTGCCTCGGCTCCTCAGGACCTCCACGTTCAGACGCCTTTTAACATTAAAGAGCTCCAGCTCATTGGCCGCTTCCTCGAGGCTAAGCCCCACCCCGTCGCCCAAGATCCGTCACTCATTGGTGTCACTTTCTGTCACCCAGCATTTCTTCCAGTTAATTGGCCCTATTCAGGCCCCGCTCCTTTCGCGATTAGCAACCCTATAAGGGCAAATGCCTATTCGAATCCCGCCCCTGCATTCTTCGTGTTGGTCCACTCCGCGGTCATTATCATAATAAGCAAAGAATGGGCGGTGGCTTTGAGGCGAGGGGTGGGCTTTCGGAGCCTCAGTCTCTGGCCTCTCCTACTAAACGGGATTTGAGGATGGGTGCTGGTGTGCTGGTGACATTGGCGGGGAAGCCGAGGTTCACGGAACGGCAGCGGCTGGCCCAGGATCGGTCAAATGAGTTTCGGGCAAAAGCAGAACTAGACGTAGGTCCTTTTCTCCCGCTCATCTCTAGTGCCTGGCCTCGACTTCTTCCCCGTGGGAATTTGATGCCCCAACTCACTTGTGATCTAGAGCCAGTCGTTGCCTGTCCCAGGGCCTCAAATTTTCCTGTGAGGTGAAAGGTTTTAATTCAGATTCCCCAGGACCTTTCTGGTCAGCCCCCTCAGCTGCTTAATCCGTGCCGAATTTACTTATTCTCTCACATGATAGTTCATTCAGCCTTCCATTTACTTACTTATCCATTTACTCAGGCCTTTAGAATGTCTTTCTGAACCATACTGCACGTGGTACCCCACCCCCACCCCAGTTCAGCTGTGGTTCATGAGAGAGGTGATTAGTGTCCTACATTTCTGACACTGGGTAAGTATGGTACGGATCATAGAGGGGCAAAAAGTAGGTCTTACTGTTGGGAGGAGGTAAAGATAGTGTCAGTGGAGCCCTGCTACTTCTAATTTCGTCTAATTTTGTAATGCCAGTCTGCATTCTGGATTCATAGCTCTACATTTGGCTTCCATTCTCTTCCCTGCCTTGAACAGTTTAAACCACTTTACTTCTCCATAAAGTAAATTAATTATCAGAATAACTATGAGGGTGTAGTATAATTGTTATTATTCCCCATTTTACAGATGAGGAAACTGAGGCTCAGAGAGGTTAAGTGACTTGGCCAAGGTCAAACAGCTAGTAAGTGGTGGAGCCAGGACTCAAACCCAGGTCTGTCTGATTCCCACAGAGAAAAGCAATTTCCCTGCTACCTTCTACTCCACCCCATCCCCAAATTAAACTGTAACCAAATAAAACCCCAAACCAAAGACGTCTGACAGCTGGATTCACCTGGCCCTTTACCTCAGTCTAGGAGCCATGTCCACTTTGTTTCCCTCACTCTTCCCCCGTGTGACTGAGACACTGTGGTTTAATCTGGATCGACCCTGTGTGGAGGAGACAGAGCTGCAGCAGCAAGAACAACAGCATCAGGCCTGGGTGAGTAAGGACCTGGCATAGTGGTGGAGCCTCAGTCAGGGAGGAGCTTTTTGCCCTGGGTTGGGAACAATCAACCTGGGGGGCAGGAGGCCTAGGTTCACATCTTTGTATGACCCTGATTTACTGTGGGCCCATGGGACTTCTGGGCCAGACTGGAGCCTAGGCTCTTTTCCCTAAAGCATAGGAAATAGTTTTGACTTTATTGAGGACTTAGTAGATGTGATATTCTAGATTGATAGTCTCTCACTTCACCCTCACAATAATCTTATGAGGAAACCATGGCCCAGAGAGTTTATGTAGTTGGATCAAGTTTATAAGTAAGTGGCAGATGACAAGAGATAAAGGGATTGTCTCTTTTGGGAAACTGGAAGGAAGCTTCTCCACATTTAAGGGGTCATCTTAGGGGCAGAATGGGCCAGTCCCATGTCCCTGACCTGTCCTGCTTGCGCCCTGACCATGCTCTCCTCCCACTTTGGCCATAGCTCCAGAGCATCGCAGAGAAAGACAACAACCTGGTACCTATTGGCAAGCCGGCCTCAGAGGTGAGTGGTTCCAGCAGGTAGGGCTTGTGTGGGGCCCAGGCGGACCAAGGCTCTGCTCTACTTCTGAAAATCCTGCCTCTGATCCCAGAGCAGTTGTGGTCTTCAGCTCTGGGTGGAGGCTGTAAAGGGGATGTAGAGTGGGTGGCCATTGGACCCAGCACTGAGGTCCTACAGAACATGCATCAGCTTCCTAGACTCAAAGGGGTGGGGCAAGGTTGGGGAATGGAGGGTCATTCATTGTTCCCAGAGACTGGCTCCAAGTGGACCAGCCCTTGAACTGGTCCAGGCAGCCCTATAGAGCCTATAGGCTCTTCCCTGCCTCACCAGCACTATGATGATGAGGAAGAGGAGGATGAAGATGATGATGAAGATAGTGAAGAGGACTCAGAGGATGATGAGGACATGCAGGACATGGATGAGATGAATGACTACAATGAGTCACCTGATGATGGAGAGGTCAATGAGGTAGGCAGGGGTGTGGGGGAGGGCCCCTACCCCTGACCTAACTGGTGGCCAAGGGTTACAGAGACTCTGGTTCCAGACGGGCAGGATCTGGGACTGGGGCTGGCTGGGTGGCTGAGGCCCCTTCCCACCCACACCCAGCCTTCTCTCCAGGTGGACATGGAAGGCAACGAACAGGATCAGGACCAGTGGATGATCTAGGTAGACAAGGCAGGGTGGCCTCAGGGAAATTCCAGGCCAGCCGAACTTACCCTGCATCCTCTGCAGAACCAGCTGTTTGCCCCAGTGCCTGAAAGCTCACCTTTGGGTATTTCTTCAGCTGCTGCCAGGAACTGGTCTCCTTGGCCCCTCCCAGGCCATCAGTTTGCCCTTGAGTCCCCAGGGCCTGAGCCCAACCCACCTTTCTGCCTAGTACTTCACCCTTTGGTTGCCAGGTATAGTCTCTAACTCCCTTTAATAAAGACACAGGACTGATTTTTCCCCCCCCGTGTCTATTCCCTATTTGTTGGTGGGGCCCAGAGGAATCCAGCATCTTCTCTTGAGCTTTAGGGAGAGGGCACACAGGGGACTTAGGGCAAGCCTACCTGACCATGCGGTCCAGGGCTAAGGAAGGCCAGAGTGTCCCTGGCTCTGGGCCCAGGCTCCATCTCTGGCCCAGCTTATATTCATATATTCCTTCAGAGCCTCTCTGTTTCCTCTGATCCCACCTGGAACTGCATGGGCTGGGGAGGGCAGGCTTTCTGTGGCCCGGAGCTGGGACGCCCCTGGAGCTCTTCCAGCCAGCTTCCTTGGTGTTAAGAAAGCAGATTAAATCTCAGAGCAGCACAGGGACTCCTTTGGAGTCACCCAGAAAATCAGTGATAGAGTTGGTTTGGGAGCTCAGGACTCTTGCCTGTTAATCCATGACTCTCTCTGGAAGGAGAGGGGCCAGTGGGACCAAGCAATCTGACAGAACTTGATGCCTGAATCAGTGTGGAACAGGAGTAGGGCAAAGGTGGGAGGACAGCCTTCCCCCCCCCCACCGCCCCCCAGAGCTCAGCATGTGTCAGGCCACAAGCAGTGGGGAAGGGGATGTTCTGAGGTCCTTGCTTGGGTGGGGGTGGAGGGGGTAGCAGTAAGTACCCCTGGGCCTGGACCTCAGCCAGGCCCTGCATAGGTGAGCTGGGCTATGCTGTCCTTGATGGCAGGGAAGTCTGGGAGGCCAGTGTGGTGGAGGCGGCAGCGGTAGCGGCCACAGTTCTTGGCATACTGCAGGAAGCGAGGTGCACCAGGGAAGAGCACATGGTCAGCCAACACAGTGGCACCAGCTGGCAGCAGGGCGTGGGCCTCCAGCAGCTGCAGGTCTCGCAGGTAACATCGGGGCCGGTGTGCCAGGAGCACCATGTCTGCCCGACTCAGCTGGTACTGGGTTCGTAGGCGTGGGATCACCTCCTCTGAGCTACTCACGATGAGCTCCACCTGTGGGAGTGGGAGGAGCTGGAGGTGAGGGTGGGAGGGACTGTTCTCCCACACTAGACTCCCGCAGGATCTGGCTTACTTTATGCCAGGTCCCGGCCTAGGTCCCCATGAGTGTTCTCACATTTCCTCTGTCCTCAGAAAAACCCAAGAGGCAGATTTCCATTCTGCCAGTGATGAAGCTGAGATTCAGAGAATAAGTGCTTTGCCCAAGGTCATAAAGCTCACAAGACATAGACAAGGTTTGGACCCAGATTTGCTGGGCTCCAGAGACCTTCCTCGTAACTGCTCCTTTGTCATCCAGCAGCAAATATGAGCAAATGACTTGGAACAGAAAGGCAGGAGTTCATACATCACCGAGGGTCACAATCCCCTATGAGGAGCTGCTGCCTTCTCCTAGGTGGGATTCCATCACTGGGGAGGCCTGGCTAGGGCAAGGCTGGGGGTGGAAGGGAAGAGACAAGGGTTGGGGAGGTGGGGGCTGACCGTGCGCTCGTCAAAGCCAGCCAGGCGGATGAGTTTTTCAGCCACTGCTGCCATGCGTTGGTCCCACTCCACGGTGAGAAGGCGGCCCCCGGGGGGCAGGGCATGGGCAATAAGCAATGTGGAGTACCCGCAGTGGGTGCCCAGCTCTAGCACGGAAGCAGGGGCCTTCTCCTCCACCAGCCGCATCAGGATCTGACCTGGGGGGAAGATGGCTGTTGCAGCAGACATGGGAGACAGATGCAGGGCCCCTGATAGAAAGGGATCTCAAATGCCCACCTGCCTCCCTGCAACCCCCAACCAGCTGGGGTCTTCTCAGACTACAGTTCCAGCTGCCCCCA
Source organism: Halichoerus grypus (assembly GCF_964656455.1). NCBI lineage: Eukaryota > Metazoa > Chordata > Mammalia > Carnivora > Phocidae > Halichoerus > Halichoerus grypus. Next base: position 51,399,193 of record NC_135722.1, on the reverse strand, counting down.
CTGGTCTCCCTGCCCCTCCAGGCTTGCCTCCTTCACGCTCCTCTTCACACCAGCCATTAGGCATCTTTCCAACAAGCAAATCTGACCCTGTTGTTCCTTGGTTCCTATGATCCTCAAGGCCTTTGAGATTGAACTTGAGATCCTCAGCCTGACATTCGGGACCTTCTTGGACACGATCCTATCCAAACTTTCCAGTTCTTCCCATCTGTAGCCTGTATCACAGCCCTCCCAAGCACTGTGCCCAGAGTCAACCAAGTCGATGCTGGCTCATTCCAACGTGCTGCATTAGCATATGTGACTGGCTTTGCCCCTCCCCACCCCTGTCTATCTGCTTGACCAAGCTGGAAGCAATTCTTCTCTGTTAAGTGTTGCTTTCTCCAGGAGGGCTCAAGCAGAAACAACCACCAGGCTTCTGAGAGACCTTTGCTAGAACTTCCAGTTTCATTCCCCCTTGTTTTAGTCATTGAATATCTTTCTAACCTTGGAATTTAAAAAATTTCTTCAGACTCTAAAAGCACTTGTGCCAGGAGCTGGGACTCAGACAAAGCCAGGCAGCTACCCTAAATGGGATGTGGGAGCCTCCACGGTGTGGGGGAGAAATACTTAGCACAGGTAATTAGAAAGTTATGGGTTATGTGCTGAGATGGTTGTCCCCTTTGTATTATGTCCCCTTTGAGGCCAGCATTTGTGGCTGATTCATCTGTGTGGCCTCTGCCTCCTTTTCCCACCCAGCACCTAGTATAGGCCTAGCACAGAAGGGTGGCAATAAGTGTTTGCTAGATGAGTAACTTTGCCTAGCCCCCTCATTTGCAGAGGAGAGAAAGACCCAGATAGGATCAGGAACCTGCCCAATGCACCCAGTAGGCAGCGGCAGATCCCAGACCTTCCTTACCATCTTGGGGGTGCTTCCTGGAGCAGAAGGCTAAGGAACACTGACCTTTGACAGGCCCCATGTGGCCCAGGTACTCGCAGTGGCTGCTCCAGTGGTCCAGGGTGGTGATGATGTGACTGGGGTCCCCAGGCAGGGCGTGGGTGAGCACATAGCTGAAGGCCCGCTCCTCAGTCCGCAGCCCTGAAAGGCAGTCTCGGAGGCTCCGCAGCAAGACCATACGTACCAGCAGTCGGAAGTAGTGCCGGTATCGCACCAGCAGTGTCACCACCAGGGGCAGGAAGGCCAGTGCGATGGCGGGGGACATGGTCCCTACCAGGGCTCTGGGGTGAAGGGAGGCAGGGAGGGAAACCCACACCCACCATTGCTTGTCATTTGTATTATCCCTATATTTTACAAACCATAGCTCAGAAAAGCTGCCTTTTGTCCAGAGTCACACAGCAGAACTGGGATTTGAATCTGAATTGGTCCGATTTCAAGCCCATGTACTTTCAAGGACTTCATGCTAGTCTGTGTTCTGCACCCACCCCCAAACCACCTCTTCCCACTTCTGCCCCTTGATCCTATCTTCACCTTGCTTCTTCCACCTGTTTCTCCTCATCTCTGTAGTCACCCCTTCTGGACTGCTTTCTGCAGACCTCCTCTGAGATATCCTCCACCCTCCCTACCCTCTGCCTTCTCTTCTCTGACCCATTAATGTGGAGCAAAAGAGCACAGCTTTGTAGTCAGAAACCCCTTCAGGCCCTGTGTGCTGCCTCAGTAAAAGGCAATCAAAACACTCCATAGGGTGTTAGGATGAGATTTCTTCCCATCCCTCCATCTGGTCTTCCCTGAGTGTGGGAGGAATCCTTGATTCTCTATCTCCTCTCCAGAACCTGTCTCCCCTCCACTGCATTAGCCTTTTCTGTTCTCTCTCAGAATTCCTTTTACAAGCATGTACAGACACAGCACACAGTCCCCCCACTCGGGCCTCTTCTTCCAGGCCCCCTATGGGGGACAAGTGCCTTCTCCTCTCGAGTGCCCTGGACCATCCTCCCTTTCCTCCAGATCTGCCCCTCGTGAGGCCCCTGGTGATGGGGACTAAAATTGAAAGTAAGAGTATATAAATGGATGTGAGTAGGTGAGTGATAGTGAGTTTGAACTGGCGTGCTTGGGAACCCACACTCAAGAGCCCTGCTTACCTGGGCTGGAGGCTCCTGCTTGGGGAAGATCAGAGGGGGAGTCCTTGGGGCCAGAGAACCCTGAGGCAGGCTGGACCTGCTCTCAATTATTGATGCAGAAGCTGCTGATGTCACCTGAGACCTGCAGTTCAAGTTACTAGCTGCAGCAACAAGGTGGGGCTAACTCTTACCCTTCTCGAGCGCTGAAAAAATGTACAGAACTCCAGGGTCTTGATCTGAGGGGTAATAAGAGCTACTGGGTTTGGTGACCGCTCCTCTAACTCCTTGTATCAGGACATGGGACATGGTGTGAGCCAAGGTGATGGGAGGCTGTAATTTATTCAATTCAGAATTCAACTGACATTTTGTCTAAGTAAATGCCAGGGTGCCGGTCGCAGAGGGGAATCAGATCTTGTCCCCTTCCTCCAGGAACTCCAAGTTTGGAGGAAGAGACTGATCCAGAAACGGAGAATAAAACAATGCAGTGATCCATGGATACAGGGACTTTGGGCTGTTTTGTGAACTGCTATGTATCTAGACAGAACAGTGTATGGCACATCAGGCACTCAGTAATTTTTGATTCGATAAATGAAGGAATCAACACGGGATAGGGATTAAGCACAGGGAGCTGGACATGCCCAAACAATGGGATCGAAGATGGCAATCGGGAGAATACTGTTTGTAGTGAGGCTTGAAGGCAGAAGGCAGACCTGGTGGGGAGACGGTGTGCCAGGCCACATGAGGAAAGTCCAGGAGGTCAGTCGGGAAACTGCAAATATTTTCTTAGGGCTGGTGAGGCATCAGTCCAATCCCTGCACCGCCACCACCATCACTACCAGCCCCCACGACCCAAATGCTGGAATGGGAGGCAGGTGAGAGGCTCTGCAAGATCTTGAATGACAGACCTGGACCTGTGTTCAGCGTCCAAGGGAAGATATGGGGTGGTTCTAAGAAAAGAGCATTGTGTGTTAGATTACTATGGTTGCTGTAAAAAGGCCAGCAAGATTGAAGAGAAATGCCTGAGGGCAAAACCTGTGAGGGGGCTTCTATCTCTTCCAGGATTGAGCTCTGCTCCGCTTTGGTTTGTGTATGAATAAGGGCTTTTCTTCCAGTAAGCCTCCGATCCCCAGTCCAGGCTGAGAACTCCGTTGGGCGCCACACTCTATGTGTCCCCCGACTGGGGGCTGGCCATCTGGGTCCAACGCTTGTACACAGAGACTTGTGTGCTCTAGGAGGGTAGGGCCTCAATCCCACTCGCCCCTCGCATGGCATTTAGGAGAGCAAATCATGATGGCATTTGGGATAAGTTCACTCACTGGCCCAGAAAGGTAGCCTGGCATCACGCGACCACAAAGTACGAAGACCTCTAGACCCGGTGAAAGAAGACTCAAATTCCAAGACCGGGCAGAGACTTAAGTCATGTGATCTGCCCCGCCTTTTCATCGCATCACGTGTCTCGCGTTTGTCAAGCTAGGTGAGCCTTCCCATTGGTTGGCGATGATCACGCGGTAGAGGCGGGGCCGGAAGCCGGGGTTGCGGCGGCAGCTGCGCGGCTCTGGGAAGGGATAGGCCGGGAGGCGGGTGGCTGCTTGCTGGAAGCAGCCACGGGTCATGTGACCGGAAGGGCTCCCGACGGACGCCGTCCCTCCTCGGCGCCGCCTGAGTGCCCGGCCCGACCCCGGCCATGGGGTGCTGCTACAGCAGCGAGAACGAGGACTCGGACCAGGTGCGGCCGCGGCGGGCGAGGCTCGGGAATGAGGGTTGAGAGGCTGGGGCGTGGGGCCCAGAAGAAAACCTGCAGAAGAGCGGGAGCGGGACTGCGGGGCTCATATAGTACGGAGGCCGGGAGGGGACAGATTACAGAGGGGACGTCCGGCCAGGCTCCTACCCCTGTTAAAGCTCCAGCTTTCTCTACAGTCTCCGCATTGGGGTGTGCAGGCAGCCGCCTGTCCCGCTTGCTCCCACCCCTTTCATTTTATCCCACCCTTAAACCTTTATAGCCTTCAGGATCCTCAGCCTAGGTCTCTGGGAAACTGTCTTCCCAGCTTCCTGTGCTTTTTCTGTGCTTGTATGAGCGGGCTTTGTGAATCCATTCTAGAGACGGGTAAGCTGAGGCTCAGAGTTCGTTTGTCCTGACATGAATCAGGAATTTGTGTATGCTCTCAGCCCCTGGGGTTGGAGAAGGAAGGTCACTGCTGGTTTGGGGTCAGAGAAGGCCTCTGGAAGTAGGTGGCATTTGGGTTGACCAGTGAAGAATTTAATAGAGACAATGAGGACATCGAGACATGTGGGAAGTTGTTTGGGAAGATACAAAGTGGGTTTCCGCCCTGGCTGGATTGGATTAGAAAGACGGAATGGGGAGCTCCGTTTGGCCTGCCTCAGTGCAGTTTTTGCTTGGGGCCTGAAGGTTCCTTCAGCTAGAGAGGGTGCCTGTCCTGGGAATTTGACTGTAGATCTGATCCCTTTGCACAGGGGATTAGGCTGAGAAACCTGTGCAGTTTGAAATTCTCCCTCTTCTTCTTGGTGCATTCTCACTTCTCCCCACACCTTAAATCCTGCCCTGCCTGCTTGATCTTTTAGGAGTGGGGAGACCTTCCTGAGGATGAAGTCTCAAGCTCTTGGCCACTCACCTTTTTTATTGTCTCTAAGCCTGGATTCTACATTTCAACACATTGTAGACATGGACACGATAGAAAGATTTCAGCAAGTAGCTCACAGTCTGGTGGGGAAGATGGTAACAGAAATGGATTTTGTTACTGGTATTTGGGAAGCAGGTCTTTCCCCAGTGACTCACATGAACCTATTTTAGGTTAAGGATTTAAGGTTAGGAAAATGTCATTTGTATGAGAGGCATGAGTGGCTCCTGGGCCTCATTAATTTCCCACTCAATGAACACATACTTTTATTTCCTATGCCTTATGTTAGGCATACCTCATGCCCACTCCCCCTCACTTCATCGCAGCCTCCTAGAGGAGACGGTATGCCTGCCTACTGGGAAAACTGTGGCATAGTGGGAGATTGTCTCCTAAAGAGTAATACAGACTCTTGCAAGGAATGAATCAAGAAGGGTTAGTGTCTTCTAAGAAAGGATACCAGCTTCTAGTTGGGAGAACTGGGCTTGCTGCTCTCCTGAATTTCACCTTCTTGACAGGCTCTCACTTCTGTATTTAACCCCCAGAATGGTGCTCGATCAGTGCTGGGTGATTTAAGGCTTCGTGTGGCAAAAGTCTATGCCATACCCTTCACTATCTCAGAGTCCCTCTCTCAGCCAGCTCTTGGACAGGCCGCTCTCCCATTCTCATCTCTGTTCCCCTTTATTTTAATAAAAAAACGTATGATGCATTTTTCAAAGGCCTTTATAGTTCTTTCATTTGATTTTTGCCAAGCGTTTGTCATATAGGTACAGGTTATGTATTTAAAGGCAAGAAAAAGGGGCGCCTGGGTGGCTCAGTCGTTAAGCATCTGCCTTTGGCTCAGGTCATGATCCCAGGGGCCTGGGGTCGAGCACCGCGTCGGGCTCCCTGCTCCGCGGGAAGCCTGCTTCTCCCTCTCCCACTCCCCCTGCTTGTGTTCCCTCTCTTTGTGTCTCTCTCTCTCAAATAAATAAAATCTTAAAAAAAATAAAATAAAGGCAAGAAAAAGTTTAGAGAGACTAAGTGATTTAGCCAAGGATACAGAGCTGAGTAGTGCCATAGCCATGGTGTCTTGATACCAAGCCATGTGCTTTATCCGTTGGGCCAAGCTGTCTCTTTTAGCTGTGCCCATAGACCAGGTGGGTAATCATGGGCAGGCCACATATATGTGTCTGTGCTAGGGTAGACAGTGAAATCCTGACTCCGGGGTTGACACTGACTCAGGGACAGACCTTGGTGTGAAAAACCTCCTCCATGCTGCACTTGGCCTTTTGGGGGTGGGGTGATGTTATTTGTCCACTCTGATGGGGGTAGCCTGGCCTCTTCTGGGAGTCTAGGTCTCAGGAAAACAACGTTCTTGAAGAACCCTTGATGGGGGGAAAACTGCCCGGTCCTGCAGGAAGATCTGTCTCAAGTAGGGTTGGGGGGAAGGATGACACACAGGAAGCAAACTCGTGGTTCATTTTGAAGCCAGCTTTCCTTTGAGATAGTTTGATCTTTGGCAAGTATTTTGTCTTTCTAGCCCTTTAATACTTAGCCTGTGTTTTAAGGAGGAGGGGTTGTGTCGAGGAGTTAAGAGGTGATAGGGTAGAATCCCACAGCTTCTGTCTCATGCTTTTGAGAACTGGGGACACTTGGGCAACCTAGGCTTGAGAAGGAAGAGTATTGTGAAAAGGGCCTGCCTAGGGTGGGGCAGGCGGGCAGGAGGAAGTGGCCCTCTGTAAGGAGCGTTGTGGAGTTGTGGCCAGGGGAGGTGGGAGCCTGCAGTGGGAAGGTCTGTGGTAGGAACTGAAAGTGGCCTGGAGTGGAGCACTGGTGGTCTGGCACTGAGGGTTTGTCAGTCAGCATTAGGCAGGATGGGCCCCTTGTCCTTGGCTTTGTCCTGGGCACCCTTGCTTTTTACGGCTTGGATAGATACCCAGCAGGTCTGCTTATCCAATTTGTAGCTGACACAAAGCCAGGAGGGATTTGCAGTGGATGGGCTCAAGGCGGGGTCGTATCCAGAGAGATTGCAGTAGATTAGAACGAGGAGAAAACCACACAGAATTGTGAGGGACCAGGGAGACTTGGTCTGGCCCCAGGTTAGTTCTGGGAGTTGTGATTATCAGCATGGGCTAGCAGTAACGGGACTACTGAAACTTAGCAAAACCACACTACTAGAGGTGTGGTGGCATGGCAAGGGAGGGAGCAGCTCCATGTCAGGTCAGGTTTCACCAGGTGCATCAAGTTTGGTTCTGGGAGTTGTATACAAAGAGAGCATCATAGGAGAGTGAACACTTGAGAGTAGAAGGGACCTGCTGTCAAGAAGGGGGCATACTGGGGCTGTGTGATCCAGAGGCTGGGACTCCTGCCCTGACATTATACAAGGAATAGAATTGTTTGGGGGATCAGGAGTGCCATTCTTAGGCTCTTGACCTGCATCAGGTGCTAGACTGTTTTCTGAAGCTCTAGAGCTGTTACTGAATACATGCTTTGTGCCTCTGTCCATCCTTTCAGGGCCTCTAGGACTGCTTGGTTGCACTTTGATTCATCCCAGACCACCAACTCAGCTGAGCTCCCAGGGGCAGGCAGGACTGAGCCTTAGCTGACATTCCACACACTTAGGCACTTAGGATATTTTTTGGTGCTTAAAGGTCAGAGCTGGGCTGAGAGAAGAGCCCAGGAAAGGCAACTAAAGGCTCCAGGGCTGACTTCTCCCCTATGGCCTATCCTAGGACCGAGAGGAACGGAAGCTGCTGCTGGATCCTAGCAGCCCTCCTACCAAAGCCCTCAATGGAGCTGAGCCCAACTACCACAGCCTGCCTCCCACTCGCACAGATGAGCAGGCCCTGCTCTCCTCCATCCTTGCTAAGACAGCCAGGTGAGCATCAAAGGACCAAGCCTGGGCAGAGCTTCTCCATCGATGTTAAAGGATGGGATAGAGGGACTGGGCCCAGGACATGGGGGATGGGACAAGGTCAGTGGCTAGAGGTGCCTCTGGGCCCAGCCCTGCTCCAGTGGGCAGGCAGGGACACTGGTGTCAGATAGCCCTGGAGTTGGCACTTGGCAGTGAATCCTGTGTGTCCCTCTTGAAGCACCTGTCATGTTCCCTCTGCCTCTTCTCCCCAAAGCAACATCATTGATGTGTCTGCTGCGGACTCCCAGGGCATGGAGCAGCATGAGTACATGGACCGGGCAAGGCAGTACAGGTGAGACCTGGCCAGCTTCGGGGACACACACACACACCCAGACGGGCTCCTTGGGCTCCTCCCTGCCCCTCCATCCCTTATCCAGCTTTGGAGCCTGAGCCCCAATCCACGCTTCTTGTTTGGGTGCAGCCCAGGAGACTGATAACAAATCTCTCTGGTACCGCAGCAGATGTTCATGTCAGCCCTGTTTGCCCCATGGCCCTCAAGGGTGCAGAGGGAGGTGGGCCTGGAGCGAGTTTGTGGTGAGCGGAGGTGCCTGTCACCCTGCTTCTCTGGCCTGAGGGAGCGAGGCATGCCTGGGCTGGGCAGGGCTGGGCAGGGCAGGGCAGGGCAGGGCAGACCGGCCTGACCGCCCACCCCCCTCCATCCTCTTGGCCAGCACCCGCTTGGCTGTGCTGAGCAGCAGCCTGACCCACTGGAAGAAGCTGCCGCCGCTGCCATCTCTCACCAGCCAGCCCCACCAAGTGCTGGCCAGCGAGCCCATCCCCTTCTCCGACCTGCAGCAGGTGAGCCGCCCCTGCCTACCCTTCCCTCACGGCCCAGGCTGTGGCAGAGGGTTCACCCTCTCCGTCTCAGAGGCGGTAGGGAAGTGGAGTTAGGGAGCTTGGTAGCTCGAGTGCCCCACTCACCCTCACCTCTCGTACTTTGTATCTTCTTCTTTCCACCTTTATTTTTTCCTCCCCTTTGTTCTTTGCCATCTTTCCCATCCCTGCCTTTCTCTTTGGCTCCCTGTCCCTCACCATCCCCTCCTCTCTCGCCACCCAATCCCCCTCCCCGGCTTTCCGGATCTCCCTTCTCACTGCCTCTCTCTGTTCCTCTCGTCCCTGGCCCCTCTGTCTCAGGTCTCCAGGATAGCTGCTTATGCCTACAGTGCACTTTCTCAGATCCGAGTGGACGCAAAAGAGGAGCTGGTTGTACAGTTTGGGATCCCATGAAGAGAGGGATCCTTGGACAGCTCTTCTCTTCACCCCGTCTCCACCCTGCCTCCCCTGGCCCCCAGCCTCACTGCGGCTCACACAGTACCCTAACCTGCTACTAATCACAGAGAAGAGTGTGGAGGAGGAGAAGAGTGAGGCTGGAAGCCTCAGCAAGTGAGGACGGAGCAAGGGAGGGCAGAACCATTTGGGACTGGCGTTCATAGCCCTGGCCAGGGATGAGGTGGGGATCAAAAGGTTAGGGCCTAGTAGGTCTTCACCGTCACTGGGAAGGTGGAGGTACCACTGTGAGGGTGATCCCTGGGGGGCCTATCAGGGGCCCCTTCCCACCCTTTCTCTTGGCCTCACTCCTGTCCCCCTCTCCCTGACTTGGTGCTCACATGCACCTCACGAGGGTTTGTGACCAGGGTCTGGACGAGCTTGAATTTGAATGAATTGAGTTTGTATTTCTAGCACCCTGGGTTTTTACATGTTTGGGGTTTTGGGGTTTTGTTTTGGTTTGTCGCCCTCGATAAAGGAAGTGTATTCATCTGTGTGCTGGTTGCAGCCCCTCTGTCCTGCCCACCACCCTGGTACTACTTTTGGTCTGTGAGCAGCGAGATGGGTGAGGGGGAGGGGCACGTCTTCCAGGGGCATTGAGAGGAATCTAGGAGATAAGGGTTCAGGGTTCCCAGGTCTTAGCTGGAACTTGGCCTGGGCTAACCTCAGATTGGATAAGACTGTCCCTTCTCCGGTGATGGGAATACTGTCAAAGCTGAACAAACTTGAATCCGAGGCAGCTGTCACTGTTGGGGGCCCTGCCTCAGGTTCAGTGGAATTACCAACAAGCCCAGGGTTGGGGGGGGAGGGTAAAGGCAGACCAAGGATACTTGATACGGAGCCAGCAAGCCACTGTTTTGAAGCAGAAGATTCTTTTTATCAAATGAAATCTCAAGCAGAACACCAGCATGTAAAACAGTGGAACTACTCTGATCTGATTGAAGTGGGGGGTTCAGAGATCACAGCCTATAAAATCTCTGAGGCATTTCCACAGAAACTTGGCGCTCTATGAAGCAGCTCTGACCCCAGGATATCTGAATTGAAGAGTAAAAGAAAGGGGCCCAGAGAGATTAGGTAAGTTTCTCAAGGCCATACAGTAAACCAGGTCCCCTGTGTCCCAGGCCAACAGGCCTTTCCCTCCACTGCCTCCCTCTTATCAGAGAAGTAAGACTGGAGCTACTGACAATTGCCTGAGTTGGAGGACATTTTTACAGGGCACAGATGACTTCACATCTGCTCAACTGCTCAAATCGTTTATTGTCAAACCAAACTGACCATCCTAGGCCTTTAGGACGGCTGGGGCCCTGGGAACCTCAGAGTGCATTCTGCTTGATCCGGACCTTCTTGGGCTTGATGTTCATGTGTTTCCACACTTCAGCTGTGGCACGGTCTGCCTTGGTGACCCCACTGAAGTCGAATGTGGTGATACGGGGCAGGGTGCACAGCACATATTGCCTGTGGGGAAGACTTGGGCTGGGGGCCAGCCCCCCACCAGAACCTCCTTCCCCCTCCACCAGTTGGTGCTCTCTCCCCTAACTGCAAGAATGGAGGGACTGAAGTATAATTTGGGGGAGACAGAGTTTCCCGATGGATAGTAAGACAGGAAAGATCTCCACTCCCTTCTCTGTCCCACCATGGCAGAACAATGGTATTGGATTTCTTCTCTCCCCACCTCCTTTCCCTCAGGGGAGCCCAGCTTCAGGGCCAGGGCACTTACCTATACCCCTTCTCTTCCTCTATGGGGTTCCCGTGGAGTGTGAGGCTCCGGAGCCGCGGGAGGACAGCCAACTTGTTCACCTCTCCCAGGCGCTGGATGCTGTTGCCGTGGAGATAGAGTACACTGAGGTTGAAGAAGGTTGTCAGGACCTGTTGGGGAAGGAAACCAAAAGCCAGGATGGACAGGGCCCTGGATCTGTGCTCAGGACTGACTTGGGGGCAAAGAAGGAAAAGTTTGGGAAACAACTTGCTTTCCAGTCTACGCCACCCCCCTGCAGCCATTCTGGATAACTCCGACCTACTTTTCATTTAACTCTGAAGGAGTACAGGGGTATCACATGGCCATAGAGCTGTGATCTGAGGGGCGGGAGGTATGGGCCTGGGGCCTAGCACAGCCACTGACTTGCCAGGTGACTGGGCTCTCCGGCTTCCCCTTGAGCCTCAGTTGCCCCTACACTGAAGACCTTTTTAGCTTTGGTGATCTAAGAATCTTTCATAACAGGGGACAGGGATAGAGAGCATCACGCTAGGTACAGAAGAGAAGTTTTCAAAATAGTAGTTAAATTGAGATCACTACAATCTGGGGAATAGTTTCCAACTCATGCTGTAGCTGCTTTTCCCCTCTGATAGCGATCCTGGACAAGAAAGGGTCAGTTGTGTTTTATTTCTTAAAACTTGAGTCTGAGTTCATGGGAAATAAGTGCTGTACTTTACCTACCTCTTCCACAGAAGAACTCAGCACAAGGCACAGTGGGTGCCCGGTAACAAAAGCTTTATGTTCCTGCAGCCTGCTACGTGCCAGTTGGCTTTCATAATTCTCATTTAATCCTCATAAAACCTTTGTTTTGTGGGGGCACATGCTCCCCATTTTTCAGACAGGAGGGCTGAGATTTTGAAAGGTTGGGTATCTTGCCGAAGTCCCAAAGTAAGAGACAAATCTAGGATTTGAACCTACATCTGTCTGAGCCCACAGCCATGTACTTTGCACAGCACTGTGCTGCCGCACTACTTCCTGGAGAATGTGTGGGAGGTAGAGAGGCTGGGGGCTGGACGAGGTGGTAGCAGGCCCACCCTGACTGGACACTCAGGGCTGGGGACTCACAGGGTCAATGGAAGTCAGGTCGTTGAAGGACAGGTCGATCCAGGCCAGGTTCTCTGGATGCTCCAGAAGCAGTGAAACCACATGGCTGAAGTCTCTCAGGTCATTGAGGACATTGTTGTTCAGCCACAGGGACTGGGTCAGTGACTTCCCTGACTTTGAGTGCCTTATTGGTCGTAGCCCTGTCCGTGGCTCCTCACTCGTCAGGTCTGTGGGGATAGAGTGAGACGTGGGCTACCATCTTTGCTTTTCTGTTTTAGGGCTGGGAAGGGACAGAGCTGGGAGGATTTACAGCCTAAGCTATAGCTGGAGGGCCTGCCAGGACCATAGCCTCATGCTTGAGTCTAGCATGGCTCTACCTGCTGTCAGTACAGGACCCCGTCCCACAGGCCTCAGGAGTCCAAGTAAACTTGGACTAAGGGTCAAAGACTTCCCGTCCCAAATTCTTGGTTTGGATCACATGGTCTCTTCATGTCTGTCATATCATTGGGTCTGGGGACAGGGGAGAGGCAAAATCACTCTCACTTTATGGAAACTAAGAACTAGAATTGTCAGGCTTGAACAAAGATGATTATAGCACAAAGTCTAGAATTATCCACTGGTAGAGCCTATAGCATTCACTTCAGTACAACACCCTCTGACGTCCTCTCTCTTGCATTACTGCTGAGCAACTGTATATGTGCCAGATACTGGATGTATCGTGGTAAACAGAATGGCAGATGGTCTGTGCCAAGCTCTGGATGAGTAACAAGGCAGGGATGAAGCAGATGTCTGTGCCTTGGAGGAGCTCATACAGGCAGGATGAAAACAAGCTGGCAATGACAGTGATGGAATCATGCAGAAGGACTCCTAGCTCAGTCTGGGCACTCAGGGAAGTCGAAACCTGAGCTGGAGCTCAGTGGATAAGGAGACCTTAACCAAGCAAAGGGTGGAAAGGGCAAGAGTGGCACCACACAAGTAGAGGCATAGAGGTGTGAAATGGCGTGTATGCATGCACTGCTCAAGGTGGGGGCAAGGAGGAAGAAGCCAAGGAGTCTTGAATGCCAGGCAGAGTATTTTGGACTTTATTCTGTAGATGATGGGAAGCCACTGGAGGGTTTAAACAAAGGAGATGATCCAAATCTTTCACACTGCAGAAAGATCATTCTGAAGCTTTGGCGTGGAGATGGATTAAAGGGAGTGGGTGTGACTGGAAGACCAGTGTGGCTCTTTGAGTCATCCAAGCAAGAGATGAGAGAGAGAAAATCAGCATGACTTCAAGTGACTGGATGTAAGCGTAAAAGAATAATCTAGGGTGGTGCCCAGTTTCTTGTCTAGAGGACTGATAAGGAATTAGAAAAAGACAAACCAGCATTGGAAAGGTGAGTTCAGGCTTAGCCGTGGTGTGTGTCTGAGGTTCCTATAACACAAAAAGGTGGAGAAGCCAAGCAGGCAGTTGGATACAGAGGCCTGAAGCTCAGGAGACGGATGAGAATCATTAGCATAGAAGGTGTACAAGTTAGAGAAGTAGAGGAGATTCTACATGGAGAGTGAGGGTAGAAAGGAGGGACAAGGAGGAAGGGGAGTCTATTAAAAATGAGTAATGAGGGAAGGACGGAGGGAGAACCACAAGAAGATAATTTTACAGATGCTCAGGGAGTCCATAGTTTATAGGAGTGAATTTCAGGGAGATAAGGACTGAAGTAATTTTGGCAACTCCAGCCCCTGGTGACCTTGGTGAAGGCTGTTTCAATGAAATGAGAAGGACCTGGGGACAGAAGCTAGATTGGACTAAGTTCAAGAGTGAAGGGAAGGTTAAGGAAATCTAAGCAGGTAGTGTAAACAACACCCTCAGAAAGTTTGGCCAAGGAGGAGAGAGAATAGGGAAAACAGGGATGTTCCAAACCATCTGTGTAGACCCCCACACACTTTTTGACAAATGAGGTAGAGAGGATGGGCCCTGCCCAGAGTCATAGTGGCAGAGCCAGAACCAGATACCCCCTATGGGTGAGGGGACTATATTTTTCCTCTTGCCCCTAAGCCTCTCATTACTTGTCTAAAGCTGTCTCCGGGGAAGGAAGTATTTAGGATTTGCTGAAGCTGGCTAGCCGTCTTCACTCCCCTCAGCTCTTACTGGACACACTTTCTCCCTTCCACCTCCCCCTAGGGTTAACTTCCTCTCCTCCTCGGCTGCAGGTCAGGCAGCATCCACCAGGTGGCTCTCCACCTTAGTGCTGGAGTGAGCAGGATCCCCAGTTGGGGCCTGAGCTGGGGGGGGGAGGTCACAGAAGGGCACTGAAGCAGAGTATCCTGCCCCCCCCCACCTCAACATATCCTGAGAACCCCCAGTGAAATGACACAGCTGAATAAAAGTTAGGGTTAAAATAAACCCACATATAGATTAGCATCCAGCCTGATGAGGCAGCAGCTTGGAGACTGCCACTAAGCATGGGCAGATCTCCAGCTCAGAAGCAGCCACTGGTGGAACCGTGTTGCCTAAAACTTGAGGCTCCCATCCGGGCTGCCGGTATCAAGAGTGGGATGGTGTATCCCATTGCTGCAGGTTTCTGTTCCCTTCGGATTCCACCAGCATACTGCATTGCTTAAGGATCTGTTGAAGCTGCCTTGTTCAGAGGTGGCCAAGGCAGGTCTGGAATATGGACCACAGATATCAGTGCCCAAAGAACTAGGGAGTGTTTAGCCCCAGGAAGACCTGGGAAAACGTGATCCCGTCTTCATATCTCTGAAGGGTTGCCACACAGCTTTTCCATGTGTCCCTAGAGGGTGGGAGTTAGTTTGATAATAACTTCTTCACGTCATCCCTCACCCCATAATGGAAGGGGTTGGTAAGTGTGTCTTGCAGCAGACTCCCTTAACATTGTAGGTTCATGAGCAGAAGTTAGAGGACTATGGGTTGGATATGGTCTAAAGTCCTTGCCATTTCAGAATCTACAATCCATCTATTGGTTTACTTTAGCAAGTAGTCTATCCAGTACCCCCAGACTCTTTCCACAAGCTCTGGGGAACCTGAGGGGACTGGCTTTTTGGGACTTGGATGTGCTTCTGTTCCTCTCTTTACGAGACACAGCAAGGAGCACAATGCCTGGCATGTATGTATACACGTGCGCTCACTACATAGTAGGTGCTCAGTAAATATTTAACACTGAACGAAGGAGAGGGCATCTGTACGGACCATGGTTTGTGCTGTGGAGTCATCTGTGGTTGTAGTAGATTGTTTCTCCCCTCATTTTGAAGGTTCCAGAGAGTGCAAAGCTCTATTTCCCCGCTCAGAGTTGGGAATTCCCGGGTAGGCAGGAGCCATACTTCCCTCATCTGTCACCTCAGTTATCTTGTACAGAACCATTACAGCTAAAACCCTTGTGAAACACAGACTACATCAATCAGAAGTGATGCTGTGCACAGTCAAAAAAGATCACGGTAGGTGGGTGTATGCTCCTGAGAGAATATGAGTTACCACTGTGGCTGGCGCAAACCCAGTAGTATCCCCAACTCAAGCCAGGCCTAGTACCCCCTGGATAACTATTTGCCTTCTTCCTGAGCTTAAAAGTAGCCACCAGTTGCCTATGAGAGAAAACCAAAGCCAGATACTGGGTCTAGGATATGTGGGTACCAGCATGTGTTCGGGGAGAGCAGATGTACAGTGTTTTATGAGAAGCCAGATAGCAAAAGCCAGGGACAGAACTTCCTTGGAAAGAAGCATATTACCCTGAGAATATGATACTAAGAGCCTCCCTCTGTCCCTTCCTGAAGAGTATGAGCCACCTATTTACAAAGACACTGAATAATAAAATGGGAATGAGCATGGGTAGTGCTGGAACCTGCAATAATTATGGGTGATAATGGAATAAACTTGGATAGGGCTGGAATGAGTATAAGATATTTATTAATAAATATTTAAACTGGAAACATGCCCCTAATAATGAGACCCTGCATGTTTTACCAGTGATCAGAATAGGCTTGTGTCCTCAGAGGAGATAGGGTTCCGCCTGTGTTTTCATTCATTTATTCCTCTCTTCAGGTAAAAACAGGAGAATAAAACCATTGGCAGATAAACTAGTTTCCCAATTTCCTTCGACCTGACTTTACTGCTGTAGCCTGGATTCTTTTGAAGATGATCAATTACCCCTTACACCACTGCCACCTACTTACCCCCTACTCCTCTCAAAAACAAGAGAAAAATCTGCAAGCACACAGGAAGACTCTCTTTAGGCTCTTAAGTAGAAGACTGCTCTCTCCCTAGGAACCATACCCAGCCTGTTGCCATGGTGAGTGGAGTGCTGTGCTCTGTGGGCTGACCTTGGATCACGTGGATGCTTCGGAAGGAGTAGTCAAGAGGGGGCTCTTGCACCGAAGTATTCATATAGTCCTGTTTGTTCATAGCTCAGGCCATCATTTGTCAGGTGTAAGCATTGGCCCTGGGAGTCCGGGTTCAGCCTGGGGGCGATAGAGAAGGACTGGTGTTCCAGGTACAAGGGGTTTAGGCTTCCAGGTATCCCCAGAGCCGTGCACCCTTGCTTTCTACCCTCCACCACTCCAGGCTTGCCTGGCTGCATTTCTGTTTAAAGACAGTAATCACCATTCCTTGCATTTGTAGGGCACTTCCTACTTCTCAGAGCACCTTTACATCCCTTAGAGCTCATTGATAGTTGTTAACACCCATTTCTACTTTCCACATAAAGAAACCGAGACCCCAGGGTAAAAGCACTTGCCCAGAGTTAAGCCAGTGAGTCAGTGTGGACTGCAATCCTAGACTCCCGAATCCTATTCTGAGGCCCTTTGTGCTACTCCACAGTAGTTACCATGGAGGCTGTCTTGGTACCTACACTCCAGTGACATCAACTGGGCTACTCTATTGCTTAACAAACCCCTGAGGGCCTTCATTGGATCTGGTGTCTGACAGCCCTTTGCCAGTCTGACCCAGCTGGGGCTCTGCTACCTTCTCTGCTCAGCTTGTCTCTCAGCCCCATTTCCTTTCCATCCAAAGACCCTACTTTCAGCCACATCCCGAATGTACTCCTACATATATAAGCACATACACATAAAACCAGAGTCTACCTCACTCACTCACCTGTCACCAGTGCCTGAAACGCCACCATTAGGGATTCATTCCTTTGGGTTCAGGGATTGTTCCCTGTTAAAATGGAAATACCCCTGAGAGGGGTAAACACAATGTTATCAGTCATTTACAATGTGGTGTGAATTGCCTTATCAGATCCTTTCCAATTTGTTAGCTCAAGTAAAGCAGAGATATTTTCAAGAGACTGGGGAAAGCCATGAGAATACTACTCACCTGGGAAGAAGAAAGCTGAAAACACACTTTACCAAGGGGTTTTGTATGTGACAGACACAAACAAAAGACACATAGACTGACAAGGACATGTCCCAGTCAACCTCCCCTTCACTTCATCCCCTGCTGTCACCTCCTTTGCTCACTACACCTGCTTTCCAGAAGGATTTGAGGTAGTTTATATATATATATACATATTATATATTATGTATATAACAACACACTCATAAAACAGGATGATTTATAGAATGGAGTTGTCCAACTGAAATATAATGAACACTATAAATGCAAGCCACATAAGTAATTTTTTCACATATGTAATTTAAAATTTTCTAGTAGCCATAAAAGGAAAAGTCAAAAGAAACAGGTAAAGCTTAATATATTTTATTTAACCCAATATATCCAAAATAACATTCAACATATAATTGCTATTGATAATTGAGAAATTTTATACATCCCAATTTGGACAAGCTACCTGTCAAGTGCTCAACAGCTACAAGTGTCTAGTAGCTACCAGACTGATGTAGGAAATGGAAACATGGAAGGGAAAGATCAGAAGCAGACTAAAGGAAGAGAAAGAGATGTACCATGGAATTAGGAACTGGCCTATGTTATCTCTCAAATTCCTGGCAGCCAAAGTAAAAAGGGAAACCTTAGGATATGCAGTTCTAGATTATATGCAGAAAATGAAATCCACACATTTTCTTAAAATGAATTTCTCTTAAAAACCAGGGACCTTGGGGCACCTGAGTGGCTCAGTCGTTGAGCGTCTGCCTTCGGCTCAGGTCATGATCCCAGGGTCCTGGGATCGAGCCCTGCATCGGGCTCCCTGCTCAGCGGGAAGCCTGCTTCTCCCTCTCCCACTCCCCCTGCTGTGTTCCCTCTCTCGCTGTATCTCTGTCAAATAAATAAATAAATAAATCTTTAAAAAACAAAAAACCAAAAACCAGGGACCTGACAGTTTATAATTCAGCTTAAGCTTAATACAGTTTGAGTAAATTCCTTTTTTGGTGTTTTAATGCGTAGAGGAATGGAAAGTGAATGTCTTCCTCTCAAAAAGCAGCAGTCTCAACTGAGCTTTGTGGAAGTGCCACTTTGAGTCATTTCACAGTTGAATTCTCTGTCAAATCAAGACTGGCCTGGTGGGCACAGACTGTTGATTAGGGAGACCTGCATCTTTTAGGTATCAAATATACAGACAGACAAAAAAGAACACAGGCTTTTCTGGAAATAGAGGAACCTGGCTTGTGTTCTCACCTAGACAGAGAAGCTCATTCCAGTAGGGCACCTAAAACAAGTTTGATGTCTTTGAGTGAGATTGGATACTTTTCTCAAAGTCCTGTGTTGGGACCCCAGAGTTCTGCACTGGACATGGATTTTAGCTTAAAATATTTAAGGGCAGAATTTTACCATTAGTTCCCTTGACCATCAGAGAACCTAACTCAGTGCAGTTCCTAAGAAATTCTGACTTTGTGTCATACACAAATATGCATCATCCTGATGCATTTTTTGGATGAGTTAGTATTAAAAATGGAGCCCCCAGTAGTTAGATAAATTTGCCAGTTGGAAACAGTTGTTATTCTTCTCCATTTAAATAGTAGCCCAGACTGTGAGCTAGCACTGTGTCTTATTCATCATCTGACACAGAACCTGGCTTACAACAGGCACTCAAGAAATGTTTGTGGGAGGAATGAATGAGAAACTGCCAAATTCAAGGCTTTCTGTTTTGCTAGCGTTGATGGTCAGCTGCTCTTTCTAACAATTGGCTCCCAGGTTCAGCTATTTCAGTCTACACCTCATTCACAGTAAGAAACTCAATTCAAATCTGCAAACATTTATGGAGTGCTCGCTGCCCTGTGCCTGACCAGAAGGAATGAAGCCTAGATAACAAATAATAGAACAACCCTGTCTGTCATGAGCACAGAAAAACCTGCTAGGTTTCCACTGATTGTGGCAAACCAGCCTGCATCCAGTTCTAAGAAACAGCTGCCTACTTAGTGAATATTCTCATGTTTTAATACTCAGGCCTAGTGTACTCTCTTTGATGAAGCCTGTCTTTCCAGATAAAATTGGTCAATGTGTTCTGTGGTAGATTGATTCCCTTGATTATTCCTATTCCTGGTCTCCTTGGTATCTATCTCTTTTGCCCTATAACTCTGTAGTTCTCCACTCCGATGTTGGGCTCAGCCATGTGACTTGCTTTGGCCAATGGGATGTTGGTAAACATGAAGCAAACAGAAAGCTTAAAGAGAGGGCTTGCCCTCTTGCTTTTTGCCTGTGCCAAGAGAAAATGGCTACCCTACAGGAGGGATGGGAGAAACATGTGCAGGCGAGATAGGTGCAGAGAGCTAGTGTTCCCAACTGAGGCCATCCTAGACTAGCCAATAGCCAGCCTACACCAAGTCAAGTACAGGATAGTCATAGATGCCTGCAGACACATGAATGAGCCCAGGCAAGACCAGAAGAAACATATGGCTGACTTAGAGACTTGAAAGCAATAATAAATACTTATTATTTTAAGTCACTGTGGTTTTGGATGGTTTGTTATACAGCAATAGCTAACTGATACATGCCCCTACTGTACTTTGAACAAAATTTTATCACAGACTGTTTCCTCATCTGTAAAATGGAGACATACCTATCTTGAGAGCTATTGTATATCCTGCAGCAGGTGCTAATATTAATACACTGAAGCAGCTGTATTCTCCGTACTCATTTTTTTTTTTTAAAGATTTATTTATTTGAGAGAGAGAGGGCATGCACACGTGAGTGGGGGGAGGGGCAGAGGGAGAGAATATCAAGGAAACTCCCCACTGAGTGGGGAGCCTGATGTGGGGTTCAGTCCTGTGACCCCGAGATCATGACCTGAGCTGAAATCAACAGTCAGACACTTAACCCACTGAACCGCTCAGGCAACCCCCCACTTTTTTTAAAGTAGTCTCTATGCCCAGTGTGGGTCTTGAACTCATGACCCTGAGATCGAGAGCCGCACACTTTACTGACTGAGCCAGCCAGGTACCCCTGTACTCATTTCTTTATAAACTTTCTATTCCTTCCCTGTAAGCTCAAGGCCAGGGACAGAAGTCAGACTTCTTTCTCTCTTCCCACCATTACTCTGTACTGAGCCTGGCAAAGAGTGGGTCTTCACTAAAGGCTTGATGAACAAATGGATAATGGACAAATGAAAGAAGAAATGAATAGTGTCTTCAGGTGTCACATGGTATACCTGGCTGCTGGGTAGAACTGACAAAACCTTGAGGTTGCTTTGCTCACTTCAGTGGCTGCGTTTTTGGAGCCAGTCTTTCCCAGCTGCTGTTCTGCCTCATGACCAGTCAGATCCCAGTGCCTTCCTCATCTGTCCAGGCTGACTTGACAAATGACAAGTTTAGAAGCATACTTGTCTTGTTTTGGAATTTTTCCTTTCCAAATTGGAAATACCTTTTATTTTATTTTATTTTTTAATTTTAAAAGTTAACATGATAGCTGAATAAAGTCAAACAACATAGAGAAGTACATCAAGTAGAAACTAAAAGTCTGGGGCACCTGGGTGGCTCAGTTGTTTCGGTTCAGGTTGTGATCCCAGGGTCCTGGGTTCAAGCCCCGCATCGGGCTCCCTGCTTGGCGGGGAGCCTGCTTCTCCCTCTCCCACTCCCCCTGCTTGTGTTCCCTCTTTCGCTGTGTCTCTCTCTGTCAAATAAATAAATAAAATCTTAAAAAAAAAAAAAAGAAACTAAAAGTCTGAGTTTCCATCTCACCAAGAACAATCATGATTAATGTTTGGGAATATAACCTCTTAGAAGGGATATATACAAAATTGTGTATATTTTTAAATAAACACATACTATTTGTAAATGTATTTTTTAAATTCTACTTTATAACTGGGATAACTGACATCACATTGTGTAGATTTAGATGTACAACATATTGATGGGATACATTTATACTGAAATATGGTTGCCATTGTAGTGTTAGCTAACAATGTATTTTTTCTTTTCATATTGTAGATTCATCCTTTTCTAAAAATATTTTTTTAATTATTTATTTGACAGAGAGAGAGCGAGTACGTGCACATGAGTGGGGGGGGGGTGGAGGCAGAGGGAGAGGGAGAAGCAGACTCCCCGCTGAGCAGGGAGCCAGATGCAGGGCTTGATTCTAGGACTCTGAGATCATGACCTGAGCCGAAGGCAGATGCTTAACTGACTGAGGCACCCAGGTGCCCCTAGACTCACCCTTTTTAATAACTGCAGAGTACTGAATAGAATTTGTGTGTATCCTATTAATTTAGTTAATTTAACTTTAACCAATCCAAGTTGATGAAAATTTGTTTTCAGTTTTTGGAAATCACTAACAATTGGGATTTGATTTGTTGTTAGCCTATTTCTTCCCTCTCTCAGGTAAGTAGCAATATGATGGCATAGGAAGTTTTGAGGAATAATCAGATGAGATCTTATAGGAGACTGAATGGCCTGGCCTAGAGAGGGTTTCTGTTTATGGACTATAGGTGGAAGAAAAATCAAAGAATGTCATGAAAAGTCGGCCACATAATCTAGTGTATTCTGGGAGGTTATATTCCCAGGTGCCACAGGGAAGCCCAAGATGCAGCCTAGCTGCTGTCCAAGTTTACTCCTTGGAACACGTCCTTAAGCTAGACAGGCTGTAAACTCAAGTTAGTGACTTGGCTCGAAGTTGACAAACTGGGGTATGGTCCTAAGCTGTCACTGACTTGGTGTGTGGCCTTGAGCAAGTCGCTGCTCCTCTTTGGGTTTCAGTTTTCCAATCTGTAAAATGGGGATAAATATCCTTGACTCACAAAACTCAAAAGAGACTGAATGTGAAGGTGCTCGGTAAGTTGCCAAACGTAATCTGTCATGAGACTGTAAAAGGAATCAGTCTAACCACAGAGCTAGGAGAAGCCGACCATAGAGGGAGGTGTAGCGAGAAGAGGTAATTTAGGGACAGGACCCCTAATGAGTGTGTGATGCTGCTGACTCTGAGAACGGGGCTGTACCCTGGGACCTTCCTGCATGTCAGGGAAGAGACAAGTCAAGCCCCATACATCTCCAGTATTAGGGCCGGTGATTTACTCTAATTCTACTCCCATGTCTTGAAGAGGTCTCAGTTCATCATCAGAGGAAAAACCAACCCATTTTCTGAGTGTGTTTCAGATCTCCCACTGTCAGAGATCTGAGGTATCCGTATTAGGGGGTCCCGGGTTTGTGATAGGGGATGTTCTTAAGCACCCCCCAAATCCGTGTGGCTATGTATCTCGTCGCCCTTCCCTCCCCTCCCCCGGTCTATTCCGTACGGATGTTGTGTCTTGTTCATTGTGCAAGGGGATAATGGGTGTGTGCGGGAGGGTTTCTCAGGTCCCCGAAAAGGAAGTTCCTTAATCTCTCCATAGAGAGCGAATGGTCCCCTAGAACGAATTTCCTGTTTTCCCGCCCGACTCACCCGCAGTTGCTTTCCCTCCAGCCTCGGCGTCCCACTACCTCAGGCTTACTCAGCGCAACTCCATGGTAACTACCTACACCACCGTATCCCGGCCACAAGCCAAAGTGCTGCCGCGATGCCTACCGGGAGTTGTAGTTCGCCGGGGACGGTGCTCCAAAGCCGCGGGACGTGCTGGGATTTGTAGTTTTTTTTGCTCTCAAGTCCAGGCCGGATTCCGGAAATAGTGACACCCCTTCTCTCTTCCCAGTGGTCCTCACACTTCCTTTTCCCGGGTCCTCAAGCGTGCCCTTGCGTGAGACTCCAGCCGACCGGGGCCAATCAGAGGGTGGCGCGTGGGGGCGGGGCCATAGTTTAAACTAATTGTGCGCTCACCGCGCTGGCGCGAGCCCGCGACAAACACGATCCCGTGGAAGCGTGAGGCGGAGCGGGAGCGCGCGGCCAGGTAACCGGCGCGGGCCCGCGGCTGGCGTTCGGTCTGGGCGCCCGCAGGGATGCCCGGGCCTAAAGGGGGTGCTGGAGAGGCGGGTGCGAGCGGAAGGCCTCCTTCATAACCTACTCTGACTGGGGAGAATCTATCGGGGGTAAGGTTTGTGAGGAGGGGGGCATGTCCGGGTGGGAGGAGGTGCCGGCGTGCCTAGGGGGAGGGTCTGTTTGGGGGCGTGTCTGTGGAATTCTGTCTGCGACCGGGTCGGTGGGGGCGGGGGGCGGCTAGTGCGTGTTCCTGAAATGCTTGTGACCCAGAGGTCCCAGGGAAGTCTCCGCCTATTATTGTTAACAATAACAGTAGTAATACTAGTAGTAAACATTTTCCGAGCACCGGCTACGTTTCAGACATTGTGCCACACCCTTTATATGGATCATTTTTTAAATATTCCTAATTGTCCTATTATCCTTTATTACAGATGGGGAAACAGAGGTATTTTATAGTGTTTACTTAGGATTACATAGCTAGTGCGTGGTTGGCGTAAATAAGGAGTGGGGGGTAAGGGGCTGTGTGGGGGTGCGCGTTGTCTTGGACGAGTGACCTAATTTATTTTGAGCCTCATTTCCCAAACGTAAACAATGAACTTACCTGCCTTACCTACTTCTTGGGGTTGTTCTGAGGGTCAGATCAGTTAAGTTGTTTCATGGAAGCATCTTGGAATGTACAAATATGTGACTGTAAGTTACTGTGTGAAGGTTGTGGGTGGGAAAGAGCGTAACTGGCTTGATGCTGCCTCCTGTGGATGTCCTCTCTTGCTTACGCCCCAGGGGAGTGCTTCTCATCTGGTATTGGAAGAGTGTCTGCATGTTTGCCCTTCTAGATAGAGACAGTGTCTTTTGTCCCCGTATCCTGATGCCTAGGCAGGTATGAGTGAAACATGTCATGGCTATTAATGCATGCTTTGAAAGGAATGAGCTTTCGTGGACTGAAAGGAAATAGGAGCCTGGCTTTCCCATCTTCATTTAGTGGCTTTTGAACCTCTGTATTCTATCTTTTTGTCTGGAATGGCACTGCATTCTAAAAATGTCATATTTACTTGCTTTAATCCGTGTTTCCCTCTCTCTGGTGTCTGTTGCCTGGTCCTGTATGTCCAAAGTTCTGGAATGTCAAGTGTGTTACTCTGTGGTGGACAGAAGCCTTGGATAAGGGAAATGGGGCTACCTTGTCGAGCTATTTACTGCTGTGAATATATGGGAACCCAGAAGGAACATTCAGACCAAGTAAGGTAGCTTTCCATCAGCAAGGATGCGTATATGTGTTCCCTCTCTCTCTGTTCCTGTATGGTTCTCCTTGTAGAGGAAGAAGCACATAATTCTCTGTAAAAGCTTCCAAAGTACTCTTTTCTTGGCCCAAGTTCAAGCAAATGGTGAGTAATTGTAATGCCTGATTCTTAATCTAATGCCAAAGCTGTACTCCCCCAAAGCTAAAAGACCTTACCTGAAAGCTCATTTAAAAAACATTTCTATTTAGAATGTTCTTTTCTTTATTTATGGAATATGGGAGTGAGAAGAATGCCTTGAACTAGTACTTGAGTTCTAGAACTGTTAGGATGGGGGGAAAGCCCTGCCACAGGTGGCTAAACAGAGCGGATTGGGGAATGTTTTGACAGCTGTGTCTAATTGATAACACCCTATGGTCAGTAAGTATGTTGGGGGTCACTTAT
Organism: Halichoerus grypus; assembly: GCF_964656455.1. Taxonomy (NCBI): domain Eukaryota; kingdom Metazoa; phylum Chordata; class Mammalia; order Carnivora; family Phocidae; genus Halichoerus; species Halichoerus grypus. The sequence goes on along the minus strand of NC_135722.1, from coordinate 51,374,649 downwards.
TTCAGCCTCTTACCCAGTGTTATACTAAACATATCAAAAGGTGTTGTCCGAACTCAAAATAAGCACTTCCAACGATAAGACCACTCCCAAAGGCAGTCCATTTCAATATTGAGCAATTCTAAGTAATAATAATTATTATTGTAGTCTAACAGTATTATGTTTTGTGCTCTGTGATTAATTTCATTTTACCCTTATATGCTTGCTTTTTGTTTTTTCACCATTCTTGCATTTTATTCCTTTTGTGTTAAACAGATGAATATATCCTTCAGATGTTTTCTTCAGTGAGTCAGTTAGTGGGAAACACTCTGTGTGGAAACATCTTTATTTCCTCTTCAGTCTTGATAGTTTAGCTGGGTACTAAGCTTCCAGTTATTTTCTCTCAGCATTTTGAAAATGTTATTTTACTGAAATTCTGACTTTTTGTTGTTACTTTTGAGAACTGTGCTCACAATTTAACTATCATTTTATTGTAGGTAACCTGCATTTTTCTCTGGTTGTTTTAAAGATCTTACTGTTTGTGTTCTGCAGTTTCATTATATGGTGTAGATTTAATTGTATCCTATTGGGAGCTTATAGTGATTCCTCAATCTGAGATTTCATACCTTGCATAAATTTTGTAGAAAAATTTGCAGTCATTCTGTTTTTAAATAGTGCCTCTCCCAGATCCCATATTTTAACTTATATTGGGCTTTTTTATTCTGTCCTCCACATCTCTTATCTTTCATAATTTCTGTCTCTTTCTTTGTTGCCTCTGAGTAATTTCTTTAAATCTATCTCCTAGCATACTAATTGACTCTTCACCTAGAACTAATTTACTTTGTGTGTGTGTGTATGTGTTTAAGGGTGGGAGGGGCAGAGGGAGAGGGAGACAGAGAATCTTAAGCAGGCTCCACGGCCAGTGCAGAGCCTGATGAGAGAGGGATCTCATGACCCTGAGATCAAGACCTGAGCTGAGATCAAGAGTTGGTTGCTCAACTGACTGAGCCACTGAGGTGCCCTGAGTTCTTATCTTCATTAGCTAACTTTTTCATTTTTAGAAGTACTCTGGTTCATTTTTAAATCTGCCTCTTTGTTTTCTATGGTATCTTGTTTTTGTCTCATGTTTTTTTTTCTTTTTATTAACATATAATGTATTTGTTTCAGGGGTACAGGTCTGTGATTCATCAGTCTTACACAATTCCCAGCGCTCACCATAGGACATACTCTCCCCAATGTCCATCACCCAGCCACCCCATCCCTCCCACCCCCCTCCACTCCAGCAACCCTCAGTTTGTTTCCTGAGATTAAGAGTCTCTTATGGTTTATCTCCCTCTCTGGTTTCATCTTGTTTCATTTTTCCCTCCCTTCCCCCTATGATCCTTTGTCTCATGTTTTCAATTCATATAATAATTTTAAATAAACTTGTAGTCTCTATCATGTTCAATTTTCTGAAGTTTTTAGGGGTATAATCCTGCCATTTGTTTTAACTGACTCTTGCCTATGGTGAATTGTTTCCCCAAGTATGTAGTAGTTTTGGATTGTAAGCTCATATTCAAAGGAGCATCATCTGTGGTAGTCTTATGTAGCTTGGATTGAGGTCAGTTCCCTCAAGAGCAGTTTCTTTTTTTTTTTTCCCAGTGTTAAGTCAACTTTGCTTAGGCATAATTTATGTACAATAAACTCTATTTAAAGTGAAAAGTGTTTTGACAGATGTATACACCTATAAAAAGCTGCCACAAAGTATAGAGCAGTTCTATCATGCCCCAAAGTTTCTGCATGCTTCTTTACAGTCCATGTTTCCCTTCACCTTGGCTCAGGAACCTTTTTTTTTTTTTTTTTTGAGGTTTTATTTTTTTAAGAGAGAGAGAGGAGTAGGGGGAGGGGCAGAGGGAGACTCCCTGCTGAGCAGGGAGCCCGACATGGGGCTCATCCTGGGACTCCCTGGAAGCTGAAGGCAGTTGCTTAACCAACTGAGCCCCCAAGTGCCCCGCTCAGGAACTGTTATAGATTAATTTGCATTTCCTAGAATTTCATGTAAGTTAAATCATGTAGTGTGTATTCTTGGGCCTACTTTCTTTCACATAGCATAATGCATGTGAGATTTATCCATTTAGTTGCATATATCAGTAATTTGTTGCTTTCTGTTGCTACACAGTATTCTGTTGTATGGTTATATCATGTAATTTTGTTTATTATTCACTGTTGATGGACTTTTGGTTTATTTCCAGTTTTTGGCTATTGTGAATAAAATTGGCTATGAGCATTCATGTACAAATCTTTGAGCATTTGTGTATTTTTCTTTTCAGAGTGGAATGGCTGGGTTGTATGGCAGTTGTATATTTAACTTTTTAAGAAATTACCAGTTTTCCAAAGTGGTGGTACCATTTTAGTGGTATGTGAGAGCTCCATTTGCTTCATATTCTTTTTTTTTTAAGATTGTATCTAATTATATATTTATTTATTGAGAGAAATATATTTATATATTATATATTTATTTATTGCACATGCTCAAGTAGGGGGAGGGACAAAGAGAGAGGGAAAAAGAATCTCAGGCTGACTCTGCTTTGAGTGCAGGGCTCGATATCACCACCCTGAGATCATGACCTGAGCCGAAATCAAGAGTCAGATGCTTAACTGACTGAGCCACCAGGGGCCCCTTGCTGTATATTCTTACCAATACTTGGTATTGTCAGCCTTTTAATATTAGCCATTTTCATGGAGGTATAGTAGTATCTCATCATGGTTTTAATGTGCATTTTCCTGATGACTGATGATGTTGAACATCTTTTCACATATTTATTGGCCATTCATTATATCTCCTGAAGAACTTTGTAGTTGCTTCTATTGGGCACTCAAGGCTATTCCCAACCTGGGACCAAAATGTATGTAATTCATCTCTACTCATAGATTTCCAGGCCATAAGCTTAGGCCACAAAACAACTATGGTTTTGAATTCCTAGGAGGGTTTTTCCTCCTACTTCACTGGGTGAGCAAGGTAAGCTTCCTTATTTCCCTGTGGACAGATTTTTTTTCCTGGTCTATCTTTTTATTGAATGCCTCAGCCTTTATACAAGGATCTCAGTTGCTCTTTGTGGGCTCAAAATCTGTCTCCTGGACAATGAGGAGGTTATAAATTCTTTACACAGCTAGCACAGCTATGCTGTCAGGTCACACTGTTCCTGGGATTTCCCTTACTTTCTCATGAGCTCAGTTTATCTATGTATCAGTTAGGATCCAATCAGGAAAGTAGAAACCACACATAGCTATTTTAAGAGTGAACTCAGTAAATGGAATTAGTTTAAACCCTTGTGGGAGGGCTGAACAAGCAGAAAGGGAATCTTAAAGTAACTTTGATGTAATAACTGCATTAAACAGCTACCTCATCTAGGACTGAAAAACAAAGGGAGGAAAGGTTGGAGTTATCAGAGCCTAGAAGTCTGAAGGGTTCTGGAGGAACTACACCCTGATTCTTGGAGAAGAGGGTGTTGCCTGGTGCTGCTGGTTTCTCAGGTGCTCACAGGAAGGGCCTGGAGGAGCCAGGTTTGGTTGAGCTCTGCCCAGCTGGTGCTGGTGCCTCTGAGGGGGTGCAGTGAGGCTGGTTCTGGGAGTTTAGAAAGAAGTGGGAAGGAACCCACTGCTGTTGTCAAGAAACAGCAAGCCATAGGAAGGAGGAAGTTCCATTTTCCCTTTAGCACCTCATATTGACAGAGCCTAACTGGAAGCCAGCTGGCAAAGGTGAAATGGGGTTGGCGAAGTCCAAGCCCCAATGTCACAGAGCAGAGTATAACAGGGTAGGTATGGAGCTGAGAGACAATAACTTAATTGGCGTAATCTAAAAGGACGTTTATTATATTTTCCCAAGCATTTCCAGGCGTATTTAGTAGGAAGATTTTCAGGTTATCTGGTTTATCATATCAACAGTCATAGCAATAGCTAACGTTCTTTTTTTTTTTTTAAAGATTTATTTATTTGACAGAGAGAGATAGTGAGAGCAGGAAAGCAAGCAGGGGGAGTGGGAGAGGGAGAAGCAGGCTTCCCGCTGAGCAGTGAGCCCAATGCGGGGCTCGACCCCAGGACCCTGGGATCATGACCTGAGCCGAAGGCAGATGCTTAACAACTGAGCCACTCAAGCGCCCCCCACATTCCTTTTTTTTTTTTTTTAAGATTTTATTTATTTTTGACAGAGAGAGTATACAAGCAGGGGAAGCAGCAGGCAGAAAGGGAGAAGCAGGCTCCCCACTCAGCACGGAGCCCTATGGCCTCCCACGTTCTTAATTTCTTTATTATGCTGAAAGTCTTTCCCCATGTCCAACCAAAATCTGTCTTCCTATAATTTCTACTCAGTAGTTCTGGTTTTGTCCTCTTGCAAGAGAACACAAGTTTTTCTCTTCACCTGCATGACAAGCATGCATATATTTGAAAAAAGTTTTCATGTTCTCCCTGCTAAACTTCTGTAGTTCTTCCCTCACGTTTGCCATGACATGACTTTTAGACCTTTCACCACAGTTGTTGTCATTCTTCACTGCATATACTCTGACGTTGCTCTTTAAAGGTGAGGCACAGAGTTGTCACACACCCCGATCCTGCATTGATGTTTTGGGTAGCTCTGTTACATTCATGGTTCATTGAGAGCATAACAGCCTCTCCTCCACCTCCCACTATAGGCAGCCTGCTCCCTCCCCTACCCCAAAGGCAGCCTTTTTTTTTTTTAAAGATTTTATTTATTTATTTGACAGACCGCGAGAGAGGGAATACAAGCAGGGGGGAGTGGGATATGGAGAAGCAGGCCTCTCGCTGAGCAGGGAGCCTAATGCGGGGCTGGGGCTTGATCCCAGGGCCCTGGGATCATGACCTGAGCCGAAGGCAGACGCTTAACGACGGAGCCACCCAGGCGCCCTGAAAGGCAGCCTTTTAAATAAGAACTGCTGAACCAGGTCTCTACCATCTTGTATTAGTTTGATTTCTTTCATTGTGAATGCAAGCGTTTATATTTAATTCTACTAAATTGTATTGTGTTGGTTTTGGTAACTGTTGAGATCTTTTTTGCCATAGCAAATCTAAAAACATTGTATTTTCTGTCCTTCACAGTTTATAATTCCAAAGCTTGACAAGCAGGCTTTATATATTTTCATTCTGTTTGGTAAAAGGCCTAAAAATGGTAGGTTTGAGAAGCAAGCTCTGTGTTACACCACTTTAAATCTTCAGCTGATGGAAATTTGGGGGGAATAGTTTTGATTATTCTTTCTGCTAAATTGGTGGAGGAGCTATCTGGAAAGGGCAGTATCTTGGCTGTCAATGAGGGGAGGAGAGAGTCAAGGTTAAGGGTTGGCCATTGGGCAGTCAGTCACCCTAATAAGGGACCACTTGGCAGAAGTAAAACGATCTGGTGGCCGTAGAAGGGAAAGAGGGCATATTGCACAGCATGCTCCTGAGTTGAGGCCTCTGTTGACAGCTGTGTCAGCTGCCCTTTCTGTCCTATTTAAGGACTGATTTCTTTGAAGCCAGTGCAGGAAATGCCAGTGATTCAGCCTTGCAGATTTCTTCTGCCTTACTGCAGCTGAGGACTGGTTTATATGGTGAGGAGTAAAGACTGTGTATACTTCAGACATATTTATTTGATCACTTGGTGCCTTCCTGTGACTGGCCAGAGACACTTGTTTTGCAGGCTGTCAAGTTTTTGGTACCCTATGACAAGGTGGATGCAATGTGACCCTAGCTCTTGGTCCTTTGTGTGGGTAGCAACTGTATTCTGCCCTGTAAGTGGGCATTTGTCAAGTGTCTCTGACTGCTGGATGGCCTTAGTGAAGGGCGAGGTAATAATAGCTTTTATTACCTACTTTCCTATCCTTTCTGTGGTGTGATGGTGTGAGTGTGAAGGAAACCTCTTGTTCTCTAAGAGTTTGCCACTGTACCCCTCATGAACTGTTGCAAAGTGGACCCTGTTTGGTTGCTGACCTCCAAAGTCCAGTTTCCTTAGGTAGTGAGCAAATAAGTAATGAGTGCCTGTTTTATCTCTCAAAGAGCTGAGTATGTGAAGAAGTGTGTAATACAGGATTTTCCTCCTTACCAACTGTTCAAACCTACAGGTGCTTTATAGGAATAATAAATATTTATACACGCTTGTATAAGTTCAAACCTATTGATACTTTACAAAAAAAATATAACAAATACACTCTTCACCTGGATTCACCAATTGTGAACATTTTGTTGCATTTGCTCTCTGTCCTTCATTTTCTGACACTTTTGACTGTTTCATGTGAACATCATGTTACTTCATCCTAAATATTTCAGCAGTGTTTCCTAAAAATAAGACTATCCTTCCTATATAACCACAATACAGTTAGCACTCAGGAAATTTAATATTGATTCAATACATCCAATGTACAGTACTTGTTCAGACTTCTCAAATTTTCCGAGTGATGTCTTTTATAGACTTTTTTCAAATCAGCCTTCATTGAAGGATCGTGCTTACATTTAGTCGCCATGATTTTGTCATGCCCCTTGAACAATTCTCTAATCTCTTAATCTTGAATTTTTTTTTCTATCATAGTATTGACATTCTTGAAGAATTTAGGTTAGATTTTTGCAGAATATTTTTTTAAAGATTTTATTTATCTGAGAGAAAGAATCCAAAGCCGACTCCACACTGAGTGCAGAGCCCAAGGCTGGGCTTGATCCCCCAACTGTGACATCATGACCTGAGCCGAAACCAAGAGTCAGATGTTTAACCAACTGAGCCACCCAGGTGACCCCAGAATATTTCTTAATTTGGATTTGTAGGATTGTTTTCTCCTGGTCAGATTCAGGTTAAACATTTTTAGCAGAACTATATAGGTTAATACATTAGTGTGATTAGTGAAGCTAGAGAACACATGGACGCAGTATTCAGTTTTGCATGACCATATATAATTTGGCACACAATTGTGTTGTCTAGTCTGTAAGCCCAAAAGGAATTAAGAGAAGAGGGAACTCCGTAGGCCCTGGAATAACTAGGAAAGACTTTGGCAGGAACATGGATAAAATTTGAGGTAGTTGGAGTATGGTTAGATAAGCTGCTATTTGGGTTTCCCATCCCACTATTAAGGTTGTGTATCATGAAAAATGAATTTCCTCTTCAGAGTTTATGTATTTTTTACTTTTTATTTTTTTAAAGATTTTATTTATGGGTACCTGGGTGGCTCAGTCGTTAGGCGTCTGCCTTTGGCTCAGGTCATGGTCCCAGGGTCCTGGGATCGAGCCTCACATCGGGCTCCTTGCTCGGCGGGGAGCCTGCTTCTCCCCCTCCCACTCCCCCTGCTTGTGTTCCCTCTCTCGCTGTCTCTCTCCTTCTCTCTGTCAAAAATCTTTAAAAAAAAGATTTTATTTATTTGAGAGAGAGAGAGAGAGCACAAGCAGAGGGAGCAGTAGAGGGAGAAGCAGGCTCCCTGCTGAGCAAGGAGCCCGATGCAGGACTCGATCCCAGGATGCTGGGATCATGACCTGAGCCGAAGGCAGCCGCTTAACCAGCTGAGCCACCCAGGCGCCCCTTTATGTATTTTTAAAAAGATTTTACTTACTTTATTTTTTTTTTTTTTAAAGATTTTATTTATTTATTTGAGAGAGAGAATGAGACAGAGAGAGAGAGAGCATGAGAGGGGGAAGGATCAGAGGGAGAAGCAGACTCCCTGCTGAGCAGGGAGTCCGATGCGGGACTCGATCCCGGGACTCCAGGATCATGACCTGAGCCGAAGGCAGTCGCTTAACCAACTGAGCCACCCAGGCGCCCCAGATTTTACTTACTTTAGAGAGAGAGATTGAGAGTGCAAGTGGGGGGAGGGACAGAGGGAGCGAGAGAGGGAATCCCACGCTGACTCCATGCTGAGCATGGAGCCTGATGTGGGGCTCAGTTTCACGACCCTGAGATCGTGACCTGAGCCAAAATCAAGAGTCAGATGTTTAACCGACTAAGCCACACAGGCACCCCTCCTCTTCAGAGTTTAGAGCTCTGTATCTTTTCTGATGTTTGTACTACTGGGAATCCTAATACTTTAGAGCTCTTGCTTTGGATTCAGAGATGATGCCCAGCGTTTTGCCAGCTGCGTAACCTTGGGAAAGTTTCTTCACTTGCAAGCTAGAAAGAGTATTAATAATATTTAAGAGGTTATTGTAATGCTGAAGGTGAAGTATTGCATAAATATTTGAATTAAAATATTTGAATGCCTTTAGGTGGGGACAACACTTTGGGTTTTACCATATGCTCCACTGGAGAATCCATTTCTTTTACCTGCCTTACTCCTGAAGGTATTTGAATTTACCACTGCTGGATAACTGAAGGCATGGAAATGAGAGAGGCTCATGCAGAGAGAAGGAAGACTGGCTTGATCAGTTCAGAGTGTACACTGGAATAGTGGGAAATAAGGTTGAATAAATGACTTAAAGGCCATATAATGGAGGATTTCAAAAATTAAGCCAGATAATTTAGGTATGATGCTTTAGGCAGAAGAAAGCCATGGAAGGTTTTTGAGTAGGAGAAACACACTTGGGAATGAAGGTGGTATGGAGCCTCCTGAGGAAGGACCTTTCCTGGTTTGGAGACCAGAATCCTAATAGGGCAGGGCCTTCCCAGTGCTGACCAAAGTGGGTGGGGGTGTGGTGTGGTATGGTTTGGCAATCTTGCCACAGGAGGCCAGAATTTCTGCCCCAGTGACTCTTCCTGCTCTGCGACTGACTCACCGCATTGACCTAGGTTGTGTGGCTTCCCTTCCAGTTGCTGTCTGATCTACAGAACGCTGGAGCTGCCCAGAATGATATGAGGCTGAGCTGACCAACAGTGGGTGGGATGGGAGAATGAACAAGCATTCCTGTCCCTTTTCCCCTTCCCTGGGTAGATGCTAATTCTAAGCCAGACTGCCAGGGATCTCTTTGTCCAGGTCTGAGAAAGCTGTCCACCAGGAAGTAAGTTCAGGATGGTTCCTGCTCTCTCTGGTTTTTCATAGATCAGCTTTTTCCTGAACAGAAGCTTTACTATTTTCTTTTTTCCTGATTCATGTTCTTCATAGTAACTTTCTTTCGGTTAACTTGAGGCACATGGGTTACTGCAGGAGGTAGGAAGACAGGTTTAATAGATATATTCTTATTGTGTGTATGTGTGTGTGGGGGGGTGTCCAGAGGTTTCAGTGATCCCTGATCTGAGGTAGATTATCCAGAACTTCTGTGAGCTACATACTAAACAATGGCTCATACCCATAGGGGCGATTACAGAGAGATATCCTGGTCTTAAGCCATCATTTCTCAGCTACTGTGTTTCAGAACCATTGTGGTGTACTTTAGTGTCCCAAGTTATTTTCTTTCCCTTTGAAAGACAGCAGTGAGGAATACAGAAGGGGGAGGGGTATGGATTAGGATATGTTTGTGGATTATGCTAAAAGTCGGGGTGACTAGGTTTCTAGTCCTGACTGTTGCTAACCAGCTGTGTGACTAGAGACAAATTGCCTAACCTCAATGGACTGAGTGTTCTCATATGTAAAAATGAACAGTTTGGATTATATGATCTGGAAGATTTCTTTCAGGGTCAAAATTTATGATTATATAATGTGATTGTAAAGTAATATAATCTGTGACATATATTGCACATATCTTGTCCTCTTAGTTGTAGTTGTGGGACACTTAATATTTGTAAGTTTGTCCTCAAAGTAATTGTGTTCTCAGCCTTTGTATTTATTCTGGCGATGCTGCCAATGCTCAGAATATTTTTGGCTTCTAAGCCAATCTTTTGAATATCCTCAGAAGTAGCAAATCGTCACTCTTTTTTTTTTTAATTTTTTTATTGTTATGTTAATCCCCATACATTACATCATTAGTTTTAGATGTAGTGTTCCGTGATTCATTGTTTGTGCATAACACCCAGTGCTCCATGCAGAACGTGCCCTCCTCAATATCCATCACCAGGCTAACCCATCCTCCCACGCCCCTCCCCTCTAGAACCCTCAGTTTGTTTTTCAGAGTCCATCGTCTCTCATGGTTCTACTCCCCCTCCGATTTCCCCCCCTTCATTCTTCCGCTCCTGCTACATTCTTCTTTTTTTTTTTTTCTCTTAACATATATTGCATTATTTGTTTCAGAGGTACAGATCTGAGATTCAACAGTCTTGCACAATTCACAGCGCTTACCAGAGCACATACCCTCCCCAGTGTCCATCACCCAGTCACCCCATCCCTCCCACCCCACCCCCCACTCCAGCAACCCTCAGTTTGTTTCCTGAGATTAAGAATTCCTCGTATCAGTGAGGTCATATGATACATGTCTTTCTCTGTTTGACTTATTTCGCTCAGCATAATACCCTCCAGTTCCATCCACGTCGTTGCAAATGGCAAGATCTCATTCCTTTTGATGGCTGCATAATATTCCATTGTATATATATACCACATCTTCTTTATCCATTCATCTGTTGATGGACATCTTGGCTCTTTCCACAGTTTGGCTATTGTGGACATTGCTGCTATAAACATCGGGGTGCACGTACCCTTTTGGATCCCTACTTTTGTATCTTTGGGGTAAATACCCAGTAGTGCAATTGCTGGATCATATGGTAGCTCTATTTTCAACTTTTTGAGGAATCTCCATACTGTTTTCCAGAGTGGCTGCACCAGCTTGCATTCCCACCAACAGTGTAGGAGGGTTCCCCTTTCTCCGCATCCCCGCCAACATCTGTCATTTCCTGACTTGTTAATTTTAGCCATTCTGACTGGTGTGAGGTGGTATCTCATTGAGGTTTTGATTTGGATTTCCCTGATGCCGAGCGATGTTGAGCACTTTTTCATGTGTCTGTTGGCCATTTGGATGTCGTCTTTGGACAAATGTCTGTTCATGTCTTCTGCCCATTTCTTGATTGGATTCTTTGTTCTTTGGTTGTTGAGTTTGATGAGTTCTTTATAGATTTTGGATACTAGCCCTTTATCTGATATGTCATTTGCAAATATCTTCTCCCATTCTGTCGGTTGTCTTTTGGTTTTGTTGACTGTTTCCTTTGCTTTGCAAAAGCTTTTTATCTTGATGAAGTCCCAATAGTTCATTTTTGCCCTTGCTTCCCTTGCCTTTGGCGATGTTTCTAGGAAGAATTTGCTGCGGCTGAGGTTGAAGAGGTTGCTGCCTGTGTTCTCCTTTAGGATTTTGATGGACTCCTGTCTCACATTGAGGTCTTTCAACCATTTGGAGTCTATTTTTGTGTGTGGTGTAAGGAAATGGTCCAGTTTCATTCTTCTGCATGTGGCGCAAATCGTCACTCTTGCTTGGTGGATTCAGTTTTTGAAAACAGCTAAAAGATACTGGGAGCCAAAGAGTGAAGCAAGGCAGTGCATTTTTGGTGAAGAATGACATGTAAACAGTAAGACTTAATTTATGTGTGTGTGTCTCACATGGAGTAGACTTTGAAGGCAGTTTCCAATGGAGTGTTTCATAAATGTTTTGAGTGATAGTAATATTGTTAGAGTAAGTAAATAACTTCCTACAGGGTCTATTTTGACTTCAGTTTTCATTTGATTTAATAAGATTGGAGGCGCCTAGGTGGCTCAGTTGTTAAGAGTCTGCCCTCGGCTCAGGTCATGATCCCAGGGTCCTGGGATCGAGCCCCACATTGGGCTCCCTGCTCCATGGGAAGCCTGCTTCTCCCACTCCCCCTGCTTGTCCTCCCTCTCTCACTGTGTCTCTCTCTGTCAAATAAATAAATAAAATCTTTAAAAAAAATAAGATTGGAAATGTTTATGTATTTTTAATTTAAAAAAAATTTTTTTTAATTTTTATTTATTTGACAGAGAGAGAGCGAGAGCAGGAACGCAAGCAGGTGGAGTGGGAGAGGGAGAAGCAAGTTTCCCACGGAGCAGGGAGCCCGATGAGGGGCTTGATGTGGGACTCGATCCCAGGACCCTGGGATCATGACCTGAGCCGAAGGCAGATGCTTAACAACTGAGCCACCCAGGCGCCCCTGGAAATGTTTGTTTAAAAAGGTGCCACTTCCTTTATACTCACTGTGCTTATTTGCTTTCTTCTAGGCCATGGTGACTAGATAGTGTGAGAAAATTTGCCTTTCTCCTGGTAGTCCTCCCAAATCACAAATGTAATTTGAGGACCAAAAAGGATTGGAACATGCTGCTGTAGGACACTGCAGCTGAGGGGGTGTTTGCAGTCCCATCTCCAGAAGACTCAGGCACAGGTCCTTCTGGCTGCAGCACCCACTGCGCACCAGCATGCCAGAGCCCATCACATGGTGTGGCCAACGCAGACAGTTTGGTAGCTCCAGTCTTTTTGTGGGAAAAATGATATATCGAGTCACTTCATTAATTTTTTTTTTTTTTTTTTTGTCAGCAGTTGGGTTTGAGAAAGGGTGAGGATGGGCAGGGAAATGGGAAGAGGGAAAGCAGAGAGCCTATCTTGAATGCATTTGAAATAGGCTGATTGGTGTACCCTGGAATCTGTTCCTGGAAATGGTGGTCTTGTTGATAACTAGTCAGTAAAATAAGGTATTCGGCAGTGTGGTCAAAAGATTCTGTCGCTAAGTCACTATATGATCGTTTGCAATTCTTTGTTACTCTAGGTCTTGTTTTCCTGATTTTAATATTGAGAAAGTTCCATACTAAGAGTTCTAGATCTGAAAACAGGTAGGCCTAAGGAGATTTGAGGTGGGAAAATATCTGCTTGTAAATTCTTGACTATTAGATTAGGGGGTAGGAGTGGAATTCCTTTTAAGCCCCTAAGTTGTAGTGATTTTGCTTTCTACGTGCAGTCACAGCCGAGTGATCAAACATGAAGTAGCTGTTTAATGGGAAGCAGGCACTAGGAGCTTTCTCCTGAAAAACAATCACAGGACATGCTGGTCCTGAGAGAAGTCATTCCCTGGTAGGACCTATTGTTTGAAGGAGTTGGAGGTGAATTTCATCAAGATGGACAGTGTGGATATTGTGATTTAGGAGATTTAGAGACTTTGTTCCCTACTGTGGTTAATTTCAAGTCTTTCTTTAAAGGGATTCTCTTAATGATTGATGCAGTGGGATTCATTTAGAGAAAAAGCCCCAGGTAACCACAATTAGAAGTTAAATGGCCAAGAGCAGAGCCAGTTGCTGGAGAGAAAGTGGCCTAATCAGTTGCTTTTTGACACTTAGATCCTATAGTGGCTCCAAGGAGAGAATAGGCTGCTTGGTGAGCTCACTAGGCACTAGGCTGGGAGATTTGGGCTCCAAACAGAGGAGGAGGTGACCCGTAGAATCCACACCTCTTAATCTCCCAATTCCTCTTCTTTCCCTCAGTGCCCTTTAGTTTTAATTAGGATTGTGTAAACACAGTCAGCTTGCCAGTCCCCTTAAAGTGGCAGGCCCATGACGTTTTCTGTTGGTCACTTTAAATTAGAGGGATTGTCCTCCTTTGACACTTTGGCTTCGCTGGCTGCCTCACTGAAATAATTCATTAGATTAGGGCCAGTTGGCTGTCATTCAGTCAGGCAACATTATTTAGTACCTACTGTGTGCAAGCATTATACTGAGATGCAGCTGGTAGGTGAATGAGAGGGCTTCTGCTCTCCAGAAGCTTAGTCAGGTGAAACATATTTGTAGCTAGTGTAGACCCAAAGAGGAATGGAATAAAGTGTGTAGAGGAACAAGTAATATTGGGAACATGTAGAGGGGAGAACAGTTGTTTTTGAATTGGGAGAACAAGGAGAGCTTCTGAAGAGAGAAGGCATTTGAACCAGGTTATAAAAGGTGAATTAAGCGTTCAGTAGATTTAGAAGAAAGAGCATTTTGGAGGAGGTCACAGCATGTTTGGGAAAAGCACAGAGCATGTTTTAGAAAAGTATTCCTGAGATAGAGGATATCTTAGAGGTATGAGCTGGAGATAGGCCGGAAAGGAAGTTTGATTGTTAGCTCCTAAAGAACTTTAAGTGTCATGTTAAGGGGTATGGATTTTATTCTGCATGGAGTTAGCTGTTGAATTTTTTTTTAAGTTTATTTTTTTTTAGTAATCTCTGGACCCAACATAGTGCTCGAACTCACAACAGAGATCAAGTTACAAGCTCTTCCGACTAAGCCAGCCAGACACACCCTGAATTTTTTTTTTTTTTTTAAGATTTATTTATGAGAGAGAAGGAGAGCGAGCACTGCAGGAACTGGGGGAGGGGCAGAGGGACAGGGAGAAACAGATGCCCTGCTGAACAGGGAGCCCTATGCAGGGCTCCATTCCAGGACCCTGGCATCATGACCCAAGCCGAAGGCAGCCACTCAACTGACTGAGCCACCCAGGCTCCCTGTTTTGTTTTGTTTTTTTTTAACTAGGCTCCAGGCCCAGCGTCCAGCCCAACGCAAGGCTTGAACTCATGACCCTGAGATCAAGACCTGAGCTGAGATCAAGAGTCAGATGCTTAACCAACTGAGCCACCCAGGCGCCTGGCCCCCTGAATGTTTTTGATGTGAGGAATAATATGATCCAACCCATGTTACTTAGGTCTTAGTCTGTTTTCTTTCCTTTTTTTTTTTTTAAATTTATTTATTAGCGAGTGCACACTTGCGTGTAGGGGGGAGGGGCAGAAGTAGAGAGAATCTTAAACAGACTCCGCACTGAGCTTGGACTCCTTGCATGGCTCGATCCGAGGACCTTGATCCCAAGATCAGGGCCTGATCCGAAACCAAGAGTCGGACGCTTAACCAACTGTGCCACCCAGGCGCCCCGATCTGTTTTCTTTAAGTGTAAGGTCTTAGATTTAAGGGTTGAGAAGGTGATGGTCCTGGGTCTTAGAGTATAAGGTTTGTCAGGTGTCTCAATATAACTTGATTCCTCAGGGGCGCCTGGGTGGCTCAGTTGGTTAAGCGACTGCCTTCGGCTCAGGTCATGATCCTGGAGTCTTGGGATCGAGTCCCGCATCGGGCTCCCTGCTCGGCAGGGAGTCTGCTTCTCCCTCTGACCCTCCTCCCTCTCATGCTCTCTGTCTCTCATTCTCTCTCTCTCAAATAAATAAATAAAATCTTTAAAAAAAAAAAAAAAAAAAAAATATAACTTGATTCCTCAGTTACATTTACTAAAGCATGTCCAAAAACAAGAAGGCAGGAAATGATCAGCATTGTCCCTTTAGATTGAGCTTCTCTACACCCCGAAGATGAAGGTTTTCTTAGGCGTATACCTTATGCAGTCTTCTTGCTAATGGGTTGCTTACTTCTGCTAATTCTGTATACAGTCCTATACAAATTTCTCACAAAGGGTGGACTTTTGATTATACAGTAGAAACCAAAAATGTTTTTTGAATCTGATTGAGAAATAGTATATATTCATTGTAGGAAACAGGAAAAATACAGGAAAGGATAAAGAAGAAAACTAAATTATCCATAACCCCACTATCTGGAGAAAATCACTTATTCCCATTTTAGTATGTCTTTTCAATGTTTTGTACCTATGCATATTTCTGTTTTGCATAGTCCAAAGTCATATATTACCTATAATTTTGTATTCTCCTTCCCAGTTACCATTGTTTTCATTGTATAAATTCATATAAATTTAAAATATTGCTGAAACTATAAATATTGCTGTATATGCTGTATAATTATCATAGAGGATTTTTATAGTGCTTTCAGTTTTTCTATTTTAAACAGCACTGTAATGCTTTTATACAAATTATAAAAGTGATATATATAACAAATAAGTCCCCTACACTTAACCCTTTATCCTAATCCTACTCTGCAGAGATAACCATTTTTTTTAATTTTTATTTTATTTTTTTTAGATTTTATTTATTTGTCAGAGAGAGATAGCACAAGCACACAAGCAGGGGGAGGGACAGAGGGAGAAGCAGGCTCCTGCTGAGCAGGGAGCCCGATGCGGGACTCGATCCCAGGACTCTGGGATCATGACCTGAGCTGAAGGCAGACGCTTAACCGACTGAGCCATTCATGTGCCCCATCTAAATTTCATTTGAAATGAGCTTCACTGTCTAAAATAGCCACAGTCAGTTGGACAAACAATCTCCATTAAGAAACTGTTCTTTAGATGTTCAGTGTAAGTTATTGTTTTGTTTAGACCCAGGTAGTACATATTTTAGGCTTTGCAGGCTGTGTAGTTGCAACTACAGTTGACCCTTGAACAACATGGGTTTGAACTGCATGGGTCCACTTATACAGGGATTTTTTTGATACAGTACTGTAAATGTATTTTCTCTTATGATTTTCCTAGTAACATTTTCTTTTCTCTAGCTTTATTGTTCGGTTACGGTATTAATACATATAACTTAACAAGATAGATGTTAATCAGTTTATGTTATCGATAAGTCCTCCAGTCAGCGGTGGCTATTAATAGTTAAGGTTTTGGGGTGTCAGAAGTTCTGCGTCAATTTTCAGTTGCATAGGGTGGTGGGGGCGGTTTGGCGCCCCTAATCTTTGCATTATTCAAGGATCTCCTCTGTTCACCTCTGCAGATCATAGTTTGACCTTTGGATAGTGGGAAATATATTAGAATATAGTAGTCAGAAGGCCTGGCTGTTCAAAAACTATAGCATTTTTCTCAAGCTTTTTATTTATTTATTTTAAAGATATTTTTTTATTTATTAGCGTGAGAGTGCGCACCAGCAGGGGTAGGGGCAGAGGGAGAAGCAGACTCCCTGCTAAGCAGACACCCTGTTGTGGGGCTCCATCCCAGGACCCCAGGGTCATGACCTGAGCTGAAGGCAGACGCTTAATTGACTGAGCCACCCAGGCACCCCCAAAGCTTTTTAAAGTATGAGAAATCCATTATATACTAATATGGAAACGTGAAATAAATTTTTAAGTGAAAAAGGCAAGTTGCAAAACAAATCATACAGTATGATTACAGGTATGTAGACCAAACACACACTTTTTTGTCTCTTTATATTCATACATGCATACACACATCCATGTATATACACATATATGTATCTGTATATACACACACATGTGTACGTGTGTGCATGCCTAGGAAAGGCTACAACAAACTTTTAACAGTAGTCACTCTGAGGAGGGGAGTGCCATTGGTGAATGTGGGTTAAGGTTTGGTGAATGGGGAGTTTTACATTTTACTCTCTATATTTCTGTATTATAATATTTCATAGTGATAATGTATTCTTTCTCCTTCCTACTTGTTTGGATAGCTGGTGGGCCTGTCTGCACTTGTCAGGGTCAGCAGTGTGACAAAGTAGGATTAATTCCACAAACCAGCTCTGCCCACATCAGTTGAGTGGGAAGCAGCTGCTGAGACCAGAACAAGGAGCACATGTATTGGGTGGGGGTGGGGGGTGGGATGCGCAGGTGGCTGGGAGAGGGAGCCAAGATAGGCCAATGTTAATTTACCAACAGTAAGTATCACATGTCCTGTCTTGACATTCTCCAAGTTGCTTTTCCTTCCTTTATCACACTGGGCCCTGAGGAAAATTCTATGAGCTAGTAAGGCAGGGATGATAACAAGAAAGGAAGCAATCAAAACATTGGATGACTAGAAAGTGTGTATATAGAAATTTTTTTCTTTCATTTAAAAAGAAATATGCACAAGGATATGCATTATGGCATTGTTTGAAATGGTAGATTGAAAATAGCTTTGTCCATCAGTAGGAAAATACGTGAACACATTATGTTATATTCTTTATGTGGACTGTTATTATATAGCTTTTTAAAAGTATGAGTTAAAATTTTATTTACTGATACTTAGGGGGATGTTCATGATAAATTATTAAGTGAGAAAAACAAGTTGCAGAGCAATGTTGAAGTGTAAACCTAGTTTTTTAAAATGGAGAATAATAAAAAAATCCTTAAATATAAAAATATATTTGTAGTGGGGCACCTGGGTGGCTCAGTCGTTAGGCATCTGCCTTCGGCTCAGGTCATGATCCCAGGGTCCTGGGATTGAGCCCCGCATCGGGCTCCCTGCTCCGCGGGAAGCCTGCTTCTCCCTCTCCCACTCCCCCTGCTTGTGTTTCCTCTTACGCTGTGTCTCTCTCTGTCAAATAAAATCTTTAAAAAAATAAAAAATATATATATTTGTAGTTATGTTTTGGGGGGCATGGAAAAATCTGTTAGCGTATCTTATCTTGTGGGAGGGCCCAGAGGGGAACAAAAAGGGGCTGAGAGACTAGAAATTTTTTTAGTCTAACTTTATATTGCTTCATTGGTTTTAGAGAACAAGGAAAATAAACTTGGTCAAGCAAGAGGTGAAGTCTCCTATTTTCTCATCTTAATTGATTTTTAAGAGGTGCTTTTAATTTTTTTTAGTGAGTTAATGAAGCAGAGAATTATGAAAGTAAAAAATAGAGTTAACATGTAAATCTTCTCCTGGGTTTAGGGGGAGGTATCCTGGTAGTGGAAAGAGTCCCAGGAATCAGGGAACCAACTTTGTAGTTCTCAACTTCCTGGTGTGTGAGCTTCAATCTAATAAGGTCATTTAACAACTGTTAAGCAGTGCCCCACTCTCTCCATCTCTATAATTGAAGAGCTTGTACCAGAGACTTACCTCCAAGGTCCTTTCTAGCCCTAATGCTCCAGGATCTATGATCCCACAATTGAACTACCTTTTGAGATTAGAACATTGTATTTTATTTATTTTTAAATGCTTTGTTGCTGTTTTGTTTTGTTTTTACATTTTAACACTCTGAAATTAGGATGCATTTATAATTGGTGGCATCTTTCAATTGTCATTGGCTGTTTTTTTACACTTTTATTGTCCCTGAAATTGAGATATCTTACTATTGATAGTATAGGATAGTTGCACTTTTCAGATGCATTTTTTTTTCATTTAATAGTAAATGAATCTTGGTCCCTTCCTAGGCTTCCCTTGCTCCTGATTCCATCAGATTCCCTCACATCACCTAGACATTATGGGTAAGGACAAGTGGGTGAATATATTATTTGTGTGTGCAAGGATTTTGTGCATCCTTACTTAACTGGTAGGTGCCCTTTATGTACCTGCTGCTTGAGAAGTAAATATATATGTAGCCCTGAGACATCCAGCTTTGCTTCTGAATTTTGATTAGTCTGTCTTAATTTTGCCTAGTGTTTGTTTGCTTTTTAATTAAAGTGTAACATACATACAGAAAAATGTGTAAAGTGATGTAGCTCATGAACACACCTGTGTCATTAGTGCTGTTTCAAGAAACAGAACATTACCAGCATCCCATTAGTCCTTTCCAGTCATTGTCCCCCCTGCTGTTTTCTTTTTAAATACAGCAAAAGTGTACATAGGGATGGTGACTCTTGGTTCCTAGGTGGGTGGGTGGCTCATGGTTATCTTGGGGTGAATCTGCTGGAAAGAGCTTCAAATTTGGAGCCAGAAGATCAGAGTTGCATTGTGGGCCTATTGTTTTATAGTTTTGTGACCTTAGGCAAAGTACTTTTCTGAACTCCATTCCTCTTTGATAAAATGAAAGCAGTGTCTACCTTGCAGAGCTGTTGTGAGGATCATGTGAAATACTTTGTAGATGGGAAACACTGTCAGTGGTAAAAAGCCATATACAAATGCTAGGTGTTTTTAGTGAGGAAGGTAGAATCCCAGGCAGGAGATGATGAGACCCTGACATAAGGAGAGAAAATGAAGACGTTTTATCTCCAGATCCATTCTCTTAACCACCTTCCTTTTAAATTGACATCAGTGTGGTCACTGGCTTTCTGTTAAAATTTCCTCAAATAATATAAGGGTCCTAAAAAGGAATCTCCAGAGCTTTGGAATTTCACTCAGAGTCTTTCCATCAATTCTCAACGTGGGTGCCCCCTGGAGCTGCGCAAGACAGAGGCTTTGGCAGAAGATTAACAAATTTCAATAGCAAATGTATACACCACCTCTTTATAGGCCTACTAAGCAAGCATGATCCTACCATAGACCCTCTTCTGATTATAGTCACACTGTCCCAAAAGTGACCCAAATCTATATCTCTAGCCCCAAATCATATTTTTCACCAGCTACTGGGTTTTTCTGATTGTATGTCCAATAGACACCTCATGTCTAAAACCAAACTTCAAACCACCTGCCATTATGGCATGATGGTTTAGATTATGAACTTTGGAGTGAGACAGACCTGGGTTTGAATCTTAATTCTGCTACTTGTTAGCCTCATGATTTTGGACAGGTTGCTCAACATCTTGAAACTTCTGTGAAAGAGGGTATTAATAGCACTTGCCTGATAGGGTCGGTACTAGTGCTCAATGATTGAAGTTATTATTTTTACATTCTTTTTGTTTGTTTTTGGCACACATGATATTCATTCAAGCTAGGAAATTAGAGGTGCTTCTAGAATTTTCCTTTTGTCATTCTTTACTTACAGTTGATTTTCAGGGCCTGTCATAAGTAGTTCTCATACTGTTGCTTCCTCTTTTTTAAATCACTGCTTTATTTCAGACATATATCCCTACTTGCTTGGAACAAGTAATGGTTTTGCACTGCATTCTGCAAAGCTTAACAGAATTACAGAACAACAACAAAAAAATTAATTAAAAAGAAAAAGAGGGGCGCCTGGGTGGCTCAGTCGTTAAGCGTCTGCCTTCGGCTCAGGTCATGATCCTAGGGTCCTGGGATCGAGCCCCGCATCGGGCTCCCTGCTCCGCGGGAAGCCTGCTTCTCCCTCTCGCACTCCGCCTGCTTGTGTTCCCTCTCTCGCTGTCTCTCTCTCTCTGTCAAATAAATAAATAAATAAATCTTTAAAAAAAAAAAAAGAAAAGAAAAAGAATTATAGGGGTGCCTGGGTGGCTCAGTCGTTAAGCGTCTGCCTTCAGCTCAGGTCATGATCCCAGGGTCCTGGGATCCAGCCCCGCATCGGGCTCCCTGCTCAGCGGGAAGCCTGCTTCCCCTCTCACACTCTCCTTGCTTGTATTCCCTCTCTTGCTGTCTCTCTGTCAAATAGATAAATAAAATCTTTTTTTAAAAAAAGAAAAGAATTACAGAACAGACTTAGGAATGAGGTGGAAGCGGGGGAGGGGGACAGGGCTCCAAACATCCTTTACTTCAAACCATCTACTTTTATCTGTATCTTGGGTTCTATATGAAGAGTGAGTCTGAAGAGGATTCACTTTTAAAATATAATTTGAAACCTTTGATTCATTTAAGAAGTATTTATCAAGCACCTTCTATGTACCAGGCATTGTGCTAATTTCTAAGAATTCAATGGTGAGCACACAATCTGTGATTTCATGGAACATATGATACTAGGAGAAAAATTAATGAAATACAAAAAGGCATAATTAGAAACTGTGAGAGCTGTGAAGGAAAGGACTCTGGTGCTGTGCATAGTAGGAACTTGACCTAGTATGGAACTGGGAACTAGGTGGTTAGGGAGAGTTTACATGAGGAAGTAACATTTGTTGAGCTGAGGTATGAAGGATAAGTTAGAATTAACTAGATGAAGAGGTAAGAAAAGAAAGCTTTGGGTAGAAGGAAGAGCAAGGACAACACTAAACCACATGTGGATATAACCTCCTACTAATAACCTTTCAGCCTCTAACAGCTAGCATTTAAGATTTGTGAAGATTTACAATGACCCTCTGAGAAAGTACTGTTACTATTCACATTTTATAGATGGGGAAGCTGGGGACACAGGTTAAATAACCCGCTCAAGGTTGCACAGCTAGTAAGCTATAGAGCCAGGATTTTAATTAGGCAGTCTAACTGCAGACCCCATGTTCTTAGCCATTGTGCTGTATTGCCTTCCTCTTGTTTCTTACCATTCTAGCCTGTACGTCATACAGACTGGAACATAGATCTGATCTATGTTCCTCCCCTTTACTCCCTCCCTTTAGAAACCTTGATTGTTTCCTATCACCTACAGGATAAAATCTGAATTCCTTAGTATGATGTAAGTGCCTCACAATTTAGTACTACTTATCCTCATCATCTGCTACACCTTCCTAAAACTGCATGCCATTGCTCAAATGTAATAAACTCTATCTTTGCATATGCTGTTCTCTTTGCCTAGAATGCTCTTTTTTACTTCTCTTTTGGTGAAACCCTACTCATCCTACTCACACTTTAAGTACGCAGCTTAAATGTTACTTCCTTGGTAAAGCTTTCCTAATCATCCATCCTGAGTTAATCAGACACCTCACATGTCCTCTAAAACAGTAAATTCTGTGTTCCTGGTCTGAAGTCTTTTCAGCAAAGCAGGAATCCTAGGTCTTTTCCTTACCACACCCCGTTCCTAAGAACTTTGGGTCTACCTCCACGATGCCTTTCAAGTAACACCGTTCTTCTTTGGTCCTACTGCCGCTGCAGTTACCACCTCACTCTGTTCTGCCTCTGGACTCGATGTGCCAGATTCATCTTTTGAAAAAGCACAAGCAAGCCATTCTGCTCAGGACACTGCTTTTCAGGTGTGCTTCCGACAAGTCACTGTTAGTCTCCACTAGACTTCCCAGTGTTTTCTCACCTTCCTTTTAGCATTGCCCAAGTCTGTGTTCTTTGGCCTTGTATTAAGGTGAGTTATAGGTATGTTTCTTTCTCCACAGGATTGTAAGCCTGTTTTTTTTTTTTTTTAAGTTTTTATTTATTTATTTGACAGAGAGAGAGATAGCGAGAGCAGGAACACAAGCAGGGGGAGTGGGAGAGGGAGAAGCAGGCTTCCCGCTGAGCAGGGAGCCCGATGCGGGGCTCAACCCCAGGACCCTGAGATCATGACCTGAGCTGAAGACAGATGCTTAACGACTGAGCCACCCAGGTGCCCTGTAAGCCTGTTTAATTTAGGTTTGAGTCTCCAATATAGTATCTTCAGGTGTTTATTTCATGTTTATGGTTGAATGTCCCTGGTTAAATTTCATTAATTCCAAGTAAAGAGTAACCCATCTTATATATTTTGAAGAATCTGTATTGCAAATAGTGTTTTGGTTTTTTAAAGATTTGGTCCTAAAGGGAGGGAAATTTCAGCTTTAGGAAAATTGCTTGTGAGGAACTCTTCATAATTCTCAGTGATGCCAGATATATGGGATGTTATTTTATCTAATGCTGTTAAAGTTACTTAGCGTCTTTAAAAATGGAGAAAATGACACCTGCCTTGCCCACACCACAAATTAGTTGTAGCAGAAACCCTTTGAACAAGGAATGTGTAAGTGCTTTGTGCACATAAAGGACTATACTGATAAGACAGGTATAGGTTGTAGTTGAGGTGTGCTGGAAAGAGCCCTGGATTTAGAAGACTTGAGTTCTGGCTCTGCAGTCCTGTAGATTGACCTTGAAGCAGGCATTTTCTTCTAGTCTTTTAGTCTGTAAAATTGGAATGAACATGCTTGCCTCTTAGGGTTTTTCAGGAGGGATTAATTGAGATGTGAGAAGTAGCCTTCCTTAAATTCTTGAAGTCTGTTAAAATGTTAGGTTTGGGGGTACCTGGGTGGCTCAGCTGGTTAAGTGTCTGCTCAGGTCATGAACCCGGGGTCCTGGGATCAAGCCCCTCATTGGGCTCCCTGCTCGGCAGGGAGCCTGTTTCTCCCTCTCTCTCTGTCTGCCACTCCCCTTCCCCCCCCCCCAGCTTGTGCTCTCTTGCCCTCTCTCACTCATGCTCTCAAATCAAAATCTTAAAAAAAAAAAAAGGTTTGTTGTCTGTTTTTTTTAATCATGGCCACATTAAATACATTCCCATTTATTTTATTAGCATATTAACAGATTTGGTTTTTGAGGCAGTCTAGCATCCTATTTAGAAATCCAGCCCTTATTAATATTTGTGTTTGTTCATTTCTTTCGGAAGTTAAAGGCATCACATTGTGTGTGATAGGAGAAGTGGACTTGGAACCAGAAAGACCGGGGATTCAGTGCTGTGTAGGAGGTAGAGACAGAAGATAAAGCAGAGGGGATGGGGGGATAGGGAGAGATGGGAGGGTGAGAGAGGAAGAGAGAAGAGAGAGGTGTCATCTGGGTTTTTTAGCTACTTAAAGTCTGTTTGAAACAAACCAGATCCTGGGCAGAATCCTTATTCTCTAAAGCTTATGTTCTGAAGTCACAAGTTGTCTCAAATCAGCAGACCTTGCTCAGACATACAGATAAATTGTAAATTTCCATCTCGGGCAGAGGATAGCAAATCTTGGGCGCCTGGGTGGCTCAGTTGGTTAAGCGACTGCCTTCAGCTCAGGTCATGATCCCGGGGTCCTGGGATCGAGTCCCACATCGGGCTCCCCCAGCTCTGCGGGGAGCCTACTTCTCCCTCTGCCTCTGCCTGCCACTCCCCTGCTTGTGCTGTCTCTCTCTCTGTCAAATAAATAAATAAAATCTTAAAAAAAAAAAAAGAAGATAGCAGATCTTCAGCCTAGTTGTCACAAGTGTTCTAGCATGAATGTAGGGTGGGTGACTAGAAGACCATTAAGGTATCTTTCAACTTTGAGATTCTGTGATTTGTTGACCAGGTATAGAAAGCTGCTTTTATTTAGGTGTGGTTTTTTTTTCCCATTTTTTAAAATTAGGCTTTTAAGACCAATGTAATTATAAATTGCACTCTTCTCTGTGGCTTTTATTTATGAAAGCTTGTAAATGCCTTGACTATAGTTCCAAATACCTTTCATTGTGCCCCATGCAAAGTTGGTACTACCAGTTTCCAAGGACCACCTCCTGTCATCAGGATTAATGAAGCATCCACCTGTGCCTTGCTTTGGGGATGGGACCCAGTAGGGTAACAAACAAAAGTGCTTGTTTCTAGGGGATTTGCTTTTTTCTTTTTTCCCCCCTGGAAAGGAGGAAGATCTAACTGGTGAAGTTTTGACCAGATTCTGAGGAGATTAGTTCTGTGGCAAAGATTTTTGTTGTTATTGTTGAGAATGGTATCCTGGAGAAAGAATCATGGGAAATTTTGGAGGTACTTTAGATATGATCTATCCAATACCAGTACCCTTGTTTTACTGAGACCCAAGCTAGGGCAAGTGACTTGCCTGAAGCCATAAATTTAGTAGGTGATGGATTCAGAACTTACCTCCAGGGGCTTCCAACACCAAATCTAAGGTGTTTGTTTGTTTGTTTGTTTGTTACCATTGGTGTGGCTGTCTCTAAGAGTAGTTGCAAATATTTACATTGAAACTGTTCCTCCTTCAGTTTCTTTTACCTTTCTCATCATCAGTTCTGTGTTTGTGCGCAAACATTGTGCTAGATATATTGCCTGTAGGGACAGATCCGTTTACTCCTCTGTGACAATGAAACAGGGTGAACAGGTTCTTAGGTGTTTTGTAGAAAGACCTTCTTGAGGGAGAACTAAATAGGGCCTCTTGGATGTTATAATGAATCCTCTCTGGGTTTTGATTTGCCCTCTGCTTTTCTCCCCAGGAAGCTGCAGGCTTACCAACACTGCCTCATTACTCAGCACTACCCTCTGGAGAGGGAGAATGAGGCCTGGTAAGTAAGCTGGAGGTCCGGGTTCTGAAACAGCAGTCCTTCCCTCCAGCCAATGGAGTTTCTTCCAATCTTCTTTCTCCATGGCTTCTCACCCTTGAGATATGTCCACTGTCCCTTCCAGTAGAAAATTCTTCTATGCTCACCTCTTCAGAGGAGTTTTGGTCATTTAATGTTTCTAAAGCTGTTGTATCTTCAGAAAAAAAATTCTTTAGTGGTAACTTTTAGAACTGTTTGTTTGGATTAAAAAGTTGATTCTTATGAGGAAGTATAGAGGAACAGGGTTTCTTTGAGCCACTGAGAATGTGCTAGCTTTTATTTATTCATTTGATGGTTGTTTATTTAAGAGCAGTAGAGAATAATGTAGAGACCACATAGACAAGTCACTACCTATGTGACTAAGTCACTTAATTCCTGAGACTCAGATTTTCTCATCTTTAAGATAGAAATAAAGCCTACGTAGTTGAGAGGACTAGATGAGATGACCATGTAAGAGGATGGTCTCTGGAGAGACCCAGCTGGACTCCAATTTTGGCTCCCAACACTTACTAGCTGTGTGGACTTAGGCAAGTTATTTAATCTTTCTCAGTTTCCTTTTCTGTAAAATAGAGATGGATAATCATAGTATTTGTTATCGTGTCATTGGGTTATTGTGAGGACTAAGCAAAAAAGTGTTTAGCACAGTGCCTGGTGCATACTAAGTGCTCATTAAATGTTAGCTATTAATTACAACAGTAGCAGCAACAGCAACAATAGTCTGTAGGTATTTATGATGCTAGGACATCAGGTGGCAGAGGAAAGACTAGAAGGCATCGCATAGGGCAGTGGATCTGTAAGAGCATTTTCCCTACCAGCTTTCTTAGTGAGAGGGCCTATAGGGACTGAGAGGCTCTCATTGGGCCTACAGCTTCCTATAGTGAAAGCTTCCTTTCCAGCCTAGTAGGCTGAGGTGGGAGGTTCAGAGGGACTTCAGAAGACAGTGAGAAGACCAGTCTGGCAGGGTGGAGGGTTTGGGTAAGGGCAAAAATAACTCTAGAAGGTAAAACTGGGGCCGGGTCCTGGAGGGCCTTGAAGGCCAGGTGAATTCTTTGTATTAGAACCACCCTAGGGCCATCTCAGTGGAAATTGCTCTCTTTCAGTTTTTACTTCATACTTTTAAAAATGGTAATACACATTATTATTTTTTTTTAATGGCAATACTCGTTAAAAGCTGTGACATCTACATTTTAAACAAAAATAGTAAAACAAACACCCATGCACAGGAGATGTAGTATTACCAGACCCTTTGAAAACACCCTCTGTGCATCACCAACCCCTTCCAACCTCTGAGTGCTATCCTGAATCTTGTGTTAGTCATTTATTGTTTTCCTTCCTTCTTCTCTCCTTTCTTTTATTTATTTATTTTTTAAAGATTTTATTTATTTGACAGCGAGAGAGGGAACACAAGCAGAGGGAGTGGGAGAGGGAGAAGCAGGCTTCCCGCGGAGCAGGGAGCCCGATGCGGGGCTCGATCCCAGGACCCTGGGATCATGACCCAAGCTGAAGGCAGACGCTTAATGACTGAGCCACCCAGGTGCCCCCTCTCCTTTCTTTTATTTATTTATTTATTTATTTATTTTTTAAAGATTTTATTTATTTATTTGACAGAGAGAGACACAGCGAGAGAGGGAACACAAGCAGGGGGAGTGGGAGAGGGAGAAGCAGGCTTCCCGCTGAGCAGGGAGCCCGATGCGGGACTCGATCCCAGGACCTTGGGATCATGACCTGAGCTGAAGGCAGTCGCTTAACCAACTGAGCCACCCAGGCACCCTATTTATTTATTTTTTTTTAAGATTTTATTTATTTGACAGAGAGAGACACAGCGAGAGAGGGAACACAAGCAGGGGGAGTGGGAGAGGGAGAAGCAGGTTTCCCGCGGAGCGGGGGGGGGGGGGGGGGGGGAGCCCGATGCGGGGCTCGATCCCAGGACCCTGGGATCATGACCTGGGCCGAAGGCAGACGCTTAACGACTGAGCCACCCAGGCGCCCCTCTCCTTTCTTTTAAAAATGGTTTTACCTATCCTGGTCTTTTGGGAACACAGAGCAGGGGCTGTGGATTCAGGCAGGAGCCGTGTGGCCTGCCCTTTGCCTAGCTAGGCCGGGAGGAGGCTTGGGGGAGTCCTGATGCTGCCACTGGAGGCGAGTGGCGGCCTTGTGGTGGGGGAAGGGGAGGCTGGAGAAACTGGCCACCACTGGTCCCGGCTTCGGCTTCGTGGGCAGCCGTGAAGAGCAGGCCCGGAAGCTTGGCAGTTTTGGCTGAGAGGTTCCAGAGGAGAGTTCATTCCTCTGCAGCTGCACAGCTGGAAGCTGTTGCCTGGAGTTTAGAGCCGAGGAGGGGGTGGGAATCTCTTGTATTCTTTTGAGACACAGTATCAACTCTTTCAGGTGCTGGGGAGCTTCAGGGCTGACACCGTGCCAGATGTAGCCAGGACAGTTTTAGCAGGTCTGCCTCCTATTTTCACCTCATACATTTCCTGGAGTGTTGATTATGCCAGTCATTAAATTATGTTTGCCACTTTGCTTTTCTATAAAAGCTTTGGTTTTTGCTTTGGCTTGGCTTTCCTGGTCCTTCTTTGAATAAAGAACTTTCTACCAATAGCAGTTGCTAACCACAGACTGCAAGTGATACTGTGGGAAAGCTAAGGGCCTGGGAGAAGAAGCCTGGTGATGGGGGTCTCTGCAGCAGTGGGCCTTGGTCTGACTCCCACCACTCACTCCAGTCATTCTCTGGTGCCCAGAGGGTTAAATTTGGAAACCTGCCATCCAGATGTATTTCAATGGAACAGATTCAAGGAGCCCTAGTGTGCTAGATACTGTGGGGGATCATAGAGACAGAACTGGTTATGCCCTTGACATTTACATTCTAGATGTGAGGACAAGACTTCCATGCTTATATAGTTAAGGCAGCACAAATGCTGAATGCAGAATGTAGACACATTTTTGTGATTACCAATGTAATACATGTTTATTTAGAATGAATTCAAATATAAAAGAAACATATAGTATAGAAACTCCCCCACAGTCTAACTCCTCCCTTAGATAACCACTGATACCTGTTAAGGAATATTTGAGGAGTTGAAATTTGAGCTGGACCTTAAAGTAAAATTCAGAGAGGCAGCCTGATGGAAGGAAAGCAAGCATCCTGAGGATCCAAGCTCCCACTCCGGAGAGGAGCACCCCCACTAGCTTTCTTGACAAACAGCCAGCTTCTGCTTGGACACCTTGGTGACTAGGTGCCAAAATGCCCAGAATAGGAATTAACCTTTGTTAAGCACCACCTTGTGCCTTGTGTGCTAGTCAGTGCGTTGGGCACCTTATAGATGTTATGGGATTAAGCCTCATTATAACCTTGTAAAATAGATATCTTTATTTTTGTTTTACAAATAGGGATACTGAGGTCGAGGTTACCTGCCACGGTCACACAGCAGCAAGTGGTATAGAGTTGGGCCAGTCACTAGCTGTGTGATCTTGGGCAAATTATTTCATCTCTGTGGCTCAGTTTCCTCCCCTGTAGAGTTGAGTGGTAATAGTACCTGCTTCACCAAGGGAGTTTTTCAGATTAATGAGTTAATACACATTAGGTCAGCAGAACAGGGTGTACGTGGCACATAATATGCACTCAGTAAGCAATAGCTGCTATTTATTATACCTTGTTTTCTCTCTTATTCTAATAAGAGAGATCTGTCTCATCTCCCCACTTCTATATATGGCCTTTCTGTCTGCCCAGCCATCCCCCACATTTTCCTCTCCTTTACAATTTCTCCCTATGCTTCCAGCCATTCCCTGTCTTCATCATGTCTCATTCCTCATCTTTCCATTCTCTCTCATTTTCCCTTTTCGTGTCCTCATTACCTGCCTTTGGTTGTGGCAGCCTTCTGACCTGCCTCCCTGCTGGTAGTCTCTTTCTTTTATATACCAGAATAATTTCTGAAAGTACGGTTCTCACTGTACCACATCTCTGTGTTAAAAACAAACAACAAAATAAACATTCAGATCTTTATTTGAGTTCAAGATTCACCAACTCCGACCTCACCTCACAACTTAAAGGTCTGTTCCAGACTACTTCCACAGTCTTCTCTGCTTTCCCTTCTTCCCCACTCTTCTATTTCTGTCTGGGGAAATTTTACCTACATGTTTTAAGATCCACATTCAAATATCACTTCATTTTCTTAGTCTTTTTTTTCTCCCGAGATTTTCTTAGTCTTTACCTACTTTCAACTAGTTGGAATTTTTATATCCTTTTGTGGGAGTTATCACATACTGTTTGAAATACAGTTTTCAAGGCACATTTCTTATCTCCTATGTAATTATAACCTAGCTAAGTGTAGAGGCTGGGTTTAATTCATCTTTGTATACTCCCTTTATGTCCTATAGCAGTGCCTTGCACATAGT
This sequence comes from Halichoerus grypus, assembly GCF_964656455.1. Taxonomy (NCBI): domain Eukaryota; kingdom Metazoa; phylum Chordata; class Mammalia; order Carnivora; family Phocidae; genus Halichoerus; species Halichoerus grypus. The sequence goes on along the minus strand of NC_135722.1, from coordinate 51,344,943 downwards.
AGGTGCTTAATAAATATTGGTGGTCTAAGTAAAAGCTAGAGGAGGGGGGGCAGTCCTGATGACTGGTGGGTTTCTCTCCCCGTCGTTGTGAGAGTCACTGTTCAGTGGGTGGAAACGCTGTGGTTTTGTTTTCTCAGAGTCCGACATCTTTTCTTTTGGGCCATGGGGGAGAGGCAGAGCCTGTAGGCTCTGCCCATGGGTCCCAGTGCCTGTGCCTGTGGAGGGGCTCCAGCCAGTGCCTTCCGTACTAGGTCCCGTGCCTTGGCCCCTCGGCCCCTCCCCACAAATGCTCAGCGGAACAGGGGATTAGGTTCTGGCAGCACAGCTGGGATTTTGGCGGCCATTCCACAGCCGACAATAGCGCGCAGTCACCCGGACAGGACAGCGCAGGCCTGCGCTCCAAGGCCACAGTCTGCCTGGGCTGCTTGTTTGGGTGGCCGAGGGGGAGGAGCGGGCCCAGCGCGGCGTCCTGGCCTTGCCACGCAGAAGGTACGGGCTGGAGAGATTCCCTCAGGGAATGGGCTTGCGGGGGGGGGGGGGGGGGTGGCCTTGTCCCAGGGCAGGCGGCGCCCGCGAAAGGAGGCCGGCGCTTTGTGTGTGAGCGGCATGTGTGTGCTTAAAGACACAGCCGCCCCGCCCTGGAGCCGGCAGGAAGCTGCCCCGCGTGAAAGGGCCTGTGTCCTGCTCACCCTCCAAAGCCTCTGTTCCCGGCTCTTCCTCCCTGCCCCGCGCGCCGCCAGGCAGGGGCTGATCTAATCATCAGGGCAGTCCGTTGCTGGCCAGAGAGATGGACAGGCTGTCACTGCTGTGTTAAGAGAGCGAAGGGGGAGTGTCCGGGTGATACCAGGTTTGTCAGGCAGGCCACTGTGAGATGTGTTTTGTGTATTTATGCCACAGTTTGCCTCGGCTCTTGCCACTGTTGCGGTTCAGGATTTTTTGTCTGCTGGCTCCCGCGTGCCTCCCCCCCTCAGGCGTCCTATTCTCTTGTTCGTGGGCCTAGCCTTCGCGGCCCCTCCTCTCCAGGGCGCCCCTCCCTCCTTGCCCCCGACTGCCGCCCCTCCCCCCCCTTGCCGAGAGTTCCCTGCTTTCGCCGCGCTCCCAGATCACGGAAGCTTGCTGTGCCTTTAAAGAAAGCAGACTCCTGGCTGTGACGTACTTCTGGCTGTCAGCCAGGAAGATCGCTCCTGCCAGGCTGACTGAGAAGAAAACCAACAACTTTTCTTTTGTGTGTGGGGTTACTTTCCACTAGCCCCCCCTTTCTCCTCTCCTTTCAAGATTTAAATGCTAATGGCGGATTAAAACCTGTAGATACGTTTGGCTTTAGGAGTCTGGTAAGGCGCCCCCTGCACTGAGACTTTTTCTCCCTCCCTCTTTCTCTGGGTTTTTGTTCAAACATGGACGAGGGGGTGCGGTGGAGTCTCCCCCCCCTTTCCTGCGCCATCCTTAAAGGGGAGGGAGAGGAGAGGGAGCGCAAGTAAACACTCAGAAACAGGCGCTGGGAGCAGAGCTTGCCAACATCCGGGAGTTGGCGCCTTTGAGAGCAAAGGGTTGCTTTCTTTCCCCCTCGCCTAGATGTCAGCGTGTTTTTGTTCAGAGGGGGGAAAGCGTGCGCCTGCACACTGAGCTGTAGAGACAGCTCAAGAGAGCTTCTCCATTCCTGAGTGAGGCCTGGGTGTGTACGCAGTGGTGGGGAGCGAAAAGGGTTCATTTTGTCAGCTGGTAGCGACCAGGGTGTGTGAATATAGTAGTGCGGTCAGGTGCTGATGAACTGCTGGAGTGTGCTTGGGTGTGTATGTGCAGTATATGGCTGTAGGCCCCAGGTCTACTTCATGAGGCAACCCTTTTGCCCACATCTTTCTGATCTGGACCCTGCAGAGCATGGGGTGGGGGGGGAAGGCAGATACCAGTAAGCCACTTTTGAAGAAACCAGAGAAATCTTGGTTTCCCTTGAAGCCCTTCTCCTGTTCCTCACCAGGGCTCTGGGCCAAATTCTAGGCTACACAGAAGGGTTGGTCTGTGTGAAGGGCGGGGGGGCCTGAGTCCAGACTAAGTCCCTTTAGGGGGCCCAGGGAATACATCCAGCAAGCTGGTTTGCCCTGACTTCAGGAGTGCAGAGGAACCCTTTGGACTTAGATGAGACAGCCTATCCAGGACTCCCCAGGAGTTGAAAAGGATTATATTTTTTCCTCCTTGGCTTCTGTTGGAGCTGCTGCTCCTTGGGCCTTTTACCTCCTCCAAGCCTAGAGATGCACCAGCAAGATATTTCCTACTTTGTTCTTTATGATGAGTTAGCCTATGGCGACATAGCTTGGCCTTTGCTGGGCCCCTCTGAGGTAACCTACCAGGTGAGGTCTGGGTGCTTGTTTGCCAGTGCCTCCTGACCTATCCCTCCCACAGTCAGAGGAGGAGGAACACCCTCAAGATCAGGGTGTTTACCCTGTGGATGTGGAGTTCGCTTAGATGGTGGGAGTATCTCTTTTAGGTGTACAGAGCATGGAATTTTTATGGCTGCAGGCAGGCAGGCTGTCAGGGTAAGTAGTGGTAAACCTTGCCATTGAGCATGGTCTTATAGATAGGACAGACATTTCCCTTCTGAGCTCTGAGCCTTTGGAACCATGGGGTAGAGAGGGGGCGGGGCTTGGGGAAGGACGCTTTGAGGTGGGAGTTTGTGTGGGCTTTGGGCCCAGAAATTCTGAGAGTGGGAGCTATCACTTAAGAGAAGGATGGTTCAGTGGAGGCAGGGGGCTCGTGAGTGGAGTGATCAGTACAATTTTGTTGCTTTCTGGGACCAAAGGTCACTTTGGTGTTATCTTGAGGAAGGGCTGGTGTTCAGGCAGGCAGTAAGTGGCTAAGAGATGGTCTTACAAGGAGCTGGCACCCAGGCTAGGGGGTGGGGTAAGGAGAGCAGCGCTGCCACCACTCAGACCTTCTCGCCCTTGGCCTATCACTTGGTTAACCTTAGAACTGAAACTTCTAGAACAGACCCCAGAGCTTAGCAATCCGACCCTCTGGTCCTGTTCCTTGCATCTAAGCAGGTGGTTTGCATTAGCTTCAGCCCTGGTAGAAAACCATGGCTAGGTTTTAACTCTTTAAGACCCAGAGAGGGTCTGGGCTAGGTGGCTGTGCGTCTCTTGAGTGTCATTTTCCTTGTCCTGATATATCTTCTCTAGAAACATAGAGGGGTTACTGTAAATGTGGGAATTGGTCCTGATGTAGGAATTTACATTATATCGGTTTTGAAAATGTAAAGAGGATGTAAGGCCTTTAGTTTATAAAGCAGCTGCTTCTGTGTGTGTCTTGGTTCCTTCTTGAGCTTTGGGAAGAGAGGCCACCTTATCAGCTCTGTGAAGCCTCTGTTTGGGATTCTGGGGGCACTTCTTTTCAAAGAAACGGGCGGGTAGGAACTCTGAAGGTGCCTTGAGAAGGCTTGCATTCCTGGGTTTTGTTTGTTTGTTGATTGATTGGGGGATGTGGGTGGGTGGTACCTGATCAAGTTGGGGTGGATCTCAGCAGATCCTTCTGTGAAATGGTTCTGAGCTACAATCGTGGGGATCTGTTTTTCCATCGCCATGACCATCACCCAGTCTTCTGGGTGGGGCTTGCCTCAGATTTCAGGGGGAGGGTGGGGAGGATGGTGCTTTGGCTGCGAGCCCTTGGGTTCTAAGCCAAGGCCTGCTTAAAGCTGTAGTCTCAGTCCAAGGACTAGCTGTGCCACTGGCTTCAATCATTCATTACCCAGAGAAGTGAATGGCTGGCTGTCCTAGCAGGTCCCACTCCAGTGTCCTGTGTCTGGGAAAATGCTTCTTTATGGGCTTTGAACTGAGAAGGTCATTCTGGAGTTTGTTGATTATTGGATTCCTCCTGTTTCTGTGTCTGGGGAGCATAGAAGAAGGCATTTGGCCTTGACACGGGTTTTCCTGAGCAGTGGAACTAGTTTTAGAAAGGCTTCCCCCGGGGAGGACATAAGGATTGTATGTTTTGCCTCTGAGATGAAGGGAAGAGTTTGGTTAAACGTCAGGTCATTTTTAGCAACACAGCTGTGGAATCTCTCAGAGGGGGCAAGATCTACCTCCGGTTACAAATAAATAAAATTTCTGACTGAAATTTTGGACCTCTTCAAAAGGATAGCAAGTCTAGAGGCAACAGTGGGGATGAGGGAGAGGTGATCTGGGCCTCATTTCCCTTGTTCCTGAATAGCATAGATTTTTTTTTTTTTAATTTAAAAATTTTTATCTATTTAAATTCAATTAACATATAGACTTTTTTTATTTTTTATTTTTATTTATTTATTCATGAGTCAGAGAGAGAGAGAGAGAGAGGCAGAGGCAGAGGGAGAAGCAGGCTCCCCGCCTAGCAGGGAGCCCAATGCGGGACTCGATCCCAGGACCCTGGGATCATGACCTGAGCCGAAGGCAGACGCTTAACCATCTGAGCCACCCAGGCGCCCTTATTTATTTATTTTTTTTTTAAGATGCCCCAGTAGAGCATTTGGCTATTGCTGCCTTCACCTCAAGGGCCAGGCATGGTCTCTCTAACTTTAGGCTTGCCAACCAACCAGAAAAGTCTTTTTGCGGTGCAATAGTTAAGACCATCTGTCTGTATCCTTGCCTGGCCCCAGGGAGCTAAGCATCCAGTGCTGATGGGTAGGCCATGCTGGGTGAAAATCATCCAAGACTGAGGAACACATAGGCCCTTTAGCTTCTCTGCCCTCCTGACAGCTCCCTTAACCACTTCCCTTGCTCTTGCCAAAGCCCAGGTGAATTGGCTCATTTCCAAGACTGTGACGTTGGTATGACAGGTGGAATCTTGTTGGGTTTTGTGGGGTCAGGAAGCACTTAATTATAATTAGCATTTAGTTACATTTAGCATTTAATTATTTTCTATTATTTAAAGCTTCATGTATGTTTAATTTCATTCCTCATCCTGCTGTAAGCTCCTCAGAGGCAGGAACCATGTCAGTGTGTCCTATTTCCCATGTAGCTTCCAGCACAGAATGAACATCTGTATGGACTTTTTTGCTTGGTTGATAAACACACTACACTTACACAGGAAGGAGTAAGAATGATGGGGAGTGGAATCATCAGATTTATGTATATCTTTCCCCTACTAGACAGTAAGTACCTTACGGACAAGAATGGTGTCTTTCTTATCCCCAACACATTGTGTACAGAAGGTGCTTAGCAAATGTGGGGCACCTGGCTGGCTCAGTTCATTGTGTCTGACTTCAGCTCAGGTTGTGATCTTGGGGTCCTGGGATCGAGCCCCAAGTTGGGGGAGCTGCTTCTCTCTCTCCCTCTGCTCGTGCACATGCTCTCTCTCTCTCTCAAGTAAATAAAATCTTTAAAAAAAAAAAAAGTGCTTAACAAATGTTGGGTCCATAGGACCCACACGTTGGAGATGCTAATATATGGGGAGAGATATAGGTGATGTGACTTAACCACTCACGTTCTTCATGGAATAGTGACAGACTGAGTACCTGTGACAGGAGGGGGAGGTGGGGCTGATTGCTCCCGTGCTTTGTAGGAATTGTGGGGGCTGCTGGGAGATGTTGAGGAATATTTAGTTACCAGGTCTGTGGTTTCTTGGGCAGGTTGGCAGGCAGATGGCCAATTCCCAGTGGGAAGGGAAATTGGAAGTAGGAATACCAGGATAGGTACCTAATCTTTCATTAAATGTCTCATGAGATCTCTGCCAGAATTGAATCTGGCATCATCCAGTCCCTCATTTGAACTGTATCTTTGACATTTCTGTGGGAGATACAAAAATCCAGAATTTGGAGAGGTTTCCCTCGAGAACTTGGTTATTGTTAGGTAGAATTTGGGCACCTACAGAAAGAGCCAGAGATCAGTCTTTCTGCTTAAGATAAGTGATCATTTAGCGTATACCTGCCATGTGCCAGGCACTGTTAACACTATGTTAACACAGGCTATTTGTGTTACCTGCTTTGTCTTAAAGCCTCACAGTAACCCAGAGAGGTGTTTGCAAATCCCATTTTGCAGATGAGGAAACTGAGACTAAAAGAAGTTATGCTGCTTGTCCAAGGTCATATGGAATCGCCATTCAGACCCACCTCTGGCTGAGAAACCATGTTTGTTCCATGTTTTAAGGGCACCATGTCCCAAAGAACAGGGTTGGAGGACAGCCTTGAGTGTTAACATTTTCTGTGGAACAGAAAGATTGTGTGTAGAGTTTGTGGACATTGAATTAAATGCAGGACTCTTTACTGTTATGATAAGTTTTATAGTAATTTTAATGTGTACTTTGAGCTTTCTAAAAATACCCATGTGCCTTGTTGGGTTAAATGCTGAGGGAAGAGAGATTTAAGTATTCAGAGCCAGTATATTGAACCACTTCCCTCCTTGTCCTTCATCACGGATATCTGATATAATTAACTGCTCTTCTTCTTCTCTTGGTTTCCAGGTGCATTGGGGTGACTGTTTGGTGTCACCAAGATGACGCTCCATGCCACCCGGGCAGCTGCACTCCTCTCTTGGGTGAGTAGTCTTCCTCTCTTTGGTCTGAGGTTCTCCAGGAGGTTTGCAGAGGCAGAAGAGGAGTTTTTAGGAGCCATGACTATGTGAAGTCTTCTCATCTCCAGATGAAGGAAATACAGTTTTCCCTTGCCTTTCCCCTTAGTTGTTAAGTTTTACTATTTCTGGCGATGTTGCTCCTGACAGTGATCCATGACACCACTTGTGTAGCTTAGCAGAGAACTCCCTTCTAAGCTTCTATATACCTCTTAGGAGAGGTCTGTATTTCCTTTTGGTCATGGAAACCCTAGTTGGCTGCAGGGCAGCACGGAGACCCATCTTCATTTGCTTCCTGTGCATTTTCCTGACTAGAAGGGTTTATCCTGAGCTTCACTGACATTCAGGGACTTTGGTCTTGAAAGGCCTTTTATTGTAGGGCAAGGTTCTCCTCGCTTTCTTTACCATGTTTCTGTCTGCTTCCATTGTCCTCCTGTTGCCTTCTTGATTACTTAAATCTTTGTGTGATTACTTAAATCTTTGTGCTAGGTCTTTTCATATATCTTCTGTCCAAGATGAACAATGGCAAATGAAAGAGTAATACCAAGCATTGGGAACATAAAGCTGCAGGGAAGCAGAAGAGGACACAGAGTGTAGTGATGACAAACCTGATGGAGTCAGACAGCCTGACTTAGAATCACTGCTGTGCCTGGGGTGTGTGACCCAGGGCAAGTTACTTAGCCTCTCAGCGCCTTATTTTTAAAATGGAAATAATAAAAATACCTCATGGTGTTATGATGAGGATGAGGACATAATGTGTGTAGAAAACATCTAGCACTGTATCTGAATAAATAATAATTTTTGATACTTAAAGTATTGCTGGGGCATGCTGTGTGGTACAGGGTATTTTAGTAGTCACCTGACTACTGATCAATTAGGGCCAATGAAAAAGCCAACTTAAAAAAAATTATAGAATATTTTAAAGGAAATGAATGTTTAATTTCTTTCTTTTTTTTTTTTTTTTAAAGATTTTATTTATATGACAGAGAAACAGCGAGAGAGGAAGGAACACAAGCAGGGGGGTGGGAGAGGGAGAAGCAGACTTCCTGCTGAGCAGGGAGCCTGATTCGGGGCTCGATCCCAGGACTCTGGGATCATGACCTGAGCCGAAGGCAGACGCTTAACAACTGAGCCACCCAGGCACCCAGAATGTTTAATTTCTAAGTAGGGTGGATTTAATAAGACATTGTGTTTGGGGCACCTGGATGGCTGTCAGTTAAGCATCTCTTTTTGGCTTGGGTCATGATCCCAGAGTCCTGGGATTGAGTCCCAAGTCCCGCATGGGGCTCCTTGCTCAGTGGGGAGCCTGCTTCTCCCTCTCCCTGCCACTCTCCCTGCTTATGCATGCTCTCTCTCTGTTAAATAAATAAATAAAATCTTAAAAAAAAAATAAGACACTGTCTTTAATTACTGTTAGATCTCTAGACAGGAAATATGTTTAATATACAAAATGTGCATTCTTTGTGTTCAGTTT